>NW_027361702.1:20735000-20895000 GCF_039654945.1 Dendrobates tinctorius
AACTGCCACCTTCTTCAATCTCTCTTCCAACTTGCTATCTCTGTAATCTTCCTTGTACACCCACCCACCCATAAGCAGCTCATTTCCTTCTCTTCTCAAAGACTACTCTGACCGAATGGGAAATAACTTCCTTCTTATTACCCCGCTGCTCCTCTCACTATCAGGGTAAAGGCCCCTTTACATTTAGCGATACAACAGAGATCCGACCCGGTCAGGATCGCTGGTGCATCGCTAAATGATCGCTAGTGAGCTGTCACACAGAAAGATCTCACAGCGATGCAGCAGCGACGCAGCGCACGATACTCACCTTTCACATACAGCGATCCTGACGTCCTCCCGCCCGCCTCCACGTGTCGCTCGTCAGCACCAGCAGGAAGCCCAGCAGGAAGCTGACGACGAGAAATGGAGCCGGACATTCTCGCGCGATCAGCGATGGACAGCGGGGGAGCCGGTCGGAGGTAAGTATCACACATAGCGATATCGCTAGCAATATCGCTATAACGTCACAAAATCGGTGACGTAAAACCCCCTTTAGTCAGCTATAACCCTTTTGTCTCCAGCTAGTAGTACAATCATCACAGCTATGAATTCAGAGTTGAGTGCTTCTTCTGTCATCCTCGGGTCTAACTGGAAACATTTTTCCTTCTGGATAGTGACATGCCTGATATGCCAGGGTAAAGAAGCTTATAAGCTATGCAATGCTCCTCTGAAAAAATTTTCTCTTCAGAGAGGAAGTCAATATCGACCCTTTGATGAGCATGCCACATGAGTTAGGATAATAGCCCAACCAGATTCTCAATTTAAAGACACGTGTTTCGGGGTATTCCCCCTCCTCAGAGCAAAGTTGGAAAAATGGTTTGGTTGTATGAGAGACCTCACAAGTACAAGAAGTGCAACTTTTGGCTGTTATTTAAACTTGTATTTTACTGGTGCTGTCCAAATTAAAGGGAATCTGTCACTAGGTATTTGCTACCTCACTCTGAGAGAAACATAATGTAGTGGCAGAAACCCTGATTCCAACGATGCATCACTTACTGGGCTGCTTGCTGTCATTTTAATACAATCTGTTTTATCTGCAGTAGATCAAGTAGTTCCCTGAATTTTAAGCTATGCGTAACCCTGCCCACACCACTAATTCGCTGCTTTCTGTCTACACTGTTTGTAGGCTGAAAGCTGCCAATAAATTTTGGGGGCGAGGACCTATAGAGGACTATATGGCAGCAGGTTTACGAAGTCTCTAGTGATAATTTCCTGCTGCTAAAACATTGACTTCATCAAACTACAGCAAGCAGCCTAGTAAGTGACACATCCCTGGAATCAGGTTCACTGCCCCTACTTCATGTTGTTCTCAGATTAGTTGGAAAAATCCTAGTGACATTGGCAAGAAAGAAACAAAGAAAGAAGCGGCACTCACCATTTCATAAAATTGTCCTTTATTCCATTTCAAGGTATAACGTGGGTTCCAGGACGTAAGATTTGTAGAAGCGCTTGTACAATGAGAAGCGGCCATCATCCTTCACACTACTTGCTTCTCCCCTACATACCACTTTATGTCCCTTGAAGTGGAATAAAGGACAGTTTTAAAGAACAGTGACATCTTCACTTTTTTCTTTCTTGCCAATTATTTTACTATAGAATCTGAGCACCAGCACCTTCCAATAGACCACGCGGGTTCAATAGGAGGTTTACGTGCACACTAGCAAGCTGTTTGGTTCGGTACAATTTCCATGGAAAATCCTGGTGACAGATTCCCTTTAAAAGTTGGGGCATGTCTAAATCATGTCCAGAGTCATAAATGGTGGCACAGGTTTGTTCTGAACCTAGCCTAAAAAAGAGAACTTTCAAAGACACCAGCAGAATCTCTCCTTGCATTAAATGTTTAGAAGAGGATGTAGTACACAACAAAAACCTATAGTGTTGGTGGAGACACCTTTCTCTACGAGTGTATGGCTGTGGAGGACAAAAAGTTACTCTTCTTTGTTATCCTGGACAAAGAATGCCAGACATGTCTCCTAAAAAGATTTGTCAGACTCAGCTGTTCTACTCATCTACTTGAGCTACAATATTTGAAATATGATGTGCTTTTATTTGAGTCCTGTTTGAAGAGTTATTAGGCGGTATTATTTATGTACTGAAGTAGTGACTTTATTCCTGTGTCACACAAAGGTATTTTCTGGGGACTTTATGGCCATATTATTTAGAAGTTGCCTGGAATTATTACCTCTCTAAATATTTCTCTAATGTTCATGTTTATCTTTCCTTTACTTTTTTTTTTATATAGCGCTAACATATTCCACAGCGCTTTACAGTTTGTACACTTTATGATCACTGTCCCCAATGGAGCTCACAATCTAAATTCCCTATCAATATGGCTTTGGAATGTGGGAGGAAACCCACGCAAACAAGGGGAGAACATAAAAACTCCTTGCAGAGGTTGTCCTTGGTGGGATTTGAGCCCAGGACCCCAGCGCTGCAAGGCTGCAGTCCTAACCACTGAGCCACCATGCTGTCCATGCTGTTATGTTTATGAACATAGCGTGCAAACGTTCAACTTTTTTGTAAAGTGCAGTAGAGATCTGATTGGTGATTGCTTGTAATGATGTATTGTGCTAACATTGATACGTACAGGACACATCTCATGCACATTATACAGTATGGTCGTAAAACCCATACTAAACACATGACATCTAACCTCAGTGATGATAATAATAATAAAATGAATATGCAAAAATATTAGCCCATGCATGATCCAGTAACCTGAATCAATAAAAAATGTGGGCATTAGCATTATTATGAAGCCTGCCAAATAGTGCACATAATGATCTAAGAGTAGAAAAGCTCACACAGCGCGGTATGTACAAATATTCTGACAACTGTTTATTCCTCCTCATATGATCAGTTATGCTTGTTGTAAAAAATTTTCTTGAAATTAATCCAAAAATATCTCCAAAGACGCGTAGAGGAGACATGAACTATAGCAGGATAATGTATACCTTACCGCCATCTGCAAAGACAGCATCTGCACATACCAGACTGTAACTCTTGTCTGCCTCTCCACAGGAGGTGAAAAATAACTGAATGGAAACAGAAGAAATCTGTACTCATCCAGAAGGTTCTGAGGCCAAAACCTGGCTTCACCATGTAGTCAGTAAGTTCTGAAGACCACCATACTGGATTCCGCAGGTTTACGATACATATTTTTATACTGCCACTAATACAGTGCCCTGAAAAATTACAACAAACTGAAATGTAAATTCTGTGGATTTTATGTGATGTCAACACAAGGTAACAAGTGTTTGGGAAATTTAAGCGCTCAGTGAGATTGGATGGAGACATCTGTGATCTGCAATTTTCAAGCCTTGTCACAGATTCTCAATGGGATTTAGGTCTGGACTGTGACTGGGCCATTCACACACATCAATATGCTTTGATGTAAACTCTCCATTGTAGTTCTGGCAGTTTGTTTAGTGTTGTTGTCCTGCTGTAAGGTGAACTCAGTCTCAAGTCTTTTGCAGCCTCTAACAGTTTTTTCTCCAGATTTGCCCTGTATTTAGCTACATCCAACTTCTAATCAGCTCTGATAATCTTCCCTGCCCCTGCTGAGGAAAAGCGTCTCCACAGCATGATGCTGCCACCACCATGTGTGATAGTGGGGATGGTATTTTCAGGGGGCTGTGCAGTCTATTTCAAGAAGATTTTCACCGGCACTGTGGCTCGGGGATCTTCCGCATAGAATCAAGTTGTGTTATTTATTAACCTATCTTCTTGAAAGGAAAACTGATAAAATCCTATCTCTTTTTGGATCAGCCATACATGGAGATCAAGGTTATATTCACACATTGAGCATTTGTAGCAATCTTTTTTTTTGGTAAGGAAAAAGGCACATTTTGGGTACATTTTGATGTATTTTTTCTTATTCCCTTTATTTGAATGGGGGAAAAGCCTGCAAAAAACATTGAGAGAATTAACACGCTGAAGATTTGACAAAACGCTTTGCTGGTTCAAATTTTTAAGGAAAAAATAAGCATTAGACTTCAGAAATCTCATTCACTTAGCTGGTACTGTAAAACTCAGTGTTTTTTCTCCCAAAAATACTTCATGTGAACAAGACGCAAGTGATTGCATTTTCACAATGCTTACAGTAATCATAATATTGGAATATTGGACTAATGCTGCTTGTCTTAAATATTACAGATCATGCAACCGATTCATCAAGACAGACGTCACGCATGCTTGCTCTCCGCCAGCATACTCCACCAAACTCATTAAGAGGCGTGTCTCTGTTGTGGCGTGCGACTGTGTGCGATATGCTGGAAATGCTTCTCCAATTAGAGAACGAACAAGTATTTCTGACGTACATAGATTCCGCATCTTTGATAAATTTGATGGATGGGTGTAGTCATACTCCACCCTGCCCCGATTCCTTCCATTATGGTGGATTTGATTTAAACAGGTATGAAAACGTAAAAAGTCGCAATTTTTTTGCTCAACACTACAGCCCTTAGTGCAAAGATTTAGCGGCTTTTTAAAACCTTTCTGCCTCTTTTCTGGCATACAAGTTTTGATGAATTAACCCTAAGAGATTGCGAGAAAATTACCTATTGTTTAAGTCAGTAGGCATTTTTGCCCAGGAGAGGTGACATATATTGGCCAATCTATGCACTAAGTACCTTCTTTTTTACTGTATTTTTCAAAGCAATTTTGCAGATGAATATTTCATATGTACATTATTTTCTCCTTTTTTCCCAGTTTCAATGACAGTAATTTAGTTTCAATGTTCTAGAGTGATCATTCTTGTTAATTCAGTCTGCAACCTTGCAGTTTTTCAAGTTATACGTTTTTTGGTTGGCACCTGTTCACACTAGCTTGGATGCGCTTCCTCCGTGAAGCCCCGCCCCCTGCCGCGCCTCCTCCATTCAGCTCCGCCTATTTCTGCTTGCAGCTTTATGCGGCCTGCATACCCTATCTTTAGCATTGGGTATGCAGGCCATGCTGCAGTATGCGGATGCTACCGCATGCATTGTTTTGGCTATGCGGCGCCCGCATAAAATTCCAACATGATGCGTTCTACGCGGGTTGCTGCACCATCAAAATGTAAATGTCAAAGAGTACGCAGGCCGCATGCATAAATAAGCGGAGCTGACCGGAGGAGGCGTGGCAGGGGGCGGAGGAAGTCCGCAGCCCTCTGCCCGCAAATGTGAAACCAGCCTTAGAGCATTGCAGGTTAATTACTTCTTGGTTTCTAGCAGTTTGGGCTCTGTGTCTTGAGTGACAGATAAGGTGAAGGATAATGCTCTAGTATTAGTATAACTATACACATTTATTCTACATTGGTATCACTATATTTATACATAGACATAACAGGACATTTGAATAAGCACACAGCTCCAGACAAGGAGAGCAGAGAGCTGAGAATAGACCTGTTCTGAAAGCTGCTGGCTGGCATTGCTGTAAGAGAGATAGGGAGTTGTCTGGAATGTTAAGAGTAGTGATGGGTGAACTCTTGGATGTTCGTGTCCGGCGAGTTCAGACGAATATTTAAAAACAGTTTGGTTAGGGTAAACACGCGTAGGGGTACTGGGCAGTGTGATTTTGCCCATAATGGCACATGTTTTTTATTGCCTAACATAAGATGTTGTTTAGCTGCCCTCCAATAATGGTCATTATTTGTGAATAGGGATCAGATTGGTATGGGTTAAGTCTGTGGTTTAGGCACCACTCTTTATTCTGGTAAACTATTTCAAACTGTTATTGCTCTTTGCAAGATACTGTACAATATTATGACCATTGTGTGTCTGTATCTATGAACTTGTACTTTAACTAGTTCTTCATAGTAATGACAGTGTAGTTTTGAAATTGCCTACAGCATGAGAAAGTAATAGTAATTGCAATCAGTGGCATAACTATAGGGACTGCAGTGGTCCCAGTTGCAAACAAGTCCCAGAGTCCTGGGTCCTGAAGACTAGAAACCAGAAGGAGGGACAGGCAATTGAATACTTAAAATATGTTCAGTCTTTCTTTGTTTTATCTGGGGTCTGGTTTGCAGTGTGACTTGGGAAGTTCCATGGAACCAATGCTCTTTAGAAGATAACACATTTTGCTTTGTATTCCATAACACAATGTTAATGATAGTTGGTTATTTATCTTTCCTTTAGGCCAGATCAGGTCTGGGAAAAGTTCAACTTGATGGACATATTTTTTTTTCCAACCCATGTAGCTATTCCTCAGTAGTATATTCTCCATGCTCAAGTGGTCACTAAATTTGTACTTTTTTCCCGTTCATTGGTCTTCTGCAAAACGCAATATGGTTGCCTGCTGTTATCATCCATCCATGGTGAGCAGTGACAAGCTGGAGACTGAGATAACATTTTGCATTATTAATTACAGCTCAGCCTTTATGATTGTCTAAACATGGTCTGTTCGATTCTGTATCATTCTCTAGGTTTTGCAATGCATGTCCAAAAGATCTTCAATTTACGTAAACCTACCCACCTAATGTCTACAGACAGGCACAGTCAAGGTGAGTCAGGGAATATTTTTTTGTCCAACATTAAGTGGATTTGAACAAATTCAGACATTATCCTGTCAGACAAAATGATTTACAGTCCATGACTCACATGTAAACCGCCTTTAGGGAATATTGTAAGTTCTATGTTAGAGTGTGTCTTTTCAAAGAAATAATTATTGTGCCAAGTGGCTTTGAACATTAATCTCTTCCCAACATCGGGCACATTAGTGCGTCATACATCAGCTCCTCACGCATGTTGCAAACTCAAAAACTCACTTTATCTACTACAATACCTGGTATCTCATATGGAACAAGCAATCGCGAGTTCAAATACCCTAAGGAAAGTGAGAAATCGTAAAAAAAATTCAATTACCAAACTTTTTCTCCCATTAAAAATAAAGAATTGAAAAATAAAATGTATTATATCACTGCATCTTCAAAAGTCCAATTGATTAGAATTTGTTATAAATTAACCCATACAATAACACTATAAAGAGGAGGGAATTGAAACATCAGAATTGCAAGAATTGCAGTCTTTTGGTCGTCACACCTCCCGTACTGAAAGGAAATATCAAGTCCCAGAGACAAAGGAGAGTCTGCGAGAGCAAACTTGTGACAACCTTTGACACCTCCAGAACAGGAATGAATGCATCTTATGGATTTATGTCATTTTCCATGACTTAAAGAATGTGCCTCACAGACCAATGGGGCATCAGGAATCAGCAACTAATTAGATGACACTAAAATGTTCACACTTCTGCAAACTTCTACTAGTCCTATTAAAGGCTTAGTAAGCTTCACCATCTGTTTGTGTAAAAATATATAACTCTTTAACCTTTTTGCCACAACACATCTGATGAAAACCTCTTTAGGATATGGGAACCTGTCATCACGATTTTGTATGTTAAAATAAAGGTTTGGCCATAATTATGTTAATATACTAATTTAATAGATACCTGTAGAGAAGAAATTTGCAGCCTGGTTTTTGTTTAATTCACATTAGAAGTTTTGGTGCGATATCCTATTTGTGCATTGGAGCGGGACTGTGAGACAGGACCGAGGGTAGGATCTTCGGCTCTGCAGCAATCCCTATGTGTTTGTACTAGCCTCCTTTTTTAAAGCTTTCACTAACAACACCATTGCAGTGGGCAGTGCCAGGGCCGCCATCAGGGCATGACAGCCCTTACATATGTATGGGGCCCGGTTATTAGGAGGGCCTGACCATGCTGGCAGCCCGGTCCGCGCTAGGGCCCCCCCTACATTTTATTCAGGTGTCTGCAGTTTTATTTTAAATGAATTCTCAGCTCCTGCCGGGCCCCCCGGGCAGGCCCCCCTGCACCATGGTCCAGCCAGCGCCGCAATCCCCCCCCTGCACAATGATCCAGCCACAGCGCCGCCCTCACCTGACGTTACACACTGCTCTGCTCCACTTCCTCATTCGGTCAGTGTGTGCCACGTGGGACTGGGAGAGGGATGGAGACTTGCCGCTGGAGCGCGGCCGCCGGCCAGGTAACAAGAATTTCTTTTTTTTTGAGAGCGGCGATGCAGGGGGCCCGGGGCAGACTGTGATATGGGGGCAGAATGCTGGACGCTGGGGGCCTGGGGCAGAATGCTGGACAGGGGGCAGAAGCAGAATGCTGGACATGGGGCAGAATGCTGAGCACGATGGGGGACAGATTGCTGGACACAATGGGGCAGATTGCTGGCCATGATGGGGGCAGAATGCTGAGCACGATGGGGCAGATTACTGGACACGATGGGGCAGATTGCTGGACATGATGGGGCAGATTGCTGGACACGATGGGGCAGATTGCTGGACACGATGGGGCAGAATGCTGGACACGATGGGGGCAGATTGCTGGACACGATGGGGCAGATTGCTGGACACGATGGGGGCAGAATGCTGGTGACGATGGGGCAGAATGCTGGACACAATAGGGCAGAATGCTGGACATGATGGGGGCAGAATGCTGGACACGATGGGGCAGAATGCTGGACAAGATGGGGCAGAATGCTGGTGACGATGGGGCAGAATGCTCATGACGATGGGGCAGAATGCTGTTCATGATGGGGGCAGAATGCTGGGCATGATGGGGCAGATTGCTGGTCATAATGGGGGCAGAATGCTGGTGACGATGGGGCAGAATGCTGGTAACGATGGGGCAGAATGCTGGTGACGATGGGGCAGAATGCTGGACATGATGGAGGCAGGATGCTGGACACGATGGGGCAGAATGCTGAACATGATGGGGGAGAATGCTGGACATGATGGGGAAGAATGCTGGGCATGATGGGGCAGATTGCTGGACACGATGGGGCAGATTGCTGGACACGATGGGGCAAATTGCTGGAGACGATGGGGAAGAATGCTGGACACGATGGGGCAGAATGCTGGACACAATAGGGGCAGAATGCGACAGTGAGACACAGGAGGGGGCTGAATGGACACGGGGCAGAATGTGACAGTGAGACACAGGAGGGGGCAGAATGTGAGGCACGGGGGCAGAATGTGACAGTAAGACACAGGAAGGGGCAGAATGAGATACGGGGCATGATTGGAGATACGGGGCATGATTGGAAACACAGGGGGCAGGATCAAAGACATGGGGGCATGACTGGAACACTGGGGGCAGGATTGGAGACAGATGGGGCAGGGTTGGAGACAGATCCTGCAGGATCATGGGGCAGGATGGATACGGTGGAGACAGATGGGGCAGGATGGGAAGATCATAGGGGGCAGAATGGATACTTATGAGGGCGGGATGGGAGAACGTATGGCTGAAGCCAGGAATGAGACACACGGGGGCTAGGATGGGGGATATTATTACCACAGGGTCTAATTAAGGGATATTATTACTGCAGTGATGTATTTATTTTATTTTTGAGTATACTGTTTTAAATGGGGGGGCGGTCCTGTTACTGTGTAGAGTGACACTATGTTGTCTTTTTTTCTTCATGTGATGAAATGTAGAAGTTGGGAAAAATAAGTAATATGTTCTGCAAGTGGAGCTCTAGGTAACTGTGTTATTTCCTGCAGAGACGAGCCCTGGCTGGAAGACGTGATGGCGATCTGTGCTGGATGAAAGATGAAAAACAAAGATGAAGGAATTCACCTAGAGATATCACTGGTGAGTTAGTGTGTTACCTATACACCGTGTTATGGTGGCGGCTTAAAAAATCTTTTGGCCAAAACAAAAGCTGCCGGCTATATGTGTGATCTGGTGATGGGAACTGTTAATGTGTGATTGGTGAGAAGTTGAGTTTTTCCAAGAGAGAGCGGTGGGACTTTGGACAGTTCGAGGGGTGGAGGCGGGGCTGGGGTGGAGCCTGGGGGAAGTCTCAAGGGGGCTCCGAAAATTTTACCAGTATGGGGCCCCGAAATTCCTAGTGGCAGCCCTGGGCAGCGCTGGTGCACTTTCATGTCCTGGTGGTGTTGAGCAAAATGGCAGCACATGCACAGATTGAAATCAGATGGTCTCCAGCAAAGCAGCACCGGTGAGCACATGCGCAGATTGAAACCTCAGCTCAATTGCAAGCTGAGATTTCATCTGCGCAAGCACCATCATTGGCTCCATTATGCTGAAAACCAATGGATGTTAATCTGTGCATGCACTACCATTGGTGCCCTTTTGCTCAAGACAACAGGTACATGAATGTGGGCAAGCGCGGAGTGTAACAACAGTAAAAATGCAACAAAAATGCAACATGTGCACACAGCCTTAGGCTATATGTACATGTTGAGCATTTGGTCAGTAAGTATTTTACATCAGTATTTGTAAGCCAAAACCAGAAGTGGGTGAAAAATACAGAAGTGACGACGTGTTTCTAATATACTTTTCTTCTGATTGTTCCTCTCCTGGTTTTAGGCTACTTTCACACATCAGGTTTTCGGCGTCAGGCGCGATCCGGCGTCGTGCCGGAACGCCGGATCCGGCAAATGTTTAGTAAAACCGGATGTGACGGATCCGGTTTTCTGCCGGATCCGTCTTTTTCTTGACAGACAAAACCGGATCCGTCTCATCCGGTTCATCCGTTTTTCTATCCGTTTTTCGACGGATTACGCCAGATCCGGTTTTTAAAATTGACCCTTGTGGCCTTCCGAACGGGATTGGCTACTGGAAAACTATATATAGCATGTTCCTACAGCCCTTCTTTGACAGGTTGTAGAGGAGAAAGTGCAGGTTGGAGAGAAGAGCAAGTACTGGCGAAGATGGATGTTGTCATTGGAAATATTTTGAAGAATTTGGCAGATTTTACAGCGGAGGCAAATCGTTTGAGGGTGATTGTTCTGGAGAAGGAGAGAGCGAGACAGCAGCGCATCAGGCATCGTAGACGACGTTTGTGGATCCACCCCATCACAGCCAAGAGAATGACGTGTGGGGTCTATTCTACACTATGCATGGACCTTCGACGAAACCCGGATACATTTTTTGGATATGTTAGGATGAAAATGGAGAATTTTGATTACTTGGTGGAGCGCATTGCACACCTCATAAGAAAAGCGGAAACCTATTGACGCTTCTCAGTTTCACCCGCTGAGCGTCTGATGGTGACTTTAAGGTAAGCCACATTTATTGGATATGATCGCATCAGAGCACACTTTCACTGCAATCTTGTTGGTGGTAATTTGTATCTCCAAGTGTTATAGGTCAGTTTTGGTATGTAATGCTGTGATTTAAAACTAATTTATTGTTTGTTAATTCCCCACAGATTTCTTGCAACTGGAGAATCCCTTTCGTCACTGCATTTCCAGTACAGACTCGGGATTTCCACCATATCTGGAATTGTGAAGTACACATGCCGTGCACTGTGGGACTCCTTAGCTGAAGAGTTTTTACCAGAGCCCACAACAGAGAGGTGGATTGAAATTGCTGACAAGTTTCAACAGATATGTCAGTTTCCAAACTGCTTGGGCGCTGTGGACGGGAAACATATCCGCATTGTAAAGCCAGCTGGATCGGGATCGGAATATTTCAATTACAAGAAATATTTTTCAATTGTCCTCATGGCCATCGCTGACGTGGAATACAAATTTATTGCGGTTGATATTGGGGCCTATGGCCGCTCCAATGACTCTCAAGTTTTCAAACTGTCTGCCATGGGGCGTAAACTGTATGGAAACACCTTCCAGTTCCCACCACCTAGACCGCTGCCGCAAACATCTGGTCCACCTATGCCATTTGTCTGTGTAGGGGATGAAGCCTTCCAGCTGTCAGAACACCTTTTGAAACCGCACTCTAGCAGAGGATTGACAAGACCAAAACGCATTTTTAATTACCGCCTCACAAGAGCAAGAAGAATGGTTGAATGTACCTTTGGTATTCTGACAGCCAAATGGCGGGTCCTATTGACTGCGATCAACCTCAAGACAGAAACTGTGGACGAGGTGATCAAAGCGTGCGTGGTACTCCACAATTTTGTTATCTGCAAGGAACCCATTTCCATTGAGGACACCTCTGAAGAAACCACCTTGCAAGATTACCATGACATTACCACTAGAAGTTCTGTGACGGTTTCAGTAATGAGGGACAATTTTGCACTATACTTTATGTCACCTCAAGGCAGAGTACACTGGCAGGATGACAGAGTGTGAAAGATTTGTGCCCTAACCAAACTTGTGTACCTTCTGTACCAACAGTATATACCTTTGCCAACCAAAGTTGGCTATCTTGTCATGGTCTCTATTTTTAGCTTTAGGCCACAGGTGTGTACCTGGTTGTGTTTTATGCAAAGTATTTCACCTTTTAACAAAAGTTGTGTACATTGTTAGGAAATCACCAACAATAAACACAACTTTTTAGGTGAAATACTTTGCTTCAAACACAACCAGGAACACAACTGTGGCAAAAAGCTAAAATTTACCCACAGTTATATACCTAGTTTTGAATACCATTTCACCTTTTAAATACCCTGTATTTAACCTTTTTCGCCGCAGAAAGAAATGACAGACAACCAGTGTAAAATAATTTAACTTTTATTGAAAAATGTTTTTTTTAGTAAACTTTTTTAAAATTTTAATAAACATGTTTAATAAAAATTTGAAACTATAAAACTGAAACCATAAAACTGGTCATTTTTATTTAAATACACACATTATAATTCTGTGTAGTGTGTGGTGGAAATACTGCTGTAGGGGCTGCGGGACACTTCGACACTGGGAGTGTGGAGAGAGGACTGGGATCGTGGTGGGGAAGGAACAGTTAGAGGTGAAGGTGTGGAAAAAACTACAGAATGGGTGGACATGTGGGAAGCAGAAGAGGTGGTGGGTGGTGGAGTGGAGGGTTGGGCAGGGACTGTAGGAGCAGATGATGTTGATGGCAAGTTGTATGGGGAAGGAGTTTGGTACGGGGCAGGTTGCTGGAAGTGGGGAGATGTCTGGTACGGGGCAGGTTGCTGGAAGTGGGGAGATGTCTGGTACGGGGCAGGTTGCTGGAAGTGGGGAGATGTCTGGTACGGGGCAGGTTGCTGGAAGTGGGGAGATGTCTGGTACTGGGGAGGTTGCTGGTACTGGGGAGTTTGCAGGTACTGTGGAGGTTGCTGGTACTGGTGAGGTTGCTGGTGCTGGGGAGGTTGCTGGTGCTGGGGAGGTGGATGGTGCTGGGGAGGTGGATGGTGCTGGGGAGGTGGATGGTATGTAATAGGAGGGGGAGGATGGAAAGTGGCTGGAGGTGGATGGTATGTAATAGGAGGGGGAGGATGGAAAGTGGCTGGAGGGGGTGTAGATGTAATAGGAGGGGGAGGATGGAAAGTGGCTGGAGGGGGTGTAGATGTAATAGGAGGGGGAGGATGGAAAGTGGCTGGAGGGGGTGTAGATGTAATAGGAGGGGGAGGATGGAAAGTGGCTGGAGGGGGTGCAGGTGGAGGAACTACTGTGGTGGGAGGAGGAGGAGGTTGGGAGGTAACTTGCTGGAGAGCAGCGTGGCATGAATGCATTACATGCATCTGCTGGGCAGGAGAGAGCGTTTCCATGCGCTCCACAACAGACCTGAAAAAGGTGTGGTTTGGCGAAGATCTTGCTTCTGAATGCATGGTTTGCAGAAGTGTCTTCACCTCCAGAATGCTGGAGTTGATCTGCTGATAGCCTGCGGAGATTTGCTCTGACAAGACTTTTAGACAGTTCTGGAAAGATGCATTCAGATGCAAGAACTCTGGCGCATAAGTCTTTTCCTGACCCCTCTGCCGCTGCCGCCCAGTACCCGCAGGTGTACTAGAGGTGGCAGGGGCAGAAGGGTGGGGTAAAGGGAAAGCGATCTCCTCACCAGCAGCTTCATGTAATGTAGGCGGCCACGATGCTCCTGTGCTGGTGGATGGGACAGATGGGTCGAATGTGTTGGAAGGCTGGGAAGGTGCAGATGTACCGGGGCGGTCGAAGTGTCCCTCGGTGCCGGTCTCCTCAGGGATCGCCTCAGAAGGGTCCAATCGTGCCGGCTCCCGAGTGCTGCTCACCGTGCTGTGGAATAAAGAGAAAAAAAAACAATTAAAATACTGACATGGTATGGCCCTGGCTGAAAAAAAAATTTACATCTAACATTTTTTTTCACATGTGGTGTGTAATATTTACCTTCTGGTGACCATTGTTTCCCGGAGGAACGACAGGGCTTCTGCGTACTTGTACTTGCTCCTGCGTCCTCCAGATCCACTCGGGGCCCGCATCTCTTTATTGAACTCCTTCTTGAAACGATCCCTCACATACCGCCACCGATTCACAATTCTGTTCCCTGAAACGAGAAAGGAGTGGTTAGTATACAACATCAGTGTTTCCCAAACTCCAGTCCTCATGGTCCCCAGGGGTCATGTTTTCAGGATTTCCATAGTAAATAGAAATCCTGAACACATGATCCGTGGGGACCACGAGGACTGGAGTTCGGGAAACACTGGTTTAAATCAAGCAACCGGTACTGTATATACTTACGCTCTGTAATCTGGGCCCGAACATCGAGGTCCTCCCAGCGGCCCACAAGGAGCGAACAGATTTCCTCCCAGAGTCGTCGGGTAACGATCAGGTCAGCGTGGCGGCGGTCAGCCATATTCCAGAGCGGCTCCCTTTCTCTGACGAGATCGATGAGGCGGTCCACATCAATCCCTCCATCCTCAACGTCAGAGTCGGGAGCACGCTGTGAAGGCTGTTAAAGAAAAAGACAAAAATAACATAATTAGCCTCCACAAAAGAAATGAAATAAAAAGTGCAAAAAAACAAAGCAAAAATATTTATACTTACACGCTGGTGACCGCCGCGTTGCTGTCGCCGACGACCCTGGGAGGCACTGCGAGGACCTCTTGGCCAAGCACCAGATTGGGAAGACTAGAGAAGAAAACAAAAAAAGTTATGTCTTTGGATGTAGGCATTTGTTTGCTGTGTGTGGTCTGCAGAACATTGTTTTCTATGTGTTGTGTGTAGTGTGATGTTGTGTTTCTGCGTTTGATGCAAAAAACTTACCAATTGTGAGCCCACTCCAAGTGTCTGTCCACCCCTTCCTTCTTCTTCTGGGAGCTCCTCTTCATCTTGTGATTCCTGTTTTGAAATAAAAGGCCATGAATAGACATATATTACAGAGAAGATGGATTTTGGAAATAAAAACTTACCGTCAAACGCTGACGATGCGAGGGAGGGCTCCCAGAAGATGATGTGCTGTCTTCCTGGTGGCCACACTCCATGCCTGTGGGTGGTGTTCCAGCTGCTGCCATTGCTGCTGCTGCTGCTGCATCTATTGGGCGGCTGTTGAATAAAGAGAAACAAAGGGCCAATGAATATCTTGATATTCAATAGCCCTAGTTTGGAGGAATGGGTGATTTGATAATTACCGTCTCTCATCTGCTGCTGGACTCCCCTCCCGTTGTTCAGCATGCTGCTCCAATTGGGGTGGTGCTGATGGTGCTGCTGCAGATGTCTCCTGCCTTCTCCTGCACCTGGTTGCTGTCTTGGGTGGCATGTTGGGTGTGGCTGTGGGTCCCACTGTCTTGCTTTTATATATGTCTTGTGGGCAGAGCTACTGAGCATGCTCAGACCAAAAAACCGGATCCGGCCGCCGGATCAGGCTTTCGTCGGATCCGGCGCATTGCGGCGCTCATAGGCTTTCATTGTGTGAAAAAGCCGGACGCGCCGGATCCGGCGTGTCCGGCTTTTCCGCCGGAGACAAAAAACGTTACAGTAGACGTTTTTTCCAGACGCCGGATCGCGACACATTGCGACACATTGCCGGATCCGGCGAAAACCGGATGAAACGCATGGCCATCCGGCGCTATCCGGCGCAAATGCAAGTCAATGGGGGGGAAACCAGATCCGGCATTGCATTTCGCCGGATCCGGTTTCTGTCAAAAGCGCCGGATCGCGCCTGACGGCGAAAACCTGATGTGTGAAAGAGGCCTTAGCTACAAGTACTGATGTACAATACTGACCAAATACTGAATGTGTGAACGTGGCCTAATTAGTCTCAAAAGTTTGTTGCTTGTCAGTATTCGTTCTTCATTTGCGAAGAAAAAACACACAAGAAAATAAATAGTTGAGCTGTGTAAATTCAGATTGTCTGACAAACATTGATGACATAGTGTAAGGTGTAACTGGTGGGACCACCACGGATCACTAGAATAAAGTGACAGTGGTACAAGGAAAACCCTGTATCGATTTGTCTGCTGTTAGTGCAGAATTCATCATATGGGAAGCTTTTCAAAAATTAATAAAAGGAGCCAACAGTGGTAAATTTTGGTGATGTGTCACAAAATGGCTGAAACAACCCCTTTAAAGTTAACCTACAGTATCATAATGAAAATAGCGTATGATCTGTAGCTATCATATTATATACCAGGAGAAGAAGAGTAAATAAAACACAGTTTTATGAGACAATATTCACAATGGATGACTTGTATTCTTTTTATTGAAAATGATCTTTGCATACCTAGGAGTCCAGAGGGAGGTCCTATCTAGCGATCAATTACCTTCCCAATATGCCTTCCCTTTCATACTCTAAGTAGGAACGCACACTGGACTCCTTTTACAACATGCTGGCCACCAATAGGTCTGCATGGGTAACATGAGAGATGACCTTTAGGTCTCAGTCACATGTTCTCCCAATGCTTTCCATTATATTTCTGTTGTGCTTGTCACCATTTTTTTTTGCAGACAGTGGGGCATATTCAACAAAGCTCCCATACCAGAAAACTGATGTAAAACACTTTGAAATGTTGCAATATTTTTACCCAATTCAGAGTTGCACAATTTTTTCCAATTTGGAGCAGCTCTGCCAAACTGGCCGGACCTGTGGAGGAGCCAGGAGTAGGGGTGGGATGGGCAAAGCAATGCCTTCTCCTTAAACTCATCAAAAGTGTCAGCCTTTCTTATGCCAAAAAATGCTTCTTTGACTGTAGTAGTATTTGGTGAGGTGCACATCACTAAGAAGATGTGTAAAATACAGTAAGTTGTGAGAGTACATTGTACTCCATCGAGCACGTTATCAAGGCTGGTGTGTACAGTGCCAATGTGTCCAAGCCAAGAGATCAAAATCACTCGTACAACTCTATGGGGTCGTAATAATAATGTATGTTGTCCATTTTTAACATTGCAATGGATAGGGGAAGCTGGTCAATTTATTTTTATGCATATGAAAATATTGCTGCTGTAACAATGTTGGAAAAAATGGAAACATTGACCAAATAATGATGAAAATATGATCAAAAACTCCTCACTGATGTCTGAATCAAGCCTTAATGTCCGTCTCACACCACCATTATGACTTTAACTTACGTAATGACAACTATAAAAGATTTTTTTTTCAAATAGATCCAAAAAATCCTAGCAAATTGAAATAACGTACATGGAGTCCGTCATGGTTGTGTCATGGGGTACAGTGTTTATGAAACAAGAATAGATTTACAGACTATAATAATGTTACCATGAAAAGATCTGAACAAAGCCTTGTTCAAAAATGTAAAAAAGTCAATGACAAGTACTTCCACAGAGATGAGAAAGTAAAACATTAGTACGGACTTCACAATATATATTTAGTCTTTACTTAGATTAGTTGATATACATATAATTCCATATGTTTGGCCGATTTTCTGCAGTAAGGCTACTTTCACCCTAGCTTTTTTTGTGCTGCATGCGCAGTCCAAACGCATACAAAAAACGCATCAAGCGTTTGCAGCCATGTGAACTCTTAAAACGCATGCGATTTTAAATGTCCATGCGCACGCCAGCGTTCCCATAGACTGTAATGTGATTTTTTGCGCATTCCGTGCGCTTTTGTGCGCATGCGTTTTTTTTTCACAGGTTGGGCGCACAAAAAATGCAGCAGGATGTGTCCGTCGCGCATAGGCGCACACTGCAAAAAAACGCATGGGCACAAAATGCATACAAACGCATGCAAACACTAGACCATGCGCACCCATATTAAACATAGGGGCGCATGTACGCGCACGTTGCGCAGCGCTAAAAAACACTAGTGTGAAACCAGCCTAAGAGATTTTATTTCTGCTAAACAAGACTTCAATGCTTTAAAATTGTCTGTCAACCACATTGTATTACCCACATGCTGTTTTTCCCAATGTCCATATATCTAGAAATAAATTAATTTTTTTTCTGAAAGGGTTATGAAAAGATATTTTTAAGGGACATATTGGGAACCCATAATAAATTGTTTTGATTATAGGTGGTCCATGTATACAGCCCATAATTCTAATATCAAGGCATCAACTGTAGTCACTGTAAACTGTAAAAAGATGGTCAAAATAATCTGAATAAGTTTGTTCAGCTTCAAAAGATCACAACGTTGTATAAAGGGTTCTTTTTTTATAAACTGTCCTGGATTTTCTGGACAGTTGGCAACCTTGTACATTGTGCTCTGTCAGACATCGTTTGCAACCACATACATGCCTTGTGGAGGTGGCAACCAAGGCAAAGGCAATGTCATCATGGTGCCCGCTTTCACTAGGCGTGTCCCAATGTGACTTCCAACAAAGCACACTTTGCATCAGTACTGTGAATAGCTCTGTCAGCACATATCCCCAAATCACATTTTATAAGGCTTTGGACTTAAGCCTGATGGAGCCACTGAATGTAGGATGTGTACTTAGCTTTAAAAAGTAACCATCATATTAATCTTTATTCCACAAATCAAAAGTACATATGAAAAAAAATAGAATACATATTGTAGGTTTGCAGCAGGACAAGTTCTGGATGGGAGGTATGTGTCATCGAAGTTAGAGGTGTAAAACTCAGAGAAGCAGGTTCAAGCACAGACAGTATTGAGAGGTTTTATTAATGGGCCTGGATTTTTGGTCTGGGTTTTAGGAACGGCCACTGGAGTTGGGTGGGACTGGCAGTTACTTTATCTCCAGTTCTAGGCCTTGGAATGGCCTATTTAAGGCAGCCCGGGTCAGAGTCTGTGTGACGAAGGAGAAAAATACCTGGGAGATACTGAATTAGTTTGTTGTTAGGAAGTGAAATTATTCAATATGAATGAACAGTCGAGGAGGTTAAAAAAGCAGCTTTCTCAATTTGGATATTATAAAGTTTCTTGTTTTCATGTGCATTATTGACTTATGAATACAATATAAAATATAATCAATCAGTATTTTATGCTAAAGACATGACTGACCCTTAAGCTATCTATATTTCAAGTTTGCACAAAAAGAAGACACCCTTCACAATCCATCAGTCTGGCTCTAGATCCATGACCTCTTCAGTCATCACTTTTAATGCTTCTCCTTCTGTGACAGAGACTTCAGGTTTTCAGCTTAGCTCATTGTAATGATGTATCACCCGATGTACAAATGTCTTGGTGTAACATCTTTTAAGTGTAATGGTCTTGTCTCAATCACTCATTTGTAAAGTCGCCTGATGAAATGGCCTCTATCTCCCATGGCTTGCAAACATTATTTTTCTTGTTAGTTAATAGAGATATCACTCAAATAATAGTTTGTCTTTTTGTCAGAAAAGTATTTAACATCACATAGATCATTTTCTTTCTTTTTTTGGGGGGAGGCTAGCACAATACTAGACTATTTTTTTGCTGTACATCCCACATAAGACAAATATCTATTTGCATAGATAGCAACCAATTGAACCTGCCACCTACCGCTAGATAGCTGCCTAGGTCACTTGCCAGTCTCTTTCCTTCATCATTGACTGCTTCACTGGCTCTTCGAATACCAAAGTTCACAAGACTAAACCTCATGTATGTGTGACCAACATTGTTTAGATGTGTCCATGCTACATGCAAGCCGACTGGTGAATTTAGAATGAATTGGTTACACAGGCCAACCATGGATCAGAAAAAATTGAATTTACCTGTTTGTGCAGAATTTCTCCATTAAATTTGAACAGTCAAGAAGCTATTGTATGTGAATTCAATGTCCCTTATTGTGCTCTGGGTTCTCCATAGACCCCAGAGCATAAGAATAGAAATATGTAAAAAAAAATCCTTATACTTACCTCACCGATGATCTCTCCAGCTGCTCCACTACTGTTACCCGTCCAGTCTACATCGCATTTTAAGATTGCCTTGGCTAGGAGGGCCAATGCACTCTCCGAAGATCATTGAGTCATGACGTCATGGTATGTGCGCCATGACTTGGTTAGCACATGCTCAGGACCCTCATAGGCTATTTAACTAAGAAGCCAAGGCCCAAAGTGAGAGGCTCGGGAAATTCAATATGAGCAGCGTCAATCTCAAGATCTGATGTGGACTGGATGGATGAAAATGAGGGACCAGATAAGTGACCGATAAGGTTAGCTTAAGGAATTTTTACATTTTGATATGCTTTTACAGTTCAAATGAATGGCATCCGATGACCATCATTTTGCTGAATCTACACAGAAGTGAATTATGGAAAAAATTTGCCGTTTTACAAATGCAGATTTTTGTAAAAGTCAAGTAGCATTCAATACCACTAGCACTTATTTGCTCCTCTCTAATTGTTGATATAATTGTCCTTTGTGCATTGAATATCATATTACCGGCAGCACATCTCTTGTTTACACAGGATAACGTGCTGCCTATAATGGTGATTTTCAAGCATGCTTTAAAACCGAGTAAAAAAATGTCAGTTGTTTGCCAACTACCGTAATTTAGATGGGCTTATACATATGCTCATTCTCCGATCATTGGCTTGTCTAACTGGGCCTTTAACTAGCAAATGACTGCTTTCTGCTGCCGCAGCAACATGGCTTCCAAAATCTTCATCGAGTCTACCAATACAGATCCTAACCTCAGTTCACCCAGTTACTAAAGTGATTTTTTTTTATTAAACTTGTAATCATCTTTGAATGCAATGATCTAGTTGAAGCATAAAGTTTATGTAGAGCTTCGAGGATGCTAAAGCAACAGTTGTATCCTTGATGAAACACGCGCAAGCCTCCATATCTGTAAATCCTTTCTTAGCACTTTCTCACTATGCTTAGCCTTTCTTCCCTGGCTTACTCATCAACTCCTTATTCTTATCTTAAGCTTCTATCAAGAACTGACATGTTGAGAATCTTTTGTATTTAGAACGGCTCCTATACGACATCCCCAATACAGACTTCATCTCTGACAGATTCAATCAAGTCCTGTATATTTAGCTGGTTAGTCCCAGACATCTTGACAAGTTTCCATTGTCTGGATGTTCTATGAAATCCACATTTTTGTTAGCTTTCTAATCAGTAATAGAGAGATGCTGACAGTTCTGCTTAGTGATACTTCTCCGAGGTTGAGCCAGCCATAAGGAAAATTCCTGGATTTCCTGAATGCATGTGGTTTTTAATGGAAACTAGACACACGCTATGTACTTTAACATAATATCCCTAAAGAGCAGACAGAAGTTTTTCTTTTCTTTTTTTTCTCTTGTGAGGAAAATCCTTATGTTTCTAACAGGTGTGGACAAATATAGGACATGAAAGAAGATGCTGTACGTCTCTGTCATGTGGTTTTATCGCTAATAATACTTAATGCCTAAGTGTTACTTTCAATGCAAAGTTGTTTTTCATATATTTTAATGGAAAATACATATTCAAAAAGCTTAGTTTATGTATTTATAGGTTATCATAAACTTAAGCCACATCAATTCATAAATCAGTACTTATTCCAACAGAGATACTCATTCACAAGACGCACCTGAGGCCAACCACAAAGACACCAAGATATTGCGACTGTGGTTCCTGATGTCTGCCGGTCACACATCAAACAGCAGAACATATGCTGATGTAGGTGAAAGCTGAAGGAGCATACTGTATGGAAAAAACGTAGATATATAAGTAGATGGTGTCACAAAAAGTGTATATTAAGTGTAAGGATTTCTTGGTGTTTGAGTAGTGGAGAGATCTAAGGAGAGTCAATTGAGCAAACTATGAGATGTAATGCAAAGGTTCAAGCTGTGACCACTTTAGAAACATGAATTGCAACCAACTTAACTTTTTTAGATGTATCATAAAATTCTGTTCATTTAAGGATTAGGTTAACATTTTTCAAACTCAGTTCCAGGGAGCCAAGGGATGTTAGACGTTATGAGAAAGTTCCAATAGCACTATATTTATTTGATTGTGTTATTTATATAGACTTTAACATCATTATATCCATTGGAGATTACAATCTAAACTCCCTATCAGTATGTCTTTGGAGGAAAGGCCTACAAAAATAGGGAGAACATAAAAAACTGTACTTACATGTTATTCTTGATGACCTCATCAGAGGTTATAAAAGGACAGTGGCTGCCAAGCTCAGCACGCTCATGACACTGCACAGCTCAGGAACAGTTCTTCTTGGAGGGAGAGACTGCATGTCTAGGCCTGTGTGTGCACAGTTTAACGAATAAGAGTCCTGTAGTGTTGATACTTGTGCTGAAGCTGAACCATCATACTAACAGTCCTTCTATGGGCTCATCTTGTTCTTTTTCTGTTTCTATGTGATACATTCTTCATTTAGCCTATGGACAGCTGCAGGAGCAGGGAGAGTTGCAGAATATAGTGTCTAGGCATGGCTTAGGGCTTTGCAGTCCGTTGCTAAATATATATCTGCTGCACGTGACCACAGTCATTTTTGGGAGTGAAAAAATGTACTATATTGTCATCCATAGCGTATTATGTGATTTCTGTTAAGCTGCACGTGACCACAGTCTTTTTTGGGAGTGAAAAAATGTACTATATTGTCATCCATAGCGTATTATGTGATTTCTGTTAAACTTTGGTGGTATATAACACTCCAAAAAAGAGTTGAACATTTTTTCTGGATTCAATTAATCATCCATAGAGTATTATCTGGTTTCTGCTACATTTTGGTGTTATATAATATTCCAAAAAAGGTTACTTTTTTCTTGATTTAATTAGTCATCCATAGAGTATTACATACTTTCTGTTAAATTTTGGTGGTTAAATCATTAAAAAATGTTTCTCTATATAATTAATAATCCATCGAGTATTATGTGCTTCTGTTAAATTTTGGTGGTATTTAACGCTCCAAAAAAGTGTAAAAAAAATTTCTGGATTCAATTAGTCAACCATGAAGCAATACATGCTTTGTGGTACATTTTGGTGGAACATAACAATCCAAAAAAACATTTAAATTTTTTTCTGGATTCAATTAGTCATCCATAGAGTATTATTTTCTTTGTGCTATATTTTGGTGGCATATAACACTTCAATAAAGGTTTGAAAATTTGCATAGATTCAATTAGTCATCCATAGAGTATTACGTACTTTCTGATAAATTTTGGAGGTGAATATCACTCCAAAAAAGCATAGAAAGCATTTTCTGGATTTAATTAGTCAACAATAGAGTTGTAACAATTATGAAGATATTATGGAATCTGATTACATAGGATAATAACGAATCTGAGCCTGAAATTGTTTCAAAATAAACTGTATTAACAAGCAAGGTGTACAACATAAACTAACAGAGATTATCCTGAATTTACAGTGAAGTGCAAACAGCACAAAATTAAAATGTCCAGCAACTAAGTTAAATGAAGCTGAGTGTGACTAGCACTTATACGTAACGAAAATGTCCAGCAACTGTGTTTTATGAACCAGAGTGCGATCGGCACTTATACGTAATGAAAATGAAAATTTCCTCCAACTTTCATGGCAGTCCAAAAATATGCAGGTGATGTTCAGCAATGAGGAGCATTTCCAATGTACTACTTTAGGGCTGAAAAAGTCATGCAAAGTCTAACAGCCCGGATCAAGAATTAGTACACTGATAATAATTTCAAAGGTTCTTATGGACACAGCAGTTCCAGAAAAGTATAACTCCTCATTGGGATGTCCATACAAAGGTAGCCACAGCTAGGATCAGGAAGACTAAAGGCAGCTGGAAGTGATGAGGCAAAGCACTGAGTAACGAGCAGCAGTAGGAACTACAGAAGCAAGCCAGGAAGAATCTCAGGAGCCAGCAGCACACATAATACTCAGGCAAGGAGTGTTTCCCAATCCTGACTTAAATAACAGGACAGACAGGAAGTTCAAGGGCAGGACAAAGTACCAGACCTCATCTTGGACAAGGGCAAAACAGGCTTCATGGAATATCCGGAATCCTTACATTACTCCCACCTTAGAAGTGGCCTCAGGATGATCCAGGACCAGGTTTTCCAGGATAATTCTCATGAAACAGAGCAAACTTTTGAGGAGCACAGATATTACTCACCAAGAGTTCTCCTTAGATGAATATCCCTGATGAGGTACTACAGCTGATTCCTGCAGATCCTGGAGAGCAGAATCTTCTCCACAGCAAATTGATCTTGCCAATCCACCAACACAGGCTGAGGAGGTGGTGCAATACAACCCTGAAAAGTTTTCAGAGACACAGGTTTTAATAAGGAGACACGGAACACAGGATGTAACTTCATGATCCTTGGCAACTTCAGACGACAAGCAACGGAGCTCATGATTCCTGAGATCTTGAATGGACCAATGAATTTTTTTCCCAGTTTCTGTGAAGGAACATTTAATTTCAAATTCTTAGAGAATAACTACACAGAGTCCCCTACCTTAAAGTGCACCTGTCACCTGTTTTGGACTCTATAAGATGTGGCTGCTGCCTTTCAGGGCTTATCTACAGCATTCTATAATGCTGTAGATAAGCCCTCGGTCGAACCTGCAAGATAAGAAAAATAAGTTATTTATACTCACCAGGGGGCCGGTCCGGTCCAATGGGTGTTGCAGGTCCAGGTCTGGCGCCTCCCATATTCTTGCGATGCCGTCCTCCTGCTTGTTTCATCGCTCCCGGCATTGCACTTCTGCTCAGGCATACTTCTCTGGCCTGTTGAGGGCAGAGCAAAGTACTGCAGTGCACACGCGCTGTACCTCTCTGACCTTTCCCGGCGCCTGCTCACTGCAGTACTTTGCTCTGCCCTCAACAGGGCGGAGAAGTACGCCTGCACAGAAGTGCGATGTCGGAAGTGAGGAAGGAAGCAGGAGGGCATCGTCGCAAGAAGATTGGAGGCGCCAGACCTGGACCTGCGACACCCATTGGACCAGACCACATCGGACCCCCCAAGGTGAGTATAATAAAACTTATTTTTCTTATCTTTCAGGTCAGTCCGGGGGGCTCCGGAATCTATTGGCTGATTTTTTGCATCTCTCCTGTGCAGTAGATAGTGATTCCTTCAGAGTTTCCAGATTTCACTTCATCACCGCTAACCCCTCACCTACTACAGGCACTGTGCTAGGGTTGGCGGATTGCACTACTTACAATATAAAATAAAGTGCAATCGCAACCTGAGGTCCACCGTGCAGAGATGAACCTGTTGCTAGTGTGAACAATGACAGAAACAAAACAGCGAACGCTACCTTACACACACTGTGGTTAACACCACACAGTGTGATCGGAACACTGAGTACTAAGCTCAGTTACTTCACATAGAGGTACTGCACTAAGAATGCTAAGTACTATTCCCTGTTACCTTCACAGAGAGAAAGCATAAGGGTTGAGCTTGCTCTGCAACTGAACTGTGCTAAGCGCACACATGGATGAAGCAGATGCTAAGCCAAGCGGCTAGTTACCCCAGTCCTGACAGTACTGAATTTGTGCCTGACCGACACCCTAATCATATAGCAGACTAGAGACTCAGGCATTGAGCCATGGGTACAAAACTGCATAGATGTGTTACTTGCCTGCCAACGTGTACAGTCTTAAGCATAGACAGACACACACAAACGAGCAGAGTGGTAGAGTAACCACCCACTCATACCAAGACATAAATGACACTAGCACGTTCTTGTGCGGCACTGAGAGCCTTTTATACAGTATGCTTGGCTACACCCCAAACACTCATGCACAGTCAGTCGAGACATGGCCTGCATGCCATTCCAGTGCTGCCACATCAATAAAGCAGCCAACATCCCACCACTAAGAAGATGATGCTACATCAGGGACATGCTCAGCAGGTGATCTCTGGACTTAGACTCCAGAGCGAAATGCTGCACCTGCATATCGCTGATTACCATAGACTGCTGAAGAGCCAGCAGTAACCAAACCTATACCACGAGCCTGAGCAAGAAGCTGGGACTGACATATGTGCTGAGCAGCAATCACAGTGGCGGACTTGAATGGGAGACCACAGTACCAGATAATGCTTGGGATCTATCCCACGCAGTGAAGAATCCCGACACCTAACACACCAGAGCATCGATCAGGGATCTGGGAAAAATACTAGGATGATAATCCAGATTGGCAAAGAAGGGTGTGATCTTAGTGATGCACACTGAGAATTGTTGTAAGAGAACTCTGCTAAAGGAAGCGACACCAACCAGTCATCTTGCGAGTGGCTGATATAGCACCAAAGATACTGCTCCATAGTCTGATTAGTCCGCGCTATCTACCCATTAGTCTGAGGATGATACACTGAAGACAGACAGACATTGATAACAAGTGCAGAACAAAATCCCTTCCAGAATCTGGAGGTAAACTGCACTTCCCGATCAGAGATGACCTCATCTGGAACTCCATGCAGATGGAACACATTCTGAATGACCAGATCTACCATCTCTTTAGCTGAAGTAAGAATCGGAACAAGGAATGAAGTGGACAGCTTTAGTAAGGTGATCTACTACAACCAGAATAGAGTTCTTTCCCAAAAGATAAAGTCCATAGAAATAGATGCCCAAGGGCGCGCAGGAATAGGTACTGGTTGCAGCAATACACCAGAAGTCTTAAAGTGTAAACATACCTCACAAGAGTGAACGTAGCTCTTCACATCCTTCAGACATGTAGGCCACCAAAAGAAATGTCTCAGGAACTCCTGTGTCTTCCGTACCTCCCAATGACAAGCAAACATGGATATACTTGAGGACATGCAGCCTTACGGCCTCTGGAAAGTATAAATGTCAATCCCGATGTTAGGCGCTGGGATACTCCCACTGCGTGGGGTGGATCCCATGCCTTGTCTGCCTCTGCGGTCCCCCATTCTGCTGTGACCGCAGTGGGGTCTGCTCAGCAAAGACGTCGGTCTCAGCGTCTTGCTCAGACCCGTGCAGTTTGCTTGGTTACTGCTGGCCTTCTAGCCAAAGCTATGGTAACCAGCAATAAGCAGCAACTAACAGATACTCTTGAGGCAAGTTCAGAAATTACTCTACTGAGCATGTTCATGAGGTGGCGACCTCTCATTGGTGGTTGGTCGTCACCTGCTTAGGTGATGTGGCAGTTCCGGATTGGTCCACGAGCAAGGTCCTATCTGACTTAAGCGGAGCATATACAAGGTTCTTTGGGGCACATGTCAGCACGCTAAGATCCTTTATGCTGTGTGTGTGTCAGTGGATACATTACCACCCTGTGCGCACGTGTGCCTCTTCTAGCATGGCGATTGTGTGTCTAGGCAGGCAGTGTAGGCTGGGAACTCCCGCTTGGCTCAGCATATGACTCCGGGCATCCTATGTCGTGTGTTCCGTTAGCACAGCTAAGTGTCAGAATGAACACAACCACCAGCCTAAATTTCCTTGGGGGTAGCTATAAAGCTCCCCAGCTAGCGTCATTATGTACTCCTGTGACGTCTAACAGGGTATATCTCCGAGTGCTCTCGGTTATTGTACCATTCTATGAAGCAACCAAGCAGGTACTTTGCATTCTCTCCACACGGAGTGACCTTTAACTCCGTGTGTTTACGGTGCTTGCACGCAGTATAGCTCTGTAATTGTTTTTTAGCTGCAGTTCTCCATCACTGCACGGTGGACCCCGTATTGTGATCGCACCTTCTCATAATTCATTGTTGGTGCGATCCACAAGCCCTAACACCCACATACTGTTCTTGAGAATCAAGTTCACATCATCAGTCTGGTTAGCTAGAAATGGGTCTGCGTCATAGGTCTCCTTAATAGTCTACCATAAGTCCTTATTCTAGACGACTCTGACAAAGTTGGTATCCGCCAAAATGGTCTTGGATGCGGTCCCAGGTACCGTTGCATGGATTTGGTACAATTCCCATTACGTGAACATGGGCGGTAGAATTGGCAAAATTAAATTCATTCAAAAATAAACTCCAATGAGCCTGACGTGGAGAAAGACATCTAGCAGATCTAAGAAATTCCGGGTTGTGATGATCCGTGAGCACAATAACTTGTTGTGCTGCCCCGTGCAGATGGTGCCTCCATTCCTTAAATAATAGTGATAATGGCTAGAAGCTCTATATCTCCCACATCATAATTCTTCTCCGCAGCTGAATGTCTACGAGAGAAAAAAGCACACGGATGTAACAGACCTTTCTCTCCTGATTTTTGTAAGAGAATGGCCCCCAGATCACAATCCGAAGTGTCCACTTCCACAATGAAAGGATGTGCTGGGTTAGGATAAACCAACACAGGTGCAGAAATGAAGCATGACTTAAGACAATCAAAAGCCTCTTGAGCCTCCGTAGACCACAAGAAATTTTTTCCTTCTTGGTTAGTTGCGTAATAGGTCGAACAATCTCAGAGAAATTATGAATAAACAGTCTATAAAAGTTAGTGAACCCTATAAAACGTTGTACCTCCTTGACATTTCTAGGTACGGGCCAATCAAGAATAGCCTGGATCTTACTTGCCTCCATGTTAAGCCCCTGTGACGAGATGATACAACCCAGAAATTGAATCTCTGTGAGATGGAACTTACATTTCTCATGCTTGATGTAGAGATGATCAGGCATCTTAAGACAGTCTTAACATGCTCTTGATGTCCCTGCAATGAATCGGAAAAAGTCAAAGTATCGTCCAGATAAATTACGACAAAATGATCTAACCGATGTCTTAAAATGTTATTAGCCAAGTGTTGGAAGGTTGAGTGAAAAAGATGAGAAAGGATGGCACTCACTGTTCTATCGTGGAAATTCTTTATTGATTAAAAGGCATTGGCTCGGGAGGAATGTACAGAGGGTGGACGACGGCCGTTTCACGCACTTGCGCTTCAACGGGTCCTCTTATCTTTTTCACACAATCTGATTTCATGTTTTTCATTGAATTGAGCACCCGTTCTGATGGTATCATGGCGTTCTGTCCAGGTGTGTGATTTGTGATTTGGATTGCAGTCACGGAACATTTGGCAAGTGTTGGAAGGTTGCCAGAGCATTGCAGAGACCAAAAGACATCACAAGGTACTCGAAATGCCCACAATGACATACAGTATAATTGCTGTCTTCCATTCATCCGCAGAGCGGATCCGAACCAGGTTATAAGCTCCTCGAAGATCCAACTTAGAGAAAATTTTAGCTTGTCGTACTCTTTTCAGCAGTTCAGGATTTAATGGTAAAGGACAACGGTTCAGAATGGTTACCTTGTTGAGATCCCAAAAATCAATACAGGGTCTAAGACTTGATTAACTCTTAAGAGTTAATGTCCATGATGACATTGAGTCACCATGTCAATGATCAGGCCACTGCAATGACGTTGCAGGGGCACTGATTGGATGGCAGAGGGAGCTCTACCTGCTTTCTAAATGCTGCAATCGATATCAATAGCAGCATGTAGGGGGTTAAAGTCCTGGGAGCAGTGCAGACACCGCTTTTGGCAGTGAGTGCCAGGTGTCAGCTGTCAGTATCATCTGACACCCAGCGGCAATCGTGCGCAAAATCGACAGGATTTATCTTTACATCCAAGGTCACTTAGTACCTACCTACCTGGACACATGGATACATACAAGGTTGTAAAGGTGCTATATGGACTAAAAAATGGCTGGAATGGACAGTCTCTGATATTCCATCTCAGCCATATTAATAGGAGTGTTCTGTTTGTCCAAAATGGTGCTTTCTAGAAATGTGACCCCTCTTCACCATTATTTTGCGCTGCTTGGTTGTTGCTCATGTTATTCCCAAACAATAATTCATCTCTTGCGTGTAATACTCTTTTAAAATACCCCCAGATAGACAGAATAACTGTTGGAGCTGATATTGAGCATAATATCTTTTAGGATTTCAACTATCATTTTCTAGACCAAGCTTTGCTAATATATATATACTGTACTTTGCGTGTCTTGTGAACTAATTTTATGTGGTGTAAATACTGAACTATATCTTTTATAAAATGCTAAGCAAAATATAAAAGGCTACAAAACACATCCTGAAATGATATTGCCAAAGTCAAAATCGTGCAAAGCAGGAACACTGGATGTATAAGGCTGGTTTTACACTTGTGTTTTTTTGCGCTGTTTTTTAGCGCAAAAAAACGCATGAGTTTTTTCCCCTATCTTTTACATGGGTGCGCATAGGTGCGCATACACATGTGTTTGTACGCGTTTGTATGCGCATGCGTTTTTTTGTAGTGTGCGCTCGGGCGCACAAAATACATCCTGTTGCATTTTTTGTGCGTCCGATTTGCCCCCAAAAAAGCATGCGCACGCAATGACTTTTTTTTACAGCAAAAAACCCATAATAGTCTATGGGTGCGCATATGTGCGCATTGTAATGCGCACGTATGCGCAAAAAAAGCATGCATTTTTAAAAAAAACGCACCAAAACCCGCAAAAAAAGCACACAAACGCATGATGCGTTTTTTTCATGCACTTGTGTGCGCAAAAAACGCACAGCAAAAAATCGCAAGTGTGAAAGTAGCCTAACACTGGCAACAACAGCAGGGCTCACAGACGCAACAGCTAAAAATAAAAGAATGTGTAGCCTATGTTATACTTTGCCAAACTAAGTCCTGTGAAAAGTTTATCTTCTCTTACAATAGAAGGTTTCTGCTTCTTATTGACTGTTGTCCTAAAATCTATTTTTAACCTACTCGGGTTGATGATAACTCAAGATGCAGCGATAAAGAAATAAGACAGAAGAAGAGTCGATGCCTTCAAAATGTGGTCCCAGAGAATGATGCTATGAATACCATGAATGGTAAGAAGAACAAACAAATCAATTTTTGAACAAATCAAGCCAGACATTCATTCAAAGCAAGGATCACCCAGCTATGACTTGCCTTTTGTGGATGGGTCGCCCTCACACCCAGGGCTGTGGGGTACTCGGTACCGGGCCCAATGAGCTTCAATGGGAGATGTCACGGCAGCGGTAACCCGGCCTGTGGCCCTGGGCGCCCATTGTAAAAGGGGTTGTTTCAGTGTGCTTATGGTGATGAAAGTTTATACAGTAAGTGATTCGTGATGCCACCTGTGGTGTTCGGCAATGAAGATGTAAGCCGACGCTGCAGACAGATCCTCTGGGACAGAGGGTGTGGTGCAGCAGTGATGTTACAGCCCTCCACAGGCAGGGCTGGAGTCCCAGGGCAGTGTAGGTGAAGTGACACGTAGATCGTGTAGTGTCTGGCACAGAGGTGGAAGCTGTGCTAGGCGGGCTGACGTGGTGAATAAGTGGAGGACACCAGGGCATGTAGTTCCAAAGCTTTACTCACAGTCTGTTGTACGAACAGGTGCCTGCCTCCGTGCCGTGTCCTCCGGGTCAGGGACCCAGTCAACCTCCAGGCCAGATAGAATACTCCTTTCCAACACTCCGCCAACATGTCCCTTTCTGAACATCTCCTCTAATAGTGCCTTTAAATGAAGTACTCCCAGTACTGAGTTACACTGGAGTTCCTCCTATCCGATGTTCTTATGAACTCTACTTGTACGGCAGACAGCTGAAGCCTGCTTTGGGGACTCCTTGCTACTAAGTCCCGGCTCACTATCCAGTTGCTGTTGTGCCCCCAAGTCTTGTGTGGGAATAAAGTGGTCACTACTTCTATTCCTCCGGTGTCTGCTGCAGGACCATTAGTATCCATACAACCTTGGGTACTGAGCCCCGGCCTTGCGCTTGGAACTTCTAGGAAGGGTTCTCTTCTAACCCACGTCCTCTGTTCCCTTTTACTACTCACGTTCCGTACTAATCTTTCTTTCTATGGAAAATCAGGCATCAGTCTATGTTGCTCTCTCTCTCTTCCTTTCCCATGCCAGCAGACCCAGGTCACTGGGATCTGCTGCAGCACTTCCATCCATCTATCCCTCTCTCCAGGGATCTTCTTCTCTCCAACTCCCTAACCAACTGACCTCAAATCCTAAACTCTTCCCGCTCCTTGTAATGTCATCTAACTCCACCCACCTCCCAGCATGTTTCATGTTCCAAGCAGGGAGCCACCAATGGGTGCTTTGCTATACTCCAAGCAGGGAGCCGCCGAAGGTGCTTTGCTACACTACTTTGTGGTATGGGGCGCGGTGTTGGACTGTGGTCAGGAGTCTCCACCTTACCTGGATGGTGGGATACCACACCTCAGGAGGAGGTGCAGTACCTCTGTGGCGACTGAGCCTCAGGGGCGCCACATGGACATATCGTACAAAAAGAGCAAACACTGGAGAAGGACATCATGGTCAGAAGAATAGAAAGAACATGGCAAAGAGGAAGACCAGTAATACGATGTAAGATAACAGCGGAGAAGATCCTGGTGGACCTATCTAGGCTTGTGCAAGATTGATCTTCCTACAGTGCGTTCCCCTATCAAGTTGCCATGGTTTGAGGTCAAGCAGAAGGCCGCTAAATGATAATTATTGTCTCCTCTACTGCTTAGGTGAAAAGATAGCTGTTATTGTCTTTTTGAGTGGAAATCTTACACTAACCCATTACTCTTGCAGCCAATTTCAATTTTATGTTTCCATTTGTCACTCCCCTTCTTCCTAGTCATAACATTCTTTTTTTTCCATCTACCTAGTCAGACAGGGGTTTGCTTTTTGAAAGCTGACCCAACTGAGATGAAAGGAGAAAAAGAATGCAATTCTGCATTTCTTAAGGTTAATATGATTACAGTGATGCTAAATTACGGTACTCAATATTTTTGCATAATAGGTGAAAAAAAAGTGGAAATTTGCAAAAAAAAATTGTTTGTGCCGGCATTTTCTGAGACCCACATTGTTTTTAGTTTTCCTTCAAATGAGCTGGGTGAGAGCTTGCATTTTTTGCCCTAAGCTGCTGGTTTTATCAGTCTACCAATTTGGGAAACATTTAAAGCTTGGAAAACTTTTTATTGCATTTTTTAGAGAGGTGTGGTGATCAAAGAGCCACAATTTGTTCTTTTCAAATTTTTTCTCTTTATTACATCTATCATATGAGTTGAATATTTCATATTTTGATACATCAAAGTTTTATGAATGTGGCGATGCCAAATGTTTACTTAATTTTTTACTTCCTTTGAATGAGAAATGGGGTGGGAGGGTGTTAAGCACCAGGATTCTCCCTCTGCACAGGATGGATCCCAAGCCTTATCTACTCCTGCGGTCTCCCATTTGGTCTCAACTGCAGTAAATGCTGCTCAGCAAAGACATCCGTCTCAGCGTCTTGCTCAGACTCAAGCTGTGTGCTTGGTTACTGCTGCTTCTCCAGGTTCACCTATAGCAGTGGTTCCCAAACTCCAGCCCTTGTGGACCCCAACAGGTCATGTTTTCAGGATTTCCACAGTGTTACACATGTGAGAGAATTCCTAATGCCTTGATGATATGTCCATCACCTGTGAAATACTAAAGAAATCCTAAAAACATGACCTGTTGAGGTCCGCGAGGACTGGAGTTTGGTAACCACTGACCTATAGTAACTGGCAATAATCAGAGGTGAGCAGTGACTCCTGAGGCTAATTCCAGGATTTACTTTACTGAGCATGCTCGTGAGGTGACGACCTCCCATTGGTGGTCAGTCTTCAGCTGCTCAGGTCCCGCAGCGAGTCCGGATAGGCCAGCGAGTAAGGTCCTTTCTGACTGGCCTAGTCTATAAAAGAATCTCTGAGACGCGCTATGATTACATTTGTCTTGCGTTGTTTGTGCTTGGGGCTTCGGCTCTGCCTTAATGGCCTGTGTCTGTGAGTAACTGCTGAGAGAGGATGCGTTAGTTGACCCTAGTGAGGCAGGCTATCCTCCACACAGGGCACAGTCTGGCCACGCGCCATGGCACACATCAGTTTGCAGTCAGGGCACAGTCAGGCCACGTGCTGGTGCACGCTACTCTTAAGTTCACAGGGCACAGCCAGGCCACACTCTGTGGCTTTCACTTGTTAGCACGTGTAGTACTTAGAGCTCAGTTTCCCACGTGCTTATACACATTCCTTATTACCGCTCTGTGGAGTAACAGGGCAGGTTCTTTATGTTCTATGCACACTGCAAGACGTTTAATGCAGTGTGCTTAGCCTTAGGTGCTCTGTAACCTTATACTGCTCTGTGGAGCTATAGAGCGCAGTACCTTTGCATTCCGTACACACTGTGTGCAGTTATCCCAGAGTGCTCTTTGTAAATGCTTACAGTGCAGCGCCGCCATTGTCCACACTGGCTGCAGTTTTCCATCTCTGCACGGTGAACCACGGGTTGCGAATGCATTATTACCATTATATTTTATTTGGTGCGTTCCGCAAACCCTAACAGAGGTGATTTGAATTAAGTTTTTTCTTTTTATATAATTTTTAAAATCTTAAAAACAAAAATAATACATTAGCAGTCCTCTTAGGGAACGTTAATCTACAATAATAAGATTGCTAATACTATAAAGCCAGAGTATTGTATTATATAGTAAAAATTGCAGTCTCCCATGAAGCTCAGGACATCTATACAGAAAAGAGAAACCAATAGTATACTAAAAAGTATATACACTCCAAATATCTATTATGGAATATATCCCAAACAAAAAGACATTCAAAGTACTGATTAAAAATTGAATTGCTTTATTCAATATATCGCAAAAAAGATCTCATGACATATAATATCAAGAAAAAAGAAAAAAGACTATATATATACAGTATATATATATATATATATATATATACTGTATATACGCCACATATAAACTTTATTATTCTGATGAGGAATAGGATGAGGATAAATTTAGATCCTCTTCTAATTCAGACAGTTGTTCAGAGGTGAGATTTTTCTGAAGTTTTTCCTGTAATATTTTAATATTATTCTCCATAAATTCCAAATTTTTTTTGGTTAATATCAATTAAAATTTCCAAAAAGGAACGAGAGCAAGCATAACTAGTATCATCCCAGTTCTTTAATAATATCTCGTCCTCCATGGGAAAAGAAGGCAAAACTTGTATGCATAAGCCACGGGGGATTAAATTACGCTGCAGGTATTGCTCCAATGAGCATTTATTCCACCATGTTTTTGTCCTTTTATTTAAAAGTTCATTCAACCTCTCATTTGATCCATCTATTGTATTACATCCAGTATCTTTAAAGATGGAGGATAATTGTGATAAACAATTACAATCACGATTTTTGTAATCCATTTTCAATGTTCTTTTTTCCAAAAAGAAACAAGCAGGACGCCTATTTTGCGTTTCCGTGCGGTCGCTGCACACGTCAAATCGCTACATGTGGAGGAAACGGAGCTGCTGAGCTTTCTCCGCACATAGGTACCCCAGCGCTAATGAACTTGTATATCATTTTGGGCTGAATTTGTTTTGCTATAAAAGTTGCTCTGTCACTCCAGGAAGTAAGGGCAATACACAACCATTGGCTTTGATGGGAGCTGTCTCCCCTTACTTACCTGCACGCAACCTCTGACTCTCAGATCTCCTTCTCTACACCCCTCTTATCTTCTCTTCCCACAATCGCATACAAGATTTCTCTCGTGCATCCCCCCTACTCTGGAACTGTCTACCCCAACATATCAGACTCTCGTCTACCATGGAAACCTTCAAAAGGAACCTGAAGACCTACCTCTTCTGACAAGCCCACAACCTGCAGTAACCACCGACCCACCAAACTGTTGACCCATCAGCTCTTCCCTCACATATTTTATCTTCACCCATCCCTTGCAGACTGTGAGCCCTCACAGGCAGGGTCCTCTCTCCTCCTGTGCCAATTGGTCACTTGTATTGTGTAAGAATACTATACACGTTTTTATTATGTATACCCTTCCTCACATGTAAAGTGCCATGGAATAAATGGCATTACAGTAATAATAATAACTGTAGCAATTCTTTCCTCCTGTGGTGGTATTTTAGGGGCATTGAAATCTTGCAGTTGAGTTCTTCTGCAGATACTAAATGATCACTAAGGGTCTGGCTTTCAGCTTAACATCAAAGCTACCTACTAACAAAGAGGAATTGTTCAAAAAAGACCGACCTTAAATGTACAGATATAATCCTGTTTAGTGTCTTCAAGAACAAATGCATGTCAGGCCTGCCCAGACCTGAACTAGAAGTACATTGTGGTGTGTTGTGACAACATACTAGATACAGATGGATGTAAATTGATAATGCCATGAATGGGCAGCATGGTGGGCAACATCTGCATGGTACAACAATGGAGTTTATGTGTTCTTCACGTGTTTGGTGGTTTTATTCCAAGGTACAAAGATTTAATTGTTGCCTAGAAAATTAAGAAGGTAAGCCAAATTGAATAAGGCTTTGATATATATGATGGCTGGTGATCTCGGTATAAGATATGCTTTTGTTATACATACAGTAGAATGTAAACCATGGGAAGCAAATGAAATGATAGAACAATTGTGGGAAAGCTTTTTATTATGCAGATCCCTATAAAGCTTTGACAAATAGAGTACATATCACCTGTATTTGGTTGTGTAATGTTGGAGGGCACCATAGTCGAGGGTTGCTTCCATGTCCAAGGACCCAACAGAAAAAGGGGTCTGCGGTCTGAGTGTATGTGCTGTTGTCTTTAGCATTCGCCACTGCAGACCACTTGCTGATGCTTGACAAGGCAGGTCCAAAAGAAGTAGAGATGAATGCATGTGCAAAAATAAACTTTTCTTTACTAAACGAACTGATGAGACATACAGCAAATAGTAACAATGACACCTAAAGAATACATCATCTGCACAGTTCTATGCTGCTTTAAACAAGCAGATCATCATGTGGAGTCTCCATCTTTTTTTGTGAGGACCGCACTGGTCAATGTATGTTGCTAAACCCATCACAACCATTGTCAGCGTTCCAATTAAATGAACCACACATCCCTTAGCATGTCACTGTATCTTTGCACCTGTTCACACTTGTTGCAATCTCCTTAAGAGAATACATATCTCAGCTTGGCCAGTCTTCACTATGAACCTCAGGTTTGGCTACCCTTGAGCTTTCTTATCTAGTATAGATGTGTTAGGCATCGGGTTCCTGCAGCTGCACAGCAGGAATCCAGAGCCTTGCATCCTGCGGTCTCCCATTCTTCTCTGACCACTCAGGAGCCTGCACAGCAATCTCAGCATCGCAGGTGCTCTGCACAGACAACCTCTGTAGGACTGGTTGTTGCTGCCACCTCTGGGTCAGCAATAGCAGCACAGGCTGGCCTGCAGCAAGCCACTACAGTGGCTAAATCCTCTCCTCTCGCTACTGGGCATGCTCACGAGATGATCTCCCATTGGAGATTGGGAGTCACGTGCTCAGCTCTTTCTCCTGATCTGATTGGTCCATCCCAGAGATCTGGAAGGTCCCGCATGGCTATAAAAGGTCCGCCTGGCCTCTCGGCCATGCGCTAGTGTAGTCTCTAATTGCTACTGTGTGAATGATGATGGATGCATGAACCTGCGAATGACTCATTAAGATCCCCTCCCTCTGATATTACGTGTGTGGATAGGGACTTAGCTTTAGAGTCAGCGCCAGTCAGTGGCTTGCTACAAGCCACAGTGCTCATCTCCACAGAGCTAGTGTCCGACAGTGCGCCCCTCCTGGGCATTGTCGTATAGCGGCTGAGTCAGTTCCCGTGTGCAATATACCGCCATATTGTGCGTCTGCCATTATATAGCAGCAGTTTAATACCTCTACACGGTGGACCCCGGGTGGCGAACGCACTTTCTATTATTTTATATTTAGTGCATTCCGCCGTCCCTAAGATTACACTAGCGCCAGGGTCTGGCTAGTAATGGCGGACATGCAGCAGCTACAGCGGTACATTCGGCAGCTGGAGAGCAGGTTGGCGGCTATTGAGAGCTCCACCTCAGCTACGAATGCTACAGTGGCCGCTGCTCAGGCAGTCGTAGAGGCTGTCTCACGCGTGTTTACACCCACGCTTATGCCGACAATAACCCGCCTCCCGTTGCCCGATAAGTTTTCTGGTGACAGCACCACCTGCAGGGGTTTCGTGAGCCAGTGCTCTATCCAGCTGGAGTTACTGGCCATGCAATTTCCCACAGAGCGGGCAAAGGTGGGGTTTATTGTTTCTCTCCTATCAGGCAGGGCGTTAGAGTGGGCTACACCATTGTGGGTGGTTGACAGTGCGCCTTTACCATCCCAAGTTACACACCAGACAGCACCTCTTGGTTTCTCAATCTCACCCTCTCATCATGAGACGTTGTCCCTGTTCATTTTGCCAGATGGCATCGACCAGGTGCTTCTCGGACTTCCGTGGCTCCATTACCATTCCCCTCATATAGATTGGTCTTCGAGGAGTATACTGGGTTGGAGCAAGGACTGTGAGGGAAGGTGCATGAGGGGCAATGTTCAAGTAGCATTCACGGAGGTGCCCGCGGATCTTTCCGCGCTCCCTGGACACTACCGGCAGTACACGGACGTCTTCTCCAAAAAATCAGTGGAGACGCTTCCGCCGCACCGTCTTTATGATTGCCCGATAGACCTATTGCCAGGCACGGAGCCTCCTAGAGGCCGCGTGTACCCTCTATGTCTCACGGAGACAGAGGCCATGTCACAATATATCCGGGAGAACCTGGCAAGAGGGTTTATCAGAAAATCGGTGTCGCTGGCTGGTGCAGGGTTCTTCTTCGTGCAGAAGAAGAGTGGGGAGTTGCGCCCCTGCATTGACTACAGAGGTCTCAACGCCATTACCGTAAAGAACAAATATCCTCTTCCTTTGATCTCTGAGTTGTTTGACAGGTTACGAGGGGCCCGGATCTTTACATAATTAGATCTACGGGGGGCGTACAACCTGATGCGCATACGCAAAGGAGACGAGTGGAAGACAGCCTTTGATACCAGGGATGGCCACTATGAGTATCTGGTCATGCCCTTCGGCCTCTGTAATGCGCCTGCTGTCTTCCAGGACTTCATAAATGACGTCTTTCACGATATGCTCTCTACCTCGGTGGTGGTCTATCTGGATGACATCCTCATCTTTTCTCCAGATGTGGCCTCTCACCGGAGAGCCGTCTGCAAGGTCTTTGACCGTTTGTGAGCGAATTCTCTCTTCGCCAAGCTGGAGAAGTGCCAGATTGAGCCGTTCCTGGGCTATATCATCTCGGCCCAGCGGTTGGCTATGGATTCTGTCAAATTGCAAGCGGTAATGGACTGGCAGGAGCCCCGTTCTCTAAAAGCGGTGCAGCGCTTTTTGGGGTTCGTTAACTATTACCGCCAGTCCATTCCCCACTTCTCCACACTGGTAGCTCCTTTGGTTGCTCTCACCAAGAAAGGAGTCAATCCAAAGGTTTGGTCAGAGCAGGTCTCCACGGCCTTTTCGTCCCTGAAAACCCATTTTGCTGGCGCTCCCATCCTCCACCGTCCCAATGTGGATAAACCCTTTATCCTAGAGGTAGATGCCTCGTCCGTTGGTGCGCTAGCAGTCCTTTTCCAGAAGCATGCTCAAGGTTGGAAGCATCCCTGCTTCTTCTTCTCTAAGACCTTCTCACCGGCGGAGAGAAACTACTCCATTGGGGACAGGGAGTTGCTGGCCATGAAATTGGCCTTTTCTGAGTGGAGACATCTCCTGGAGGGAGCCCGGTTTCCCTTCCTGGTGTACGCTGACCATAAAAACCTGGTCTATTTGCAAACGGCCCAGCGCTTGAACTCTCGTCAAGCTAGGTGGTCGTTCTTCTTCTCCCATTTCCGCTTCACCTTGCATTACCTGTCTGGAGAGAAGAACATCCTTGCGGATGCTCATTCTCGCTCGATGGACTCAACAGAGGAAGAGGAAGCTGAACCTCGGCTAATTGTCCCCATGGAGAGCCTGAGGACCGTGGCTCCGGTCGCTCTTGAGGCAGTTCCGCCGGGCAAGACCTTTGTCCCTCCTCGCCTGCGGCCGGAGGTCCTTGCGTGGGTGCATGCATCCAGGGTGGGTGGTCACTTTGGCATTAGCGGACCACAGAACTCCTGACAAGGTCTTATTGGTGGCTGCACATGGCTCGGGACACTAAAGAGTACATTCAAGTATGCGTCTCTTGTGCTCGGAACTGGTCCTCTAGGCAGAGGCCGGCAAGGTTACTGTATCCCTTGCCGGTGGCAGACAGACCCTGGGAGAAGGTCGGCATGGACTCTGTGGTTGGCCTGCCCAAATCTGGTGGCAGCATGGTCATCTGGGTGGTCACCGATCATTTCTCTAAAATGGTGCATCTGGTGCCACTCGCGCGGTTGCCTTCCGCTTGTGGTCTCGCTGCACTGTTCATAAAGCACTATTTCGTTTGCACGGTATGCCCGACAAAATAGCCAGTGACCGAGGTCCCCTGTTTGCATCTCGATTTTGGAGGGAGCTCTGCAGTCTACTCAGTATCAAGCTCAATTTGTCCTCTGCATATCATCCCGAGACGAACGGGTTGGTTGAGAGAGCCAATCAAACTCTGGTCACATACTTGCAACATTTTGTTTCTGCCAGGCAGGATGACTTGGCATCCTTACTACCATGGGCTGAATTTGCCCTGAATAACGTAGTGGCTGACTCCACTGGTCAGACGCCGTTCCTTCTCAATTACGGCCAGCATCCGCGTGTCCCTGTCCCGATGCCAGTGTCTTCCACTGATTCCAGGGTGGCAGACTGGGCAGTGGAGACTCGCGACATTTGGGATTGCACCCAGGATGCTATTCGAGCCTCTAAAGAGAGAATGAGAGCGTCAGCTGACACACATCGGCGTCCCGCTCCAACTTTTGCCCCTGGCGACTTGGAGTGGCTCTCTGCGCGTAATATCAAGCTGTTGGCCGAGTCCTACAAGTTCGCTCCGTGACACATTGGTCCCTTCTAGGTCCTCGAGCGCATCAGCTCAGTTGTCTACCGTCTGGCTCTTCCACCACACTTAGCCATCTCTGACGTCTTCCACATGTCACTTCTCAAGCCTGTTCCCATGGCTCGGTTTTCCGAGTCATCTGCCGGGACATCAGACTTGTCCTCGGATGAGTTTGAGGTCAACGCCATTGTGGGACACAAGATTGTGCGTGGCAAAAATTTTATTTGGTGGACTGGAAGGGTCATGGCCCGGAGGCCTGGACCTGGAAGCCAGTGGAGAACATCCACGCCCCGCTCCTGATCGCGGCGTTTGAGCGCACCAAGGCTCAGAGGGGACGGGGCCCTAGGAGGGGGGGTAATGATAGGCGCCGGGTTCCTGCAGCTGCACAGCGGGAATCCAGAGCCTTGCATCCTGCGGTCTCCCATTCTTCTCCAACTGCTCAGGAGCCTGCACAGCAATCTCGGCATCACAGACGCACTGCACAGACCAGCTCTGTAGGACTGGTTGTGGCTGCCACCTCTGAGTCAGCAATAGCAGCGCAGGCTGCCCTGCAGCAAGCCACTCCAGTGGCTATGTCCTCTCCTCTCACTACTGGGCATGCTCACGAGACGATCTCCCATTGGAGATCGGGAGTCACGTGCTCAGGTCCTTCTCCTGATCTGATTGGTCGATCCCAGAGAACTGGACGGTCCCGCACGTCTATAAAAGGTTCGCATGGCCGCTCAGCCATGCGCTAGTGTAGTCTCTAATTTCTACTGTGTGAATGATGGTGGATGCATGAACCTGCGAATGACTCATTAAGATCCCCTCCCTCTGATATTACGTGTGCGGATAGGGACTTAGCTTTAGAGTCAGCTGCAGTCAGTGGCATGCTACAAGCCACAGTGCTCATCTCCACAGAGCTAGCGTCCGACAGTGCGCCCCTCCTGGGCATTGACGTATAGCGCCTGAGTCAGTTGCCACGCTGCGGTCAGCAGCAATTGTGGGCGCACACACGGTAGGTCTAGACGGACACCGACCCTGTGTCTTGGGCCCGAGTCCTGTGACCACATACCGTGCGTGCACACCGCTGAGACCTGTGAGGTCAACAGGCTCAGCATTTATGTTTATGCCTTAAGGCGACTCTGTGAATATAACAGAGTACGCCCAGTGCACACCGGGTGACGTTCAACCCATGTGCAATATACCACCATATTGTGCATCTGCCATTATATAGCAGCAGTTTAACACCTTTGCACGGTGGACCCCGGGCGGCGAACGCACTTTCTATTATTTTTTATTTAGTGCGTTCCACCATCCCTAACAAGATGACACTTGCTGTAGGCACCCTCTTGCCCACAAAAACAAAAACTGAGTTCCTTTGCCCACATAAATCCTCTCACCATGGCCTGACCCAAAAGTTAACCCTGTTTACAGGCTAAGTACCCCAGGCCACAAAATACAGTGGGGAAACTAAGTATTTGATACACGGCAAATTTTGCAAATTTTCCCATCTACAAAGTATGGAGAGGTCTGTAGTTTTTATCGTATGTAGACTTCAACTGTGAGAGACAAAATCTAAAATTAAAATTTGAAAATCACATTGTATGACTTTTAAATAATTGTATAATAAGTATTTGATCATCTACCAAGAATTTGAGTTCTCACAGACCTGTTAGTTTTTCATTACCTGTATTAATTGCACCAGTTTGAATTTATTATCTGTATAAATGACACCTGTCCACACATCACACTCCAACCTCTCCACCATGTCCAAGATCAAACAGCTGTCTAAGGACACCAGGGACAAAATTGGAACCTGCACAAGTCTGTGATGGGCTACAGGAAAATAGGCAAGCAGCTTGGTGAGAGGGCAACAACTGTTGGCACAATTATTTGAAAATGGAAGAAACACAAACTGACTGTCAATCTTCCTCGTTCTGGAGCTCCATGCAAGGACTCGCCTCGTGGAGCAAGAATGATTCTGAGAAAGGTCAGGAATCAGCCGTGAACTACATGGGAGGACCTGCTCAATGACCTGAAGAGAGAGCTGGGACCACAGTCTCAAACATTATCATTAGTAACTGTCGCTGGTGTGTCAGGTGTGAGAGTCATTCTTGATCCGACTGTAGAAGGTCATTGAGCTTGGCCCTGCAGACACATTCTGGATCTTGAATCTCTGCTGTGGAGTGATATCATTCTCTCTATAGGACCTAGCGGTGATCTCCACCATCTGATGCTGATTAAAACACCCTTGCTGCATGTTTCAATACCTTTAGTCACTTGAGCAAGGGGCCGGTGATAGCTCTATTTACCTCTGTCTGTTGGAAGTTCTAGAAGTTGTCTTCTTTCTTCTTGGAGCCTCTTGGAGGATTTCTGGCATGAGCCCTCTTGTATCATCCAAGCTAAGTGTATTCCCTTATTTGTCTTCCTGCTTTGTCTTTAGTTGTAGTGGGGACTGACTAGCGCTAACTCTGTCGCCTCCCTATCCAGGGTCTATCGCTAGGGGCAGTCAGGGATTAGATTTCTTCTCAGTGATATGTGAGGAACGTATTTAGGAACATTAGGACAGGCAGGGTGTTATCAGATTGGTCTAGGGGACTCCACTCCCCACTTTCCTAATGTTTGGGCTCCCCCACACTCTTCCTGTTGTTGTGCATCTAGCATCTCACTTACTGTTGGCTGAGTTTGCTATTAATAATCATCACCAGGAATCTAAGGGCAGGTCACCATTCTTTTGGTGTATGTGGTTTCCTTCCACAGTTTGGTTCTTTTAGTTGGGGGGGCATCAGAAGTTCCTGAGGAGGAACATTTTGCTTTGTTGCTCACTTCTTTGTGGCAGGGGGTTCAGAGTAATTTGAAGATCATTGGAGACAGGTGCAAATGTATGGCTGATAGGAAAAGCTCACCAGGTCCAGACCTAAGTGTGAATGACTTTGTGTGGTTGTCTATCAGGATATCAGATTGGAGATCCCTTCCTGGAAACTGGGACCTAGGTTTACAGGCCCCTATAAAATAACCAATGTCATTAACTATGTAGCTTTTCATCTTGAGTTACCTCAGGTTCTTAAAATCCACAATGTGCTCCACAGGTCTCTGCTCAAGAAATATGTTGAACCTCTTGAGTCCTCTTCCCTGCTGCTGCCGCCAATTATTGTTGATGGTAATTTGGAGTTCCAGATTTTGAGGATTGTTGATTCACATCTTCAGCACCATTCCCTGCAGTACTTGGTGCACTAGAGGGGTTATGGTGCAGAGGAGAGAATGTGGGTTTCAGCATCAGAGGTGAATGTCCCTAGGCTGGTTCGTTCATTCCATGCCTCTTATCCTGAGAAACTGGGTCCTGAGTGTCCAGAGGCCATTTATAGAAGGGGGTGTACTGTCACGGATGTATCAGGTGTGACAAACAGTCATTCTAGATCTGGATGTAGAAGCTCATTGAGCTTGGCCCTGCAGGCACATTCTGGATCTTGCATCTCTGCTGTGGAGTGATATCCTTCACCCTTTACGACCCAGCAGTGATCTCCACCATCTACTGATGATTAACACACCCTTGCTAAATGTTAAATACCTTGAGTCACTTCAGCAAGGGGCCGGTGATTTCTCTATTTACCTCTGCCTGTTGGAAGAGGTAGAAGTTGACTAGTTTCTTCTTGGAGCCTCTTGGAAGAATGCTGGAGTGAGATTACTTGTGTCATCTCAAGCTAAGTGTATTCCCTCATTTGTCTTCCTGCTTTGTCTTTAGTTATAGTGGGGGCTAACCAGCGCTCAACCCTCCCTGTCCAAGGTCTATCGCTAGGGTTATTCAGGAGATAAGTTCCTGCTCGGTGATAGGTGCAGAACCAAATTATGGACGTTAGGACAGACAGGGTGTTCTCAGATCTGCATAGGGGTCTCTATTCTCCCCTTTCCTAATGTTTGGGCTCCCCCACTTGCTTTCGATTCTTGTGCACCTAGCTTCTCCCTCACCCAACACACTACGCCATCATGGAGTAAACACAGTCTGTGCAGAGCCACTGATACACAGCGCTAAACTCAATCAGTAGCTCTGAAACTCCTCATTGACACTGCAGCTATGCTCAAATTGTGTCATTGCTGGCCCTCATCTCTGGAACTGGTCGGAGGCTGCCACTCCGGACTGTCCTGCAGACTGGAGCCAACAAAGAGATACTGCAATTTTAGTACATAAGCATGACTGCAGAGTGTTCTGTCACTCAAATTAAGAGTGCACAATGTTAGGCGCCGGGGTTCTCCCACTGCACGGGATAGATCCCAAGTCTTCTCTAGTGCAGTGGTCTCCCATTCATGCTTGGTCGCTGGGATGACTGCTCAGCACAGACTCCGGACACAGCACCTTGCCCAAGCTCATGCTACATGTGTAGTTGCTGCTGGCTCTCCAGCTAAGCCTATGGTGACTATGCTGTTATACACGTGCAGCGTTGTGCTCTGGACACTAAGTCCGGATTTCACTCTACTAGGCATGTCCGTGATGTGGCGCCCTCTCATTGGTACTCGGATGTTAGCTGCTCTGGTGAGGTGGCAGCTTCTTATTGGTCCACAGGAGAGTTCCTGTCTGTTTGGACTTGAGCTAAAGGTATAAAAGGCTCTCAATGATGCACGCCTGTGTGCTGGTATCATGCTTATTTGCCGTGTGTGTAGGTGAAACAGCTACCACCCTGTATGCACATGTGCCGCTAATAGTACTACAAGTGTGTTTCTAATCAGGCAGCGTAGGGTGGGAACTCCCGCTTGTACAGATAATCTGCACCAGGCGTCCTCAGGCGCAGGCTCAAAAGCCACCGTGTGTCCGAGTAGGTTCAATTCCTCTATGATCCTGTGACGTCTAACAGGGCATAACTTAGAGTGCTCTCAGTTTTCATACTGCTCTGTGGAGTAACAGAGTCAGGCACGTTGCACTCTCTTCACACCAAGTGACATTTAACTTGGTGTGTTTACGGTGCTTACTCGCGGCTACGCTCCGTCATTCTCCTCTAACTGTGGTTTCGCCATCACCACATGGTGGACCCTGGGTTGCAAACGCACCTTATTATAATTTACATTTGCTGCATTCCGCCAATGCTAACACTCAGTTTGCTAATGAAGCCTTTTGGCCACACCAATGGTGCACCGAAGCCCCCTCATTTGTATATAAAATAAAACTTTTTTTTGTGCCAACTAAACCACATAATGCAAAACTACAGTTTTTAAAGAGGAAAAATCCCTTAAATACCTGTAAAAGAGGTTTATTTAGCATTTTAGGGGTCACAGACTCCCTATAATGTTATTTAGTAAAATCACCAATCTTCAGCTACTCACAGTTTCATTAAACAAAAACTGTGACCACAGATAGATTATAGGCACTCTTTAAAGGGGTTGCACAAGTTTAGAAAAACATGGATGCTTATTTCTTGAAAGAGTTCCAAAACTTTCAATAGGATGTGCTTAATATTGCCATTCACTACCATTGAAGTAAATATGGATAAGCTGCAGTACCAGACACAACAAGTAGATAGGTAAGGTGCAGTGTGTGGAAGAAAGTAACTATTTTTTTATATATTGGGCAGTCCACTTAAAGTCATAGAGCGAGCTCAGATTTTCATATATCATAAAATGAACCTGAACGAAAATCTATATTCATAAATAATTACAAAATAAATAAAAGCTCACATTTGCGATCAACCTTGTCAGTAAAACTGAAATGCATACCATATTAAATTCCAATTTATAAAAGCTGGAAACTTATGATGTGCTATGGGTCTGTACTAAATCGCTCCATGTCAGTTCACCTACTGGTTCTGTATGGTTAATGAACTGGTATGTGATTATAGACGTTAATAGGAAATATCATCTTTGTGGAACTAAATGTCTGGGTCTGTCCTGCTGTTAGTTCTATGAAAGCCAGATGGTCGCAGTTTTCCTTGGCTGCAGCTAGGTACATCAGCCTAACCCCAATGAGTAGTACTAGTCACACAACAGATATTCTGTCTGTACACTGAAAAGGTTCATCTATGTTGGGTTTTCAGCTTAAGCTACTCTAAAGAAAACAGCGTAACTATACTCTACTGTACTTAAGGGATTCCCAAAGTGTGACAAAGAGACGAATAGTAGCTCTGACCCTCCCACGGCTCCTGGTAAACCATCCATATACCACAGATTGTAAAACAATGACATGAGTAAAAGGGGTAACAAATAGACATTACATGACTGCTCACCATCAAGACAGAGAGGCAGTAAGAACCCATCTGTCCGTGTGTTACAGTAAGCAGGGACAACTGTACATATCCAGTACGTATGTAACATCAAATAAGAACTTATCTTCTGTAGATTCTATCCAGCACATAAAGAAGCTGGCAAATATCATCACCATGTTTTTTATTTATTTAGTTATATTTTATTGCTTTTTTATTATTTGTATCAAACATGTTTCACAATACTTTCTGCAGATTTTATCCAGTACATAAAGAAGCCGGCAAATATCATCACCATTATTTATTTATTTAGGTATATTTATTTATTTTTTTATTAGTATCAAATGTGTTTCATTATACCTTCTGTAGATTCTATCCCGTAGATAAAGAAGCCAGCGAATATCATCACCATTATTTACTTATTTATTTGTTTATTATTATTTGTATCAAACATGTTTCACTATACCTTCTGTAGATTCTATCCAGTATATAAAGAAGTAGGCAAATATAATCACCATTATTTACTTATCTATGTTTATTTATTTGTTTATTATTATTTGTATCAAACATGTTTTACCTTACCCTCTGTAGATTCTATCCCATATATAAAGAAGCTGGCAAGTATCATCACCATTATTTGCTTATTTTCGTTTATTGTTTTTTTTTTAATTTGTATCCAACATGTTTCACCATACTTTCCGTAGATTCTATCCAGTGCATAAGAAGCCGGCGAATATCATCACCATTATTTGGGTATTTGTTTATTATTTGTACCAGACATGTTTTACTATATGACTTTTTATGCTCGGAGCATAGTTCTCAAACCTTTTTTGAGTGTATTTTGCAAATATAAGTGGTCTCACACATTCCAAGACTAACTTTTTCTTTTTTTTCCTGGGCAGATTTCACGGTTAGGGTTATTGCATCTAGAATATCGGAATGATCATAGGAAACAAAGAAGAAGGAGAAGGAGAGGGCTGGTGGATAGGGAAGGAGAGAGTTAATTTTTAGAAAACACTTTTAAGTCTCTAACAGATGCAAAATGCCTAAGTGATTTGATCAAGAATATGTATCGCTTCTCTGTGTCACTATTTCACAGCTGAGTCATTTACATTTCCTAAGTGAAACTTCAATTTGCTGTATCCTTACATGGTAAACTGCAAAATACCTTTTGCATGTCTGTCCCACACTGGGAAGCTTATGCAGCCCCAACTGGAAGCTGTTCCTTTAATAAAGAGAGGAAAGCCTGCCTTAAGGCATCCCATTACAAAGCAATGAGCGACGTACTAGGACTGGCAGCCTAACTATATAAAGCTTGAGCTGACTGCATGTGCTCAGCACTCCAGCCTCTTCCTTCCAAGCATCTCACTCATTCAAGCACCTTACTCCTGTACCAAACTTTTATCAAGAGCAGTAGGAGATAAACTTGGCTCCCTCCCTGCATTCATCTAATGGCTGCGCTTTGTAGGACCTAATACATCACATTATTTTTTCAAGGTAAGCCCATTCCATCATTCACCCAATTCCGAGTCTTTGAATGAAAACTAATTTGATCTTTACCTTGATGACCATCCTGAAAAATTGAGACGAAATATCCAAATATTTGTTTTTTGTGAACTTTATTAGAAAATGTGATTTTAATTCATACTTAGAACTAAAGAGTTATTCTTTTTTATTGGCTATATTGTCTATTTAGTGCCTTTCCATTCAGTTTAATCTATAATTTCAATTTTGTGTTTCTTAATGTCTGCCCACATGTCATTTAAAGCAAGTTATTATAACATATGCAAACAATGGGAAATTCAACGATAATCTTGCCGGAGTTGATTTTTACATTTTCTTTTCTTTTTTTCTTTTCTTTTGTGAAGTTGTATAATACATACCTGTGACATGTCTGCTGCGTGCTTACATTTTCCTGGAAATAAGTTTAATTAAAGCAGCTTGACTTAAAGGTTTGGAGAGAAGAACAATATTCTTTAGTTGTGTACCCAGCAGAAAAGCTTTTACTGAAACAGGAGGGTGGCACTAATGCCTCTTCCAAGGGCTGGCATTGAAATAAAAAGATCAGTCTCTCTAGGGAGTGAAGTTGCTAAATGGCTTTGGAATAATTGAGCGTTCGTGAATGACATTTTCCAAATGAAATCCTCAAACTTTTAATCCAGGATTCCATGGTTCATGGGATAGTCAATAAAAAATTGATTTTTTTTTTATAGCCTTTTTGTTAAAAAAACATTATGAAATGGCTTAAAAAGTTAAGTGATGTTTTGCATGTTGCTTCAGTTGCTTGTCTGATATAGTCGTGATCCTCTCGCTGACAGATTTTAGTTTGATGCTTTGTTCTGTGGGAATTACTAACTTGCTCCCAGGGCATTGAAAAAAAAAAAGAAAAGAAAGGTTTTGCTACTGTATATTAAGTAGTTTCAATGATGGAAACTCTGATCTTAGAGATTTAGTAAGCAGTGTTTTTCTCTCCTGCTGCTAGGGACCTGAAATAAACTTTTCCCATTGTCCAAAAAAAAAGTTTATACAAACTTTAATACTGACTGTATACAGAACAGGGCTAAACTGCTTAGTCTTTGATATCACGTGGAAGCTATAAATCTCAATGGAGATGCAGAATTATGTTTGTACAAGCAAGAAAGTAGTGAGCGGGTCAGGATGGGCAGACCTCACTGTACAATTCATCTCACACACTTTCCTCATTCAAACTTATTTTTGGAATACTCTCCTTGTGGTCCAGCTCTCTGAGTGTTTTATTTGCAGCGTTGTTTTTGCTGTTAATAGCCGACTTGTCACTGACCTCCATTTCCATCAATCCTTTACCATTCCTATTATTTTTATAAATAAAGCATCTCTCTCATGCCATGTAACTTAAGTCGCAGGGTTCTTATTGCAACCTTTGTGTGATTAATTCGATTGCTCGCCATGTATAATTAAGAATTTGATCTGTCCTTCAGGGAATTGTTTCGTTCTACAAAAATTTAGAGTATGTAAAATGTTTGAGCTGCAGATATTTTTGGGATAACCAGAGATGTAGTTAATGTTAGGTTGGCAGGACATGTGCCTAAGAAGGCTTTCATAGTAGAGGAGGGCAATATCACTGTGAACAGGCTGCGCTATGGTATATGAGTAGCCTTTTGTTTTCCAAAATTGTTCTTTATTGTCCAACGCATTTCAGCACCTGACCGGTGCCTTTATCAAGGTAATAAATTTATTATACTTGGTCCAAGTATCCTTTATGATACTTGTTTTTTACCTTGAGAAAGGTGCCGGTCCGGTGCCGAAACTTGGAACAAAAAAGAACTATTTTGGAACACAAAAGTCATCTCATTTATCATAATACAGCCCATTCAGAGTGACATCGTCATCGTCTACTATGAAAGAGCCCTTAGGCAATTGTCCTATCAACCTAACCCTAACTGCATCCCTGGTTAGCCCAAAAATATCTGCAGGTCACACATTTTCAATCTGTCCTTCAGTGAATTGTCTTGCTCTACAAAAATTTAGAGTATGTAAAAGGTTTGACTTGCAGATATTTTTGTGCTAACCAGAGATGTAGTTAGGGTTAGGTTGCCTAAGAGGGCTTTCATAGTAGAGGAGGACGATATCACTTTGAACGGGCTGCGCTACTGTAAATGAGTTGCCTTTTGTGTTCCAAAATTGTTCTTTTTTGTCCAACGCATTTCTGCACCAGACCGGTGCCTTTATCAAGGTAAAAAATTGAGTATACTTGGTCCAAGTATCCTTTGCGACACTTGCTTTTCACCTTGATAAAGGCATCAGTTCATCACCAAATTGCGTTGGAACAAAAAAAAGAACAATTTTGGAACACAAACGGCTTCTTGTTCCCGTTCAACATGATATTGTCCTCCTCTACTATTAATCATCTGGAAGAAGAATTTCTCCTCTAGTCCCAAGGCAGTAGCAACAGTCACAAGCGTGTACTGGTGTTGCGCCTACACACAACACCATCAGGCGCATACTCCAGCCTTTCACTAACCTTACTAGGCGATACTGCTCTATGTGTGTGTGCTATTGTTCCACAAAAAGTTTTTTAAGGGCTCTTTCACTCATCCGTGATCATTGGTCCGATCTTGGATCGCAGAGCACGGACTGGCAGTGCTTCTCCCGTTCCGAGCTTGAAAGCTTCATCTATTTCTATGAGGCTGTCGCACTTGGTTTGGGAGACACGTGCTCAGTCCATGCTCTGGGATCTAAGATCGGATCGATGATCAAGGACGTCTGACTGAGCCATTAGCCAAGTAATTTAAATACTAGTCTAAAGTTGATCCAGCGATGTGTTTCGGAAACTTCAATATTGTTTATTGTTTTATGAAAACAGAGAAATCTGCTTCTTTCTCCTCCTGGACTGATTGCTCATTCTCAATATTCTCGATTGATCGGGTTAAATCTGTCTTCAGCGAATTTAGACTTTTCTGTAACTGGGATAGAAAATGACAGTTGGTCCTCAGAAAGTTTTGTGGAGAACTGTAGGTGTGGTTTCAGGAGAACTTGCAGCAGAATGTCTGCTTCTAACTCCTCCACTTATATTAAACTGTTTGAGCATCAACTGTCGTTTTATGTCAGTAACAGAAAAATCTGTTTTCACTGAACACAGATATTACAGATTTTATCCATAAATTGAGAGTGAAAGATTAACTTAGGAGGAGAAAGAAGCAAATTTATCTGATAAGATATATTACAAAGTTGCTTATTCTCTTGTGCACTGGTCATTTCTTAAATAAAAATGAAACCGAAGGTCACTCTTTAAGCTTGGAAGTAGTTTTCAGAAAATATAAAGCAGGAGTGTAGTTAAGGAGAGGGGTTGGCTGAGCATGTGCCTTTCTACTTTGACCAGCATATGAGCGCATGCGCACGGGTGTACATGCTCAGGAAAAAGTCTACAGATCTTTTCACTGCTGTGTGCATCCTCATAAAGGTGCTAAGCAATGATGATCCGGCATGCTCGGATAATGTGTTATCCGAGAATGCTCGTGTCCTAATCGAGTATTTTTGATATGCTCGAAAAAATGCTCAAGGTGCATGTCTCGCGGCTGTTCAACAGCCACAATACACACAGGGATTGCCTGTTTATTAGGCAATCCCTACATGTGTTGCAGCTGTCGAAAAGCTGAGAGACAAGCATTTTTTTTCGAGCATGCTAAAAATACTGAATTAGGAGATGAGCATATTTTTCAAGCATGCAGAAATGCTCACTTAGCACTCGATCATGCTCGGATAACACCTTATCCGAGCACGTTCGCTCATCACTAGTGCTCAGCACTTCTGCCAGTTGAGCTGAGCACTTCTGCCTTCCGTGCTTCTGCACAGTGGTTGGAGCAACTGATAGGGATCTCTGGATCCATACACCCAACAGGCTAAAAATTCTGAAAAAAAAATTATAAAAGTATACCTTCTTAAGAAAATCAGAAGACTTCCTTAAAAATTAGAAGCATTTTCTAAAGCCTGACTAGGATTAGTCACCAACCTGTGGTTCTCAAGCTGTTGCTAAGCCAGTATGTAGAAGTGGTTATAACAATTTTGCAACAACTGGAGAACCACAGGTTAGGCATCACTGGTAAGTAGACTGAATCAGACTTGTAAATAGTGGTTTGAAGCTTGCTGTTCAAGCAAGAAAAGCTTTTGCAATTTTTTTCATATATTTATCTGTCCAGTAGCTACCAGCGAAATGTTGTCTTTACATATACAAAAACTTAAAGGGAACCTGTCACTTCATTTTTGAGCTATGAGCTGTGGTCAATGACATTTGGGGCTTATCTACAGCATTCTAGAATGCTGTAGATAAGCCCCCGATCTAACCTGAAAGGTTCATTATACTCACCCGGGACGGTCCGGTCCGATGGGCATCGCAGGTCCGGGTCTGGCGCCACCCATCTGCATGCAATGTCATCATCTTCCTTGCTTCGTGTCATGGTTCCTGCGCAGGCATACATATCTGCCCTGCTGAGGGCAGAGACGAGTACTGCAGTGCGCAGGTGCCGGCAAAGGTCAGAGAGGCCCAGCGTCTGCACACTGCAGTACTTGGCTCTGCCCTCAACAGGGCAGATCAGTATGCCTGCACAGGAGCCATGACAAGAAGCAAGGAAGATGACGACATCGCAAGGAGATGGGAGGCACCAGACCCGGACCTGCGACACCCATTGGACCGGACCACCCCAGGGTGAGTATATTAAAACCTGTTTTTCTTATCTTTTAGGTTAGATCGGGGGCTTATCTACAGCATTACAGAATGAAAGGTACCCTCCGGAATGCTGTAGATAAGCCCTGAAAGGCAGTGGCCACAGCTCAAAAATGAGGTGACAGGTTCCCTTTAAAAAAGCTTGAATTTTGCTTTGTGTGTATTAAAAGTTTTAGGGGGTTTTTCCTTGGAGTGGTTATTTGTGCTGACTCATAAAAAGAGAGAATTTATGTGCTTACATGATTAGTTTATTTCCAGTTTAGCTGTGCTGGCAGAACTTACTAGGGGTAAACGATAAATAAAACAAGTATTATACAAAGTATACAAAGCACTTGACAAATTGAATAAAGTGTGGAGCTCTTTGCATCTGAAGGGAGACAATACCTGTGTATCCATTACTGTCCAGTGTAAACTGCTCTATTATTGGTAATGTTTGCAATATCAAGAAAGTATGTGCATGGTTCTGCTGTGGTGATTTGATTGTTAGCTCTAGCAACTAAGGGGATCCGCAGCACAATTAATTTGTGAACACTTGATCAATGGCACATGTGCAAAAAACAAGGTGTCCTTTTGCCCCAAAACCGTCAAAAGTCAAATGATATTGTCACCTACTTTGACTTTTATGATTGGCAGTTCTATTCTTAGGTCCTGTTCTTTAGTTCTTGGTTTATATATGTGGTAGGGCATTAGACCAATAAAATGAATCCTTTCCCCTCCACCCAGAGTCAGGTAAGGAGATCCTTGTTGGACAACACGCGTAGACAATGTCCATGTACAACTTTTTATCTTCAATGTATCAAAAGTTGAAATCTGAAAGAACAGAAATGGCCCATTCGTGGCTTATTTGGACCATTATCTGTTCCCTTCTTTCAGTTCTTTAACTGCCTACTCCATCTTTTGTTCTTTCTTTCTTAAAACCCCCATACACTTTCGAGAACTTCAACTGAACTTGTTGAATTGTGGTAAGAAGTATTGACCATTTAATGGATATGCGAACCTCCCATTCCTCCTCCAACGAATGATGTTGTGGGAGAGAAGAATCCACCATGTTGAATGTCGAAAGTTTATTCGTTTGTCCTTCCAGGTGGTAAGTTGTGAGCAACCTAAACATAGAAGAGTCAATAGAGAGAATTGTCAGCCAAGTGAACTCTTGGACCTCTGTTATCTGAGGAATATGGGGGCTTTTTCTTGCAGTTTCTGTAATAGTTTGACTCTTCTGCTTCCTTCAGTCTCCTGAGAGCCATTGTCAGGAATTGTATGCCATTGCTGCTTCCTGAGTATTATCACTTCAGAAATGTTTTCTTTGTATTCTTGTCCAAATATAAAACTTTGATTAGGAGGATGTTCCAACTAGAATTAAAAATACTCACTACCGTCTAGAATGGAAGAAAGAACTTGATTACCTACTGTACCACAATAACCAGAAGACATTTAAAGACTTTTTTCATCGCTGCCTCACAGCATGGCTTTCCATCTACTAGGAGGATGACTGCAGATGACCAGCCACTGTCAGACACAGTCAGGAGAGGACCCTGAACAATATATGGACCCTTTGTGGGCGAATAGCTCATCAAAATGTACAATTGCATCTGACTTTAAAATGGAAATGGGTACTCTTACTTCTTCGGCCTCCATGTCGCTGCCCAGGTTGCACCAACGATATGTCTGATTCTGTGACCAGTGCTAAACCCATGTTCCTGCAGAACCAAGTCCACTAGTGAAGCCACTGCATTAGAATGATCATCTCACGTCTTCTCAGATAAGTCTTCTGCTCTGAACTGAGCCGAGGTCAGAGAACATGGGGTGGTTAGAGGAAGCAGATCATGGGTAATCTGAGTATCCACATTATAAACAAGCCAGGACAACTTCAACAACTTGAAAGCTCAAGCCACTAAGCGCACCCTTTGGCACCAAATGAAAGACAAAAGACAGAAAAATCCTTCAGCACTCAGACATTGATGGAGAATGAACTGTTTTACTTGGGACTTACAGCAACCAACATCTGCAACAAAGGAACTTGGAGGATTACAGGAAAAATATCACACAAACAAATCTGAGGTCAAACAATACAGTCTAGAGGAACTGCATGCACATGGGCATAACCCTGCTGCTGTTGTATACTCCAACAAATATGATGCAACAAATGGATATACATATATGTTGGTCTAGAAGTTTCATGTTTGGGTCAAATGAGATTAAAATGAAATATCAAAGCAAAATCCATCAGAAAAAATGTCACTGTTTCTGGAAAACTATTCCTTGCCCCTACTTTTAATCCTAGACCTCTCATATAAATGTAAATATTTTGGAGGTTCTCAAAGATGGAGGCAGTATGTCACCTTCCACAAGGAGAAACGCTACCCCTTAGTAGAGATGGGCAAACCCGAACAGTAAAGTACTTCACCAGGAAGTCCATGTTACTGTTCAGGTTTGGCTGCCCGAACACTGGATGTTAGTCTCGCTTTCATGTGCATGACAGTGCGGTAACACCGCTTCTGATCGGCGGTGAAATCCTCCCCGCCGGTCAGATAGTCGTGGTTCCCATGCTGTCAAAAGACAGCGTGAGCACTCAGCTGTGATCGGAGGTATAAAGCTTACCTCCAGTCACTGGAGTCAGCTGATGGGACTACTGATCCCATCATCCGACACCAGTACCACTATTTACAGTGAGAGCAGGAGCGGCGGATGGGAGTACTCATTAGCCGCTACTGCGCTGTAAATAAGTAATTTAAAAAACGGTGCTAGCGGGGATCTCACCGAGGTCACCACAGTTTAGCCTGGCTGGGAACGGAGCTTCACTGACTGGAGGTAACTTCAATGACGTCACCACTGGTCTCTGAGGCTCAGTGGTTTTCATCCTGGACTGACGTCTATCCCCCAGACAAGGATTATGGTGTGGGACAGAACGAAGGACAGGTATGGTATATTGTTGATTTTTTATTTTACTTTTGTTACAGGAGATCGAGGGCTTCACTGGAATTAGGCGTTTATATAAAAATGGAAAACAGTGTTTAGTCTTATTTCAAATTAAGGACTTTATTCTTGCTGTGTCTTTATTTACCATACAACTATAGGATTAGTAATGAATAGGTGTCTTATTGACGCCTCTCCATTACTAAGCCGTGGACTTGATGTCACCGGAAAATTGTAGGGATTCTACTTGCTTAGGTGTGACGGGAGACAGTCAGGAGGCAGGTTCCCTTAAAGTTCATGCAGTTTATTACGTCATAAACCAAACAGCACGTCACCAAAATAAACAGCCTTCAGTTCAGGAGACAAAGTAGCATCACATGTCCTTTCCGTCAGGCTCAGTCCACGAGCCTCAGCGCACACAGGAGGTGTATACTCCTCACTAGTGTTGAGCATTCCGATACCGCAAGTATCGGGTATTGGCCGATACTTGCTGTATCGGAATTCCGATACCGACTTCCGATATTTTTTCAATATCGGAATTCGGCATCGGAATCGGAAGTTCAAAGTTGATTGACAGCCTGACGTCATCATGATGCGCGGTGTGTGCGCATCATGATGCGCCGTCATTTCGGGCCTTCCGGGGGTCTCTGCCGGCCTGCCGGGGGGCTGTGTGGACTGCCCGGGGTCTGTACCGGCCTGCCGGGGGGCTGTGCCGGCCTGCCGGTGGTCTGTGCACCCTGTGGGGGTCTGTACCGGCCTGCCGGGGGGCTGTGCTGGCCTGCCGGTGGTCTGTGCACCCTGTGGGGGTCTGTACCGGCCTGCCGGGGGGCTGTGCCGGCCTGCCGGTGGTCTGTGCACCCTGTGGGGGTCTGTACCGGCCTGCCGGGGGTCTGTGCCGGCCTGCCGGTGGTCTGTGCACCCTGTGGGGGTCTGTACCGGCCTGCCGGGGGGCTGTGCCGGCCTGCCGGGGGGCTGTGCTGATGTCCGGGGGTCTGTGCAAGCATCGTCCGATGGGACTACAAGTCCCATCTGGCGATGTCTGCTACCATGACAGTGATTGACACATTAGCCAATGATGGGACAGTAGTAGTCCCATCATCCGGCTAATGTGTTAAATGTTAAAAAAAAAAAAAAAAAAAATACTACATACATACTACATACATACTACATGCATGCTACATACATACTACATGCTACATACATACTACATATATACTACATGCATGCTACATACATACTACATATATACTACATGCATGCTACATACATACTGCATGCTACATGCATGCTACATACATACTACATACATACTACATGCTACATACATACCACATATATACTACATACATACAATACATTCATACAATACATACATAGACATACAGTACATATAACATAGAGTAACATACTTACCAATACTTGTCACATTGTTCCCCGAAGCCATTGTCTTTTCCGGAATAAATATTAACATAACAAACCACAAAAATACTCACCCACGATCCGAAGCAGTCCACGAGTGTGTCCCACGACGATCTTGGGTAGAGAACTGCAGCATCAGATGATGCTGCCGTTCTCTACGGGCTGCAGGAATCCAATGACGGAAGGTAGGTATCCTTCCGCACTGTATTCCTCCGCCACTTAAAAAAAAAAAAGTCCCTAGTCTCACTTTATGCCATTGCTGCGTGGGAAATTCCCACACAGCAATGGCATAAAGTGAGACTAGGGACTTTTTTTTTTTTAAGTGGCGGAGGAATACAGTGCGGAAGGATACCTACCTTCCGTCATTGGATTCCTGCAGCCCGTAGAGAACGGCAGCATCATCTGATGCTGCAGTTCTCTACCCAAGATCGTCGTGGGACACACTCGTGGACTGCTTCGGATCGTGGGTGAGTATTTTTGTGGTTTGTTATGTTAATATTTATTCCGGAAAAGACAATGGCTTCGGGGAACAATGTGACAAGTATTGGTAAGTATGTTACTCTATGTTATATGTACTGTATGTCTATGTATGTATTGTATGAATGTATTGTATGTATGTAGTATATATGTGGTATGTATGTAGCATGTAGTATGTATGTAGTATGTATGTAGCATGCATGTAGCATGCAGTATGTATGTAGCATGCATGTAGTATATATGTAGTATGTATGTAGCATGCATGTAGTATATATGTAGTATGTATGTAGCATGTAGTATGTATGTAGTATGTATGTGGTATGTATGTAGCATGTAGCATGTATGTAGCATGCATGTAGCATGCATGTAGTATGTATGTAGCATGCATGTAGTATGTATGTAGTATGTATGTAGTATGTATGTAGTATGTATGTAGCATGCAGTATGTATGTAGCATGTATGTAGCATGTATGTAGTATGTATGTAGTATATATGTAGTATGTATGTAGCATGTAGTATGTATGTAGCATGTAGTATGTATGTAGCATGCATGTAGTATATATGTAGTATGTATGTAGCATGTAGTATGTATGTAGCATGCATGTAGTATGTATGTAGCATGTAGTATGTATGTAGCATGTAGTATGTATGTAGCATGCATGTAGTATGTATGTAGTATGTATGTAGTATTTTTTTTTTTTTTTTTTTTTAACATTTAACACATTAGCCGGATGATGGGACTACTACTGTCCCATCATTGGCTAATGTGTCAATCACTGTCATGGTAGCAGGCATCGCCCGATGGGACTTGTAGTCCCATCGGACGATGCCTGCACAGACCCCCGAAGCCTGCACAGACCACCGGCAGGCCGGCACAGCCCCCCGGCAGGCCGGCACAGCACCCCGGAGCCTGCACAGACCACCGGCAGGCCGGCACAGCCCCCCGGCAGGCCGGCACAGCCCACCGGAGCCTGCACAGACCACCGGCAGGCCGGCACAGCCCCCCGGCAGGCCGGCACAGACCACCGGAGCTTGCACAGACCCCCTGGCAGGCCGGCACAGCCCCCCGAAAGGCCCGTACAGACCCCAGAGAGGCTGTACAAGGCAAAAACAGGGTTTTTCTTATTCCGATACCGGAAGTCCCATAGACTTGAATGGGACTTCCGGTATCGGAATCGGCGATACCGATACTTTTTTTAAAGATCGGCCGATCCATTCCGATCCGATACTTTGAAGTATCGGACGGTATCGCTCAACTCTACTCCTCACCTACAGCTCCCTGGTTCAAGAGCAGGGCACATTATAAGGGTGTAGCCACACCCACGAACCCAGCAGCTGACTGGTCAAATGACTGTCACCTCACCACAGGTCCTTCAAAACAATAATAATACAGCAATATTTGTTATGCCTTACATTATGGAGACAAGCCATTTATGAGACACATATCTCCCATCGATTACACGACCCTTAGCCCTGCCACATACCTCCCCCCTCTGCCTAAAGCCGTGGAGCTTGGCACTTTCACCTACCAGGCAATGGAATCTGGAGAGGGTATCGGCATTCCCATGTTGCTTCCCGGCCCTATGCTCTACATGGAAGCTAAAGTCTTGTAGGGCTAAGAACCAGCGGGTGACCCTAACATTCTTACTTTTTGTTTCCCTCATCCACCTGAGTGGGGCATGGTCGGATATTAATCTAAACTTCCGTCCCACCAGGTAGTACCGTAATGTATCCACTGCCCATTTTATGGCCAAACTCTCCTTCTCTACAACTGAGTAATTTCTCTCACAAGAAGTCAACTTCCTACTCAAGTAGAGAACAGGATGCTCCTCCCCACATATCTCTTGGGAAAGGACTGCTCCCACCCTGACATCTGAGGCATCTGTCTGGAGGACAAATTCACATTTAAAGTCTGGGGCCACCAAAACGGGTTGCTTGCAAAGAGCTCCCTTCATTTCTTGGAAGGCTGACTCTGCTTCTTCGGACCAGCTGACCATCACCGACTTTGTCCCCTTAAGCAGATCAGTTAGAGGTGCAGCCATTGTGGCGAAGTTTGGGATGAACCTCCTGTAATATCCCATAATCCCCAGGAAGGCTTTAACTTGCTTCTTTGACAGAGGTCTCGGCCATGTTTGAATTGCATCCACTTTATTGATTTGAGGTTTGATCTCGCCACGCCCCACTACATATCCGAGGTACTTGGCTTCCTCCTTACCCAAGGCACACTTTTTCGGGTTTATTTTAAACCCTGCCTCCCTTAGAGCATCAAACACTGCTTGGACCTTTTCCAGGTAAGACTCCCAGTCCGGGGTAAAGATGACGATGTCATCCAGGTACGCGGCAGCGTACAGCTTATGAGGTGCAAGGATTCTATCCATAGCCCTCTGGAAGGTTGACGGAGCTCCCTGCAGGCCAAACGGCATCCGGACATACTGTAAACACCCGTCTGGTGTGGAGAATGCTGTCTTCTCCTTGGCTTCCTGTGCCATGGGGATTTTCCAGTATCCCTTTGTCAGATCCAAAGTTGTTATGTACCTGGCAGGTCCAAGTCTCTCGATGAGCTCATCAATGTGAGGCATGGGATAAGCGTCGAACTTGGAGACCTCATTCAGCTTCCGGTAATTGTTGCAGAACCTCCACTCACCATCAGGTTTTGGGACCAGCCGCTCTTGGATTCCTCAATGACCCCGAGTTTTAACATACGCTGCACCTCCTTGGAGATTACCTCTCGACGGGCCTCAGGAATACGATACGGTTTCACCCGCACATGTGGCTCGGTCAGAACTTCATGCTCCACCACCTGCGTGCACCCCGGCAACTTTGAGAACAGGTCATTGTTTTTCTGGAGAAACTCCCGGCACTGCTGTTTCTGGGCCTTCGATAGCGTCTCCGCTATGGTAACTGCTCCAACCTCCCCTTCTAGGTTGCCCAGCAAGCCCGGAGTTACCGCTGGCTCTCTATCTTGCCACGGCTTGATGAGGTTGACATGGTAAACCTGGTATGGCTTCCGTCTTCTAGGTTGGTGGATCTTGTAGTTTACGTCTCCCAGCTTCTCCACCATCTCATATGGCCCTTGCCACTTGGCCAAGAACTTACTCTCCACCGTCGGGATTAGAACAAGAACTTGGTCTCCCGGATTGAACTGCCTCACTCTGGCTGACCGGTTGTAGACCCTGGCCTGAGCCTCTTGTGCCTGGCGGAGATGTTCTTTAACAATGGGAATCACCTTCGCAACCCTCTGCTGCATCAGTGCCACATGCTCAATGACGCTTCTGTGGGGCGTGACTTCGGCTTCCTAGGTTTCCTTGGAGACCTCGCGGATGCTGGCCGTACAGAAGCTCGAAGGGCGAGAACCCCGTGGAGGCCTGGGGAACTTCACGGATAGAAAACAGTAAATACGGTAAGAGACAATCCCAGTCTCTACCATCTTTCTCTATGACTTTTCTCAGCATGCTCTTCAGTGTCTTGTTAAACCTCTCAACAAGGCCATCTGACTGCGGATGGTACACTGAAGTTCTCAACTGGAAGATTTGCATGACTCTGCACAATTCCCCCATCACCTTGGTCATAAAAGGTGTCCCCTGGTTGGTCAGGATCTCCTTCGGCAATCCCGTCCGGGAAAACACATGGACCAATTCGCGGGCTATACTCTTCGCGGAGGAGCTTCTCAGGGGAATGGCCTCAGGATAGCGTGTGGCATAGTCCAGGATGACTAATATATACTGATGGCCCCGAGCTGATTTAACTAAGGGACCGACCAAGTCCATGGCAATTCTCTCAAATGGCACCTCAATAATGGGCAGTTGCACAAGAGGGTTCTGAAAATGAGATGTGGGGCAGTTAACTGACATGTCGGGCAGGACCTGCAATAGTTTGCTATTTCCCGGTGACATCCAGGCCAATAGAACATTTGTACAATCCGTTCCCGCATTTTTTCCAACCCCAGGTGTCCCCTCAAGATTTGTGAATGGGCCATGTCCAACACTTTCCGTCTATAGGGGCCTGGTACTATTAACTGCTGTACCACCTCCTCCCTTATTTTCATGACCCGGTACAACAATTCCCCACTCAACATAAAATATGGAAACCTTGTGTCTGCTCCTGGCTCTTGTGCAACCCCATTAATGACGGTGACATTGTTAAAGGCTTCCCTCAGCATGGGGTCCCTATGTTGGGCAGTCCCAAAATTCTCCCCGGCCACCCCTAACTCCGGGATGTCAGGTACAGGGGACCATCCCTCTTCATCCCCAACAAGGACACATAAAGGAAACCCGTCTGCCTCTGGTGGTGGCGATACCTCTTTGGGGTGGAAGGCTTACCTGCTCTTGCTAGCACACTCAGAACCCTTCCCCCACAGATCCCAAAACAGACAGAAATCCCGGCCAATAATTATAGGATGCAACAAATCTTGAACAACGCCAACTTCATGCGACTCGGTGCCATGCGCCATTTCAATGTTCACCCTGGCCATAGGGTAATCCTTTGCATCGCCATGTATGCACCAAACGCCAATCTTTTTACCCAGGAGTATGTTGAGAGGAAAACTGGCCCTCACAAGGCTCACCAAGCTCCCGGAGTCTAGAAGCGCCATTGCTGCTCGCCCATTCACCTTAATGGGACACGCTTGTGGCCCCTCGCTAGGTGGCGAATTCACACTGCAAGCTCGATATGCGTAGTATGAACTACGGCGTCCCATGCTGCAGTCCATTTGCTTGGTGGTCTGGGAACAACGGGCAGCTATATGTCCAGGCCCGTGGCACTTCCAGCAAATAATATCACCAGTGGGGACCTTGGGCACCGCCTCCCCTGCCCCTTTTCACCTTGGATGACCCACCCCTTTTTGGGACTCCGCCCCTTGTTGGGACCCCCAATACGGAATGGGCTGCTTCCCCAAGGAGCCTTCCATCCCCTGGTATCTCTCGACCAGTCCTACCAGTTCATTGGCATTTTGGGGATCACCCTGGGCAACCCAAGTCTGTAGAGGTCTCAGCAGAGAATGCACAAACTGATCCATAATGACTTGCTCTACCATCTGTGCAGGGGAAGCCGACTCTGGCTGCAGCCATTTCTGGACCAGGTGCAACAGGTCGAACATTTGGGAGTGCGGGGGTTTGTCCCGGTGATAGGCCCAGCGATGAACTCACTGGGCCCTGGTAGTCTTTGTTACCCCCAAGCGTGCGAGAATTTCCGCTTTTAATTTGGGATACTCTCTGGCGTCTTGTACAGTCAGGTCAAAGTACGCCTTCTGGGGCTCCCCCGTTAGGTATGGGGCAAGTACCTCAGCCCACCGCTCTGGTTGAAGTTTTTCCCTCTTAGCAACCCTCTCAAACACCGTCAGGAAGGCCTCCACATCATCCTCAGGGGTCATTTTTTGCAATGCGCATCTTACCGCCTTCGTGACGTGGGTGGCATCAGCCGGACCTGGGGTTGGGGTGCTCGTCCTGCCCTCCTGGATGGCGGTTGCCAGAAGCTGCATCAGCTGCCGTTGCTCCTGTAGGCTCTGCTGCCATTGCTCCTGCTGGCTCTGCTGGAGTTGCTGTAAGAACAGCCTGTTGGCCTCCTGTTGCTGTGTCTGGGCCTGGACCAGGTGTTTCAGCAGGTCCTCCATTATTCTGGGTAGAGCTTGCTGTCTCGCTGAAAACTTTACCCAGGACATGCAGCAATGGTCTCAAGTCTCTGCTGGGAACTCTGCCCGCATTCTCCACCAATTGTAGGGATTCTACTCGCTTAGGTGCGACGGGAGACAGTCAGGAGGCAGGTTCCCTTAAAGTTCATGCGGTTTATTACATCATAAACCAAACAGCACGTCACCAAAATAAACAGCCTTCAGTTCAGGAGACAAAGTAACATCACATGTCCTTTCCTTCAGGCTCAGTCCGCGAGCCTCAGCGCACACAGAAGGTGTATACTCCTCACACACAGCTCCCTGGTTCAAGAGCAGGGCACATTATAAGGGTGTAGCCACACCCACGAACCCAGCAGCTGACTGGTCACATGACTGTGACCTCATCACAGGTCCTTCAAAGCAATAATAATACAGCAATATTTGTTATGCCTTATATTATGGAGACAAGCCATTTATGAGACACATATCTCCCATCGATTATACGACCCTTAGCCCTGCGACACAATACAAAGGTGACATCAACCCCACAAATATGAACCCCACTTGCCCCTGCTTCAGGGCAAGTGGGAAGAGCCGGCAAACCACTAGAATTGGTGCATCTAAAATATGGGCCTTTTCTGGGCAGCTGCAAGCTGATATTTTTAGGCTGAGGGGTCAATATCCATGGCACCTTGCCAGCCTGAGAATATCTGGCCCCAGCTGTCTGCTTTAGTAAGGTTCGTTGTCAAAAATGGGAGGACCCCATACCATTTTTTAAAATTATTTATTTAAATAATTTAAAAAAACAACAAACGGACCCCTCTATTCTTGTTAACTACCCTTGCTGAAGCTGACAGCTGAGGGTTGCAGCCCCTAGCTGTGAGTGGTGTCTGGCTAGTTAGCAAAAATACTGGGGAACCCATGTAGTTTTTTTAAATTATTTATTTACAGCACAGGAGCAACTAATGAATACTCCCATCCGCTGCTCCTGCTCTCACTGTTATTAGTGGGAGCAGGTGTCAGCTGATGGGAGCAGTAGTCCCATCAGCTGACACCAATGATCAGAGGTAAACTTTATACCTCCGATCACAGCTGAGCGCTACACTGTCTTTTGACGGCATGGGAACCGTGGCTCTCTGACTGGCGGGGATGATTTCCCCACCGATCAGAAGCGGTGTTTGCACATTACAGTACAATGCAGCAAACACTGGATGTTTGGTCCCCCCATTCAAGTGAATAGGGTCCAGTTTCGGGTCCAGGTACTGTTCTGCTACCTGAACCCGAACTTTTTGTAACTGTTCAGCCGAACCCCCTTAGACCTCAGTCCAGAGCTTATCACCTAGCCAAATCAGATCTCATACTTTGCACTGATGAGGGCCAATAGCCCCAAACACCGTGTCTACAAATTGAGATTCTGATTTGGCTTTTATCCTAAGTCATATAACAAGACTCGTTACAGGGTCGATAGTGACTTATAGGATTGCTGCTTCCAACAGGTGGCGCTATAGAGTTCAAGTCCTCTTCCTCTCTGTGGAGGCAATGTGTATATAGATATAAAGTAGTAATTGTGGAGGTCAATATATTTATTTAGCCTTCATAACATCAATATACTTTTATACAGAAAGTAGAAAAAACTAATTTCTTACTAATTAAAATTCTATGGCAATGTAAGGAAGAGAATCTGTAAATATCACAAATTTTAATTCACTAGGGTAGAACAAGGAGGTAATAATTTTCCTGTTCGCTTTAGAGTACACACATAAGCACATTCTCTGCAGCACACGTGTCATGATCTGCTGAGTTCATGGGATCAGGTAGTTTAGAGGTTAATCTGGACAGCCTCACTCTGAGATTCTGGGAGGCTTTTTATAGCCTCATTGTGGGTTCACTCCTTGTCGCTTATACTCAGATCCTTGGCCGAGTATGTGACCCTGGTGTGCTTTGTGACTGTGATACTTTGTGCTTGCTTGGTTTTGATCTGGTTCTGTCCCTGTTACGAGTTCTGCCTGTTCCTTTTCTACTGCTCTGCTATTCCCGTGTATGACTCTTTTGCCTTGGACCTGACTACTCTCTGACTGCCTCCCTTGTACTACGTTGCTATCTCTGTGTATGATTCATTGCTTACGTTTTGACTACTCTCTGCTTGTCCCTCTGGTACCGCGCTGTCCTCCCCGTGTATGACCCCCACTTGTCTGACCTGAGTTTCCCTAGCCTTTGCTCCAGGATTCCTGTAATAGAACCCTATCCTGCAGCAGGATGCTAGGCCACGCCCCCTGTGGTCACATGATCGTAGGTCCTTGTACTGCTAAACTACATTCAGTGTCGCAGGTCCTGTTGTCTGAACTTTCCCTGCAGTATCGGACCCCGGGTCCTCCCATAGTCTGGGTGAGTTACCATGTACAGCCGCAGCAGCCCGCCGGCGCTGACAGGATCCTGATAACATGTATATAGAACACTGCTGCATTCCCTGGAACCGACTTCAGTCCAGACACGGAAATACTCGTCTATTAGGTCGTCCACCCCCTTTTGGTTATCCTGCCTGTGCACTCGCTGGTGGCTCACTCAACTACTTCGTCAGCACCCAGACTTGGCTGACCTTACTCAGTGACTCATCCACTGACATCTTCACTGCTGCAGATAGCATATACTTCACTTCTTTACTGCTCTGCACAATTCTCTTACATGGATGGCTAGGGACTCCACTTCACACCTAGTGTGGCAGCTATACAGCTCAAGAACAGCTCACCAGGGGTCCACCCCCGACTGGCTATAATCAAGAAATCCCTCTAGCTAGTTCCCAGCTACCACTCCTCTAAATAACTCTGAAGTGTCCCTACAACTGTGCTCTATTAAGAATGTGCTCGGTGCCCCCATCTAGTGTCCTTCCTTAATAACTACACTACCCCTTACTTACATATAATAATATGGCAATAAACATGTATATACAGCTTACACATAATGCACAGATACGTAAATACAAGACATTCAAAGATGGCAATCATGTACAAGCAAACAGTAGTATCAACATCTACAGGGCTATGCCCTGACCCTCTTACAATAGGAAGCTTCCTCCAGATCATAAAACACATAATTTTTAGCAAGAGTTTTTCCTGCTGAAAGCACGTCCTATAGTCTAAAAAATATGGTAATTAAATTACAAATCAAATATAGATAAAACAGAGACATAGGAAAAAAGGTTTTTATTTCACAAGGCTTAAAAATTCATATACCCCAACCAATGTACCAACCAATGCTAGCTGGTACCCACCTGGCACTAACCATCTAACTCTCACATCTAATAAGCAACACGACCAAATAAAAAAAATGTTGCAAATTTCACAATTGTTACCAGTTTTTGCATAGTGGGAACAAATTTGACCGAAGAACATAAAATATATAACATATGATTCCATTATTGGGGAGTATATGATACTATATTGTACATTTGCTTCTTCATACTGCTCGTGTTTACTAACGGTCACACCCTTAATTTGTGAGCTTTAGATATTACCATCAAAAATTGTTTTACAACTTATCAACACTTTGTATATTAACTTTAATCAGTGTTCTAACACTTTCATCCGCTTTATTACTGCTGGAGAGAACATTTCATAAGAACTAGGTTAGTCCCGCAAGTGTCTGCAAGTCGTCTCCCTAAGGCAAGGAGAGCAGAAGTAACTTTGTTTGAGCAGCTGATCCACCTTCCTTTTAAGAGCTTGTTTTGTAAGACTAGAAAATACGGTAGCACAAAGTTACAGCCGCCTATTCTTCCCTTATATATCGTATTTCTCTTTTGCTAAATTTGTCAGAAATCCCTTTGACATGGTGGACAAGTGTATATATGTTCGGCTCCCAACCTGAACATTGGAGAATGACATTAAGCCCGTTTGTACAGTCATTCGCAGCTATAATGTCGGTATGTACAGTCTGAAATAACCATTTCTGACATCTACTTGAAAGAAGAATGAACTTCTGGAAAAAAGGAATTAACTGCGAATGGCAATTCTATAAAAACTGTATCTGCCACTGGAAGCAAAGCTGCGAGTGAAAATGGAAAGACTCATGTGACGGATGAGGCTTAAACACTTGGAAGAAGCACAAATTTCTGGGTGTGTGATGTCTGTAGTCCAACAACACCTTCCAGGAATGTTTCTAATTTCCCATGCAGTAAGCAGAAAGGATGCCGACATTGCTACAAGTAAGGTTTTGGCTGAAGACTTCCCTGAGTCAATAGGTTTTATTTAAAAGGGGTAATCTCATCCAACAGATTTAAAGGAGTTGTTCAAGCTGGGGGCTCAAGTCTGGAGTCACTATATGACTGTAGAATTGTGAATCCTCATAGGGCGCACAGTGGTTGCTGTCAGGATTCTCCTTTGCCGACTTAATTTGCATAACTTCCTGCCACATTCCAACTATACATGTCAATTCATTTGTACTGAATATTTCCAAGCATGTCTAGTCGACATGTGATAGCAGGTAGTCAAATCATATACTTGTGATAATGCTCCCGCTGGCTTCCGGTGCCGTCACAGGAGAATTTTGACTGTGCGCTGTGCGGATCCACAAGTCTACAGTCACCTCCTTAAGGCATATCCACCAGATATAATAGATATGGATCCCATTAAGGAAACCTGAATCCAAATTAAGAAGGGGCTGTGTTCCAGGCTGTTCTTAGTGGAGAAGATAAAAGGATAAAAAGGGAGCCAGTGATCTTATTTATGTTGCCCGAACCATGGCATGAATTAATGGCACTATTGTGGCTGTGTATATATTACCCTTAATATTTCTTTCTGTTTAGACTAAATGTCAAAGTTGCACCTGATCTGCGGCTGCTTATTGTCAGCAATGGTCACCTAACCCTATCTACTGGAAGAGTAAGTCCACAGAAAGGCGGGGGACTCCTGCAGCTGTATGTAGGAGCGGAGCCATTCTGGTAGGCATGTATCCTCATCTGGTTTTACTTTTTGTCCCCTGATGAAATGTAGTGACCATTTTTTAGGGGGTAGTGCTCTGTTTTAACCACTGTTGTAATGAGATAATTGGGTCGGAGAGGTCAATTTTGTTACTAGGAAACTAGGATGGCATTATAGTCGAACTCTGCTTCTTGGGCAATAAAGGGTGCACACATCCAGTGATAGAAATTTGTCAACAACAGTGATAAGTTAGTTTTATTCATCCAGACTATTATTGCAATGCATTTCAGGGTTCTCTGGCCCCTTTGACAAGTAGAAGAGACTTGTAGGACAGCCCTGAAAAGCTTTGTGGTTGGAGACTTGTAGGAGAGCCCTGAAATGCGTTGTAGTTAGAGCCATGTAAGAGAGCCCTGAAACGCGTTGTAGGTAGAGACTTGTAGGAAAGCCCCGAAACGTGTTGTAGTAAGAGACCTGTTCAATAAAACCAACTTATCACTGTTATCGATGGATTCTTATCATTGGATGTGAGCACCTATTGTTTTCAAAGAAGCAGATAGAAGCCAACTGCAACCCTGTCCAAGTGTAGAGTAGCAGCTATGCCACTAGGAAAGGACATTGGTATCAGCACCAGCCAGAAAAGATAGCAGCCGACAGCACATTCAGAATGAAGGAAATGCATGTTCCCAGTCCAAGGACCCAATTGGACATAAAAAATCCAGAGAAATAACTTAGAGGAGCAGCATCCAATCTGGGTGAAAAAAATGTACAAAAGTTTATTCTGCCATTAAAAGACATCCAAAGTTTCGACCACAATTGGTCTTTTTCAAGTATAGCACACAGCAAATATGGCAGCCTTGTATAGAGAGGAACATCCAATCGATAGTAAGGAACCGCCAATTGATAATACATACACGAAAACAATGATATGCATATAAATATTGTTCAAAATATCAAATACAAGAACATTATATATCAGAACAAGACACCACAAAAAATAATACAAATATAATAAAAACCTGTTTGTGTAAACAGTAGTATACCACAACCCACATGTAAAGCCACCAATCCCGTATGCGCATCACAGTCGCCATAGTGACCCTTTAACCAATCTCCTGTGTTGATACAAAAAATGAGGTCATGCAGACTAGGCAACCTATAGATGAATATTAAAAACAGGCGCCAAAACCAGCAGCCTATCAAGATTACTCACACAGACTTAGTTGGCCAGGAAGTGCTATCCTAGCGCTATGTAGGGAAGAGATCCAGCAATATTTCACTTATTGGATCGTTTGCTTTATTTTTGATAAAATCAGAGTTTTCTCTGCTGCAGATTTACCAGTTTTCTGAATGCTGAGCTGTGTATAACCCCACCCACACCACTGATTGGCTGCTTTCTGTCTACACTGTTCATAGAAAAAAAATGGCCAATCAGTGATGGGGGCGTGGTTGGACTACCTGGCAGCAGGTTTACTAGTCCTCTGGTGATAATCTCCTGCTGATAAAAGCTACAATTGTATTAAAATTACAGCAAGCGGACCAATAGGTGACACACCATTAGAACCAGCATCTATGTCCCTACATCAACATTTATAGGGAAAGTTTTAATAACTTTATGAAGGGTAGTCCATGTTCTCTAGTGCGAGTTGTTAACACTTTACATTCTGGAGTTCTCAAGTTGTGTTCATTCATCCAAAAATAGAGTATTTATTTTAGCTTGAAGCATGATTATGAACGTCTTCTACACAATTTATACAGACAGTGCCCTGTGGAATGGTCAATCTGCCGGAGACATTCATTGGTATGCAGCCGTATCATTAGCTATCACTCATACATGACTTTGAAGCTGCAGAGCTCCCAGAATAAAAATACCTCACATAGCCAGAATAGTACAGAGTAAATTGATGAATGAAAAATAGGTTTCGGACACCCACCTAAAAATCAGAATAATATGATGATGGACTGATGATAGTAAACGTCCAAATATAAAATCACTTGTGGCCCTATTTAGAAAAATACTGAGTTAGAAGAATAAAAATTGAGACAACGTTCAGGATCACATTCACACTGATATACGTGACAGATCTGTGTTTATCTGTCTTCTCCAGGCCATTCATGGTGAGAAGTCCACCTGTGGCTATTGAGACATGTTACTATTCTCAGACCTCCCCTCCATGTCATCACCACTTGCTGCAAGTTTTGTCCCTTCTTTCTTTGTGTGAGATAATTAGGTATTTTCCAACATGTAAGGAAACCTCCTTAGGCTATTTTAAGTGTTTCCCGAGCTTGTATATCATAGATGACGCATGAAAGAAAAGAAAAATCCCCAAAATAGGTGCCCAAAGGGTGACTAATGCTAAATACAACAGTGCTTCTCCAAAGTAGTAGTAGTAGTCTCGGGCACAAAAGATGGATGAGGTCTGGTATGATGCTTGAAATAATGTTACTTATTAAAGCATCTTTAAAGCACAACGCGTTTTAGGGCCCCAGACCAGAGAAAGAACTATCACTGGAGATAGGAGCTCTGGAGTCCTGCAACGCCTTGTGCTTTAGAGATGTTCTGATAAACAACTTGTTTTCAACTATTATTCCAGACTTCATCCATCCTTTGCACCCAAAACTGTCCACCACTATGTCCACTACTATGGAGAAGCACTGGTACTGCTAGTGTAATAATCTTGAACATGTAATGTCCTTGTTGTGTGATCCGTTTTTTTCCCCATTGACTTCCATTAATGGCGGATTGTGACGAATTGCTGTCCGTTGCATCCGTTTTTTTTTGCGGATCCGCCAAAAGTTGCTGTCCGTCACCATCCTCAAAGATTTCAAAACGGAGCTTGCAACGTTTTTTTCTGTGGCGGGTCCTCCAGACACTCATTTAACCCGAAATTCTTTCTGGGTGCTGGACAAAAAAAAAAAAAAAATTCTCTCTCTCTCTCTCTCTCCTTTTCCAGGCTGCGATTCCTTTAAAATTCTTCATTTGTCGGATCCGCAAAAAAAACGGACGGGTGCCATCCGTTGGCATCAGTACTAAAACGGATCCGCCATCCGTCCTTTTGGCGGATCTTGACTGATGCAAAAAACTGAAGTGTGAAAGAGGCCTTAGAAGTATAGTTGACTGAATTTGCGCATGATCCGATTCTGGCATATTCGATCAATTAAGTGGAAGATTCAATTTGCATCAAATAAATTTGCAAATCATTTGGGAAGTGGTTGCAAAATGATAGATTTGTAGACTTATCTGTCCTAGCACAGCTCCTCTTTCTTCTTCCGATGAATTCATCTTTTTTCTTCTCTGGCACAGTCTTTCTTTTCTCCCGTCTTCCTGTGGGGACTAGTCAGACACGTAGGTGCTCAATGGAAACTTCGCCAAGGACGAGTTTACTGTTCTTTAATTCCTTCTGGACCTCCAACTTTGGATTTGTTAGAATCTGAATTTTTGGGGATATTTTGTAGTGAATTTGATCAATTTACAATCAATTTTGCTCATCTCTAGCAAGAAGGTTTCTTGACAATAAACTGATAAAAAAATATGTTCACCTGGTCATATTCCTAATCATTATCTGAAATGTACCAAAATATAATATTTTCTGTCTCCATGCAGTACAACCAAAAAAAAAATGAAAATAATTGTAAAAGATTTACATATAAATTACCTACTCTTAGGCAAAGTTATCAATGTCCAATTGATGGATGTCCTACATTAGTCACATCCATTGGTCAGATGTTTCAGCTCCCATGGCCACCAGATACACACAAGTATACCTCTTTGGCCTCTGCACAGGTTGTACGAAAGGTATGTCCAAGACTGCTGTAAATTGCTTACATCTGGATGCTGTGGGAGCTGCAAACATTTGATTTGTGTGGATGTCTGGTGTCGGAACCACCTCCAAACAGATATTGCAGAATATTCATCCATGTGGAAGTCCTGGACAATCCATTGCACTGTGCCACGTAAAATGAATGAGCCATTTGTTTAAAGCAGGACTAGATACTGGATGGGGGATTCTGAGCAATAGCATCTTTTTTTGAAACCGCCTTTCCACTCCAAGAGATGAGGACACTGAGCAGAGAAATACCATGTCGAGAAAATCTAGATAGAGAGACTGAGAAGATGCTGTCAATGACTGACCCAACAAAGGACACATTCCTGAGATATTTTCACATACAGGTTGAGTGTTCATGTATAAATAGTGAAAGTATGCCAAGAGATCCTACACTTTCCTCCACTCAAATGTTCCATTATTGTGCGTCAGACATATGTAAATGTGCTGCATCAGCCAGTACAGCAGTGGGAGCTTGACAACACGTCTAGCTCCAACACAATATTTCCATTTTATATGACATGACTTCCACACACCAATCATTCTTCCCATTTTAATAACGGAAGAAAAAAGTTTTATTTCCTTGAAAAATGGCACTTAAAAAGCAAAATAAGTAGACCTGTCAATCAAATACGTACAGCCAATGATCAAGCTTGCCCAATTTTCTATTGTGCATACCGACCCATGTCTATAGAACTATAGGGAATGATTTTCACCATTTTTTTTAAATGACTACCACGTATAGTGTTTGCGTTGTCTTCTTGTTAGTCCATTTACAATCACACAAAATCTTTTTTTCAATGAATAAATAGTACCGCGTGAAAATATGAAACTTTGTAATAAATGTAATTAGAGATATCTGCTTCTTTTTCCTACTGGACTGATCATTCATTTTCAAAATGTTCAATTCTCGGCTAAAATCTGTATTCAGTGAATACAGATTTTTCCTTCACTGAAAAAGATGACACTTAGTGCTCATAAAGTTCTATGGAGAATGGTAGCTGTTGTTTCCAAGGGAACTTACAGCAGAAGGTCTGTGTGCTCCTCGCTCTCCCCTTTCTATAGGATTTTTAAAGCATCAATGACATCTCCTATCTCAGTAATTGAAGAAACTCTTTATTGAATGCAGATTTTACAGAATTTATCCATGAATTGAGAGTGAAATAAGCAGATTTCTCTGATAAATTATATTATAAAGTTGCTTATTTTTATGTTTGCTATTCATTATTGAAATAACATTTAAAAGGATGGTTACTCTTTAACCATTATCAGACCACCCATAGATATTAAATGACCTGACAGTCCACTCTTTACTCTGCACTGACACTCCAAAATGTCAATGCAAAGTAAGCTGCTTGCATCAGATCTTATAGCTGCAGAAGCGAGGAGCCAACTAAGGCTAGTTTCACATTAGCGTGTACGTCCGCAGCGTCGGGCTGCGCACGGCTGCCGCTAAGCCCCACCCCCTGCCACGCCTCCGCCGGTAGCTCCGCCTACGGGCGCATGATGCTGCATGCGTCCTACGTCCCCTATCTTTAGCACTGGGGATGCAGGCCGAGCGCAGGTATGCGTTTGGCGGCGCATGCGTCCTTTTGATGGTGTGCCGACCAGCGCCAAACGCAACCTGTAGCAATTTGGTGCGGTCGGCGCATCGTCAAAAGGATGCATGCGCCGCCAAACACATACCTGCGCTCGGCCTGCGTCCCCAGTGCTAAAGATAGGGGACGCAGGACGCATGCAGCGTCCTGCGCCCGTAGGCGTAGCTACCGGCGGAGGCGTGGCAGGGGGTGCGGCTTAGCGGCGGCCGTGCGCAGCCCGATGCTGCGGCCGTAAACGCTAATGTGAAACTAGCCTAACAGACACAGTTGGGTTTTGGGAGATCTAATCAGGAGACTGAAATTTCTCCTGAAACTGGAGTTAATAGTCCATCCCCAGTTACAGTTAACATCAGAAATGAAAAAAAAAGTATTAATATGTTAATTTACATCTTTTAAAATCTTAAGAGGGACTAAATTTCCCCTGAAATTGGAGCTAATTGTCCAGCCCTAGTGACAGTTAATAATAATAAAAATAATAAGACGAAGAATTTTTATTTTTATATAGCGCTAACATATTCCACAGCGCTTTACAGTTTTGCACACATCATCGTCACTGTCCCCGATGGGGCTCACAATCGAAATTCCCTATCAGTATGTTTTTGGAATGTGGGAGGAAACTGGAGAACCCGGAGGAAACCCACGCATACACGGGGAGAACATGCAATCTCCTTGCAGATGTTGTCCTTGGTGGGATTTGAACCCAGGACTCCAGCACTGCAAGGCTGCAGTCCTAACCACTGACAGTTTAAATCAGAAATGAAAAAAAAAACATTATTATGTGAAATTCCAGTTTTTTAGACTTTATAAGGGCATGCTGTAATGTGGGAAATAAATTAAAAAAGTAAATTAAAAAAGCAAGTGAATATAAACAAAACACAAACATTATTGGTGTTTTTCTGCCTCGTCCCATTAAAAAACAAAATATGATGAGGATATAAAAATAATTGCAACAGAAAGGGAAACACAACTTAAAATGTTTATTCCTCCGTGGTTAGAAAGGGGGATAATGGCCTGGTCCTGAACTGGTTAATTCTGATTTTGAAAATGAAAATTTAGACCCTTCAAACCCCATAGTAAGACTCATTGGCTTCATTAGTAGTAGAATCAAGTAGTTTTGCAGCCCATGATGAATAAATTCTCAATGTGTAGTAAAATTAAATTTAATTTTACATAAATTATCATTGCAATTTAAGCTCGAGTGTAATTCCCGGAGAAATGAATAATATGCCAAATCTCATTTACTTAGAAATGTGGATAATCAAATAGTGTGGGTTGGATACATCTGCTACATGAACGAGTACAAATTTGCATAAATAGCTATAAAAACTACATTTGATAGAAAAACAGCTAAATATATAGCGTTTATAATTAATTCTAAACTTAATATACCACATTACAACCAGGCTGTTTTTAGATTTCTGCATTCCAGATGCTCATTCTAAGAATTTACTTCCGTGAATGACCATTATTTATCCTCCTGTCCTTCTTCCATACTATCTATCTTTAGGGCGCAGTCAGACGGCAGTGTAAATTGCAAGCACAATGCTCGGACTGGCCGGCAGCTCTACCTACCTGAGCGTGACAATTGCAAAGAAATACCGGAAGCTATCACGCTAGGGTTGGGAGAGTCGCTGTCCAGTCGGACAGTCAGATACAACGCTCTACAACCACTACAAACATAATTTAAAAGCTTACCTGCCCTTTCACACAAACCTATAGAAAAGCATTGTATTGCTTTCAACTTCCCCTTACAAAAGTGATTTTAGTGCAAATATTTGATTAATTTGTCCAGGAGCTGTCCTGAACCTCAAGCCTTGTAAATTCGCATTCACTCTTTTTAAAAGAGAGGTTATTCTTTATCAGCATTCTGCCAGCATTATAGGTACTTGGACTTCTTTTCCCTCATTCCCAACAAGCACTGCACCTAATATTGTCCAATGACTTGTCTTCCCTGAACTGATAGTTGCTTATCTGATGTGCCTGTATGCAATTTGGCAGATTGGAGAACAGGAGCAGAAAGTCAAATACCTGTCCCCTTTTGATGCAATTTGACGGATATGAGAGCAGGAGCTGAGAGTTAAATACCAACCCCTTTTTTCTGCAATTTGACACATAGGAGAGTAGGAGCAAAAAGTCAAATACTTGACCCCTCTTCCTGCATTTTGACAGATAGGAGAGCAAGAGTAGAGAGTCAAATACACGCCCCCTATTCCTGCAATTTGGCAGAAGAGCATGAGCAAAAAGTATCTGCCCCCTCTTCCTGCAAATGTATTGATAAAAGAGTAGGAGCGGAGAGTCAAATACCTGCCCCGTTTTCCTGCAAATGTATTGATAAAAGAGTAGGAGTGGAGAGTGAAATACCTGCCCCCCCTTCCTGCAATTTGACAGATAGGAGAGCAGGAGCAAAGAGTCAAATACCTGCCCCCCCTTCCTGCAATTTGACAGATAGGAGAGCAGGAGCAAAGAGTCAAATACCTGCCCCCCTTCCTGCAATTTGACAGATAGGAGAGCAGGAGCAAAGAGTCAAATACCTGCCCCCCTTCCTGCAATTTGACAGATAGGAGAGCAGGAGCAAAGAGTCACATACCTGCCCCCCCTTCCTGCAATTTGACAGATAGGAGAGCAGGAGCAAAGAGTCAAATACCTGCCCCCCCTTCCTGCAATTTGACAGATAGGAGAGCAGGAGCAAAGAGTCAAATACCTGCCCCCCTTCCTGCAATTTGACAGATAGGAGAGCAGGAGCAAAGAGTCAAATACCTGCCCCCCCTTCCTGCAATTTGACAGATAGGAGAGCAGGAGCAAAGAGTCAAATACCTGCCCCCCCTTCCTGCAATTTGACAGATAGGAGAGCAGGAGCAAAGAGTCAAATACCTGCCCCCCCTTCCTGCAATTTGACAGATAGGAGAGCAGGAGCAAAGAGTCAAATACCTGCCCCCCCTTCCTGCAATTTGACAGATAGGAGAGCAGGAGCAAAGCGTCAAATACCTGCCCCCCTTCCTGCAATTTGACAGATAGGAGAGCAGGAGCAGAAAGTCAAGTATCTGCCCCCCCTTCCTGCAATTTGACAGATTTCAATGCAGCAGCACAGAGTCAAATACCTGCTCCTGTTACTGCAATTTGACAGATAGGAGAGCAGGGTTAGACAGTCAAACTTCTGCCCCCTTTTCCTGCAATTTGACAGATAGAAGAGCAGAGAGTCAAATACTCGCCCCCTCTTCCTGTAATCCATTTTGATATCTTTGCTGCTGATTGGCAGCTGGAAAGCAAGTTAGACAGAAGACAGACACTTCACTATATACTGTAGGGTGCATGTTCATTCTATCTCTAGTGATCTTATTACATGTATCTAAACAGGTTACTTATAGCTCTGTATTAGAAAAATCCAACTATACTGGAAGGATTTTCCAGTTTTGAAAAACCTCTGTATCCCTTAAAAAATTTTTTGCTTTACTTATCCTCACTGGGTCCAGCACTGGGACTTCACCACTGCTCCCAGTGCCTATAAGTGTGTGCAGTGCTGACATCACATCGACAGCACGGGATCCAATAATTGATTTCAGCAGCTTTGATGGTACCTGTCACTCAGAGACACGGAGCTCACTGATTGGCTACAGTGCTAATGATGACTGAGACCAAGCACCGGACCTGGACAGGATGAGCAAAGACTTTTTTTTTAAAGAAACTACATCTGGAGGACAGGAAACTGGAAAACCCCTTTAAGAAATGAATTAATGCCTATTTAGATTTAAAGAAATGGAATTTATTTTGGAATATTTTATTTAGGCTGATAGTAATGTGAAGTTCAGCACTGCATCTTCCAGTGCAATCCACACTAAGCAAACACAATATATCATTAAAATAGAGTAACTTGTAATCCAATTTGAGACGACACATAAGACAGAAGAAAGGAGCCAGGATCGGGTATTCCCGACGCACGCTCAGGTTTCTAAGGATAACAACTTATTTTGTCTGGTTCTGCCAAGAGGTGCTACACAATACTCATACCGCAAAGCAATAAAGACACGCGCTCTTGTTAGAGAGTGTGCAGCCTGAGGGTTGGGAGGTAGAATACACAAGGGGAAGCAACTCTGGCAGCAAACCAGCCTGTCTTACGTTACCGGGCATTGTATTCATATAGTTCCCCCTCCTCTTCTGGTTACACTGGTTATAATGGGGAACAGATGGAATATTTTTGCTACTGAGGGCATAATTGTCACAAATGCTTAAGGTATATAAGCCTTGATAATCCTTCTACTTTACAAATGCCCTAAGCACAAACCCACAAAACCTAATTTATCATTCATATATGGATTTCACTATACTCCCTGCAGTGAAGCGATTGATTTCAGGCTCATATTTGTTCCATAAAACTTTTAGAACATCTAGTATGTAAAAATTATTCGCAAGAAATTGGTCAACATTCAACCCCAAAAATGGGGCTTACAATTCTCCAATATGGAGCTAATCTGCAGTACCTGGACACGGCTGCTACACATTGAGCAACTGACCACCACCGGAGCTAATAGCAGTTGATCGGTGGGAGGACCTGGTGTCAGACCATCCCCAATCTTATATTGATAATCTAGCAATTCTCTTGACACTCAGGATTCCATAAGATTTCTGCATCACAGATAAATCAGATTTTTTCATGACATCTGAAGATTTTTTAGATCCTGATAGAGGTTCTTATAGGAATTTTATCAATAGCCTATTAAAATGTTAATACATTAACTTACAGGGGTATTGAAGTTTTAGCAAGTGATGTTATCATATCTCTAGAAACACTGTCACTTGATGATCAATTACTATCTGACCACTGGTTCTCCTGCAAAATGCTGGAATGAAGGAAGCATCAAGGATCTCTCTGAATTATTCTTGGTATTGCCACAGATGTCCAGATGGTGCCACCAAAAGTGTTCCATCTCCAGAGACTTACCCAGTGACTCTGGAGGTGATGGATAGAGAACACAAGAATAATACCTTTTGTTTCAATATGACCTCTCTACTTCAGTTTATCTAATCGGTGAATCTGGAGAAGGAGTCCTGCTCTGTCATGCATACTACTTTTCTTGCGCCTAACTTTGCTCCACTGGGAAAAGCTGTTCTCCGGTAGTTAAGGAGTAAAGTGAAGCAGAGAGGTAGTCATGACCAAGCTTCTGTCTGGTTATGCTATGGCACAGTATAGAAAAATGGTGTCCCCGTAACACTGTGCTATAGGGTGTGGGGTTCATTACACTCACTTGTAGGCTGCAGGGCTCCACTGCCTCAATAGCCACTGTACATAATTCAGGGGACACCAAGTTCTTTACAACAGTCAAACGTTTACTAATCAGTTCAAGTTCATCAGGTGGTGACAGTTGGGATAGGGCACAGTATCTCATGTTTCCTTCTTCTTAAGCACAATACCTCTTCAGCCCTGACACTCATTTATCCTGGACTATCCCCAAGTCCACTGACTCCATCTGCCTCAGGGATTTCCTGTCTACATCAGCAGTGCACCCGGGACCGGCCACCTGCCCCCTACGTAATTCCACATCCACCAAGTTTGAGATGTCAGAAGACCAGGCCCGTTCCTTGATATCTGGCCTGAGCCCTAGGCTCCAAACGTTGCAGTAATGTCCACAAGTGATATAAGTATGACCTCCCACTTCCTCGATCGATTGGCCCATGCTGCCCCTAGCAGCCCACTGCACCTGAACTTGGCCTTGACACTTCATTTCTCTAACCACATACTACCAGGACTTGTCTCCCTTTTATCAACACTAATTCCCACCCACTGTGCTAGTTCTTTCATTAACTATTTCCTATACAATAGCCTAAACCTATTGCTCTTATCCTATGTCTTACATTGTTGCCAAACCACTTACTATATAAACCGTACTTAGGCTATCCTAAAGATAATCCTGCACTATACACTACTCACATTGTTATTAACATTTCACATCATTTAGATGCTGTACATTACCATAACACATTATATAAGAGGCATATCACAATTACATGTAAAATCGCATGACACACAGCAAGATTGTTGTCTTCAGGGACAGAACCAGAGTAAGACAGTTCACATCCCTACACAGGTACTAACCACCACTGTACACGGTATGATAATGTGTTTGATGAACTGGGATTTGATGTCCTAGTTACTGGTCATCATCATGGGAAAGTCCGCTCGGTCGCACAAAATGATGTTTGCCTGCTCTCTGATTCTTAACCAGTGTGGGAAATGGTGCCGGGGAAGGCAGTTTTTACCTTTGCAAAAAGAATCGATTCTCAAAGTGCTCCATCTCCAGAGACTTACACAATTACTCTGGAGATGGAGGAGAGAGAACACAAGTATAATACATTTCGTTTCAATATGATCTTTCTAATTCACTTAAGGGCCCGTTACACATAGCGATATCGCTAGCAATATCGCTATAACGTCACTGGTTTTGTGACGTAGCAGCGATATTGCTAGCAATATCGCTACATGTGATACTTACCTCCGACCGGCTACCCCGCTGTCCATCGCTGATTGCGCGAGAACATCCAGGACCATTTCTCGCCGGGCGCTTCCTGCTGGGCTTCCTGTGGCACTGATGAGCGACGCGTGGACGCGGGCGGGAGGACATCAGGATCGCCTTGTCTGACAGGTAAGTAGCGACCCCCGACCACTGCTATGTCACTGGTGAGATCTGCCTGTGTGTCAGCTCATTAGCGACCACTTAGCGATGCACCAGCGATCCATATCGTTGTCGGGATCGCTGGTGCATCGCTAAGTGTAACGGTACCCTTAAGCCCCCATTACACACTGCGATATCGCTAGCAATATCGCTGTAAAGTCACCGATCTTGTGACGTTGCAGCGATATTGCTAGCGATATCGCTGCATGTGATACTTACCTCCGACCGGCTCCCCACTGGTTATCGCTGATCGCGCGAGAAGCTCCTGGACCATTCCTCGTCGGGCGCTTCCTGTGGCGCCGACGAGCGACGCGTGGAGCCGGGCGGGAGGACGCAGGATCGCCGCGTCTGACAGGTAAGTAGCGATCCCCGTCCCCAGCGATGTCACTAGTGAGATCTGCCTGTGTGGCAGCTCACTAGCGACCACCTAGCGATGTACCAGCGATCCTGACCGCGTCATATCGCTGGTCGGGATCACTGGTGCATCGCTAGTTGTAACGGTACCCTTACACTCTGAATCTGGAGAAGGAATCCCACTCTGTCACACATACTACTAGCCTTGTGCCCAACTGTGCTTCATTGGGAATCTCTGATATGTGATTACCAAGACACTGACCACTAATGTACAAGGTAAGATACTCCACCTGATAAACTGGGATATGATGTCCTTGTTGCTGGGTGTTATGGGCAGGCCTAATCAGCAATACAAATTGACATTATCCCACTCTCTGATGCTTCACAAGTGTGAGAAATGGTGCCTGATTATTATTTTTTTCGAATTCACGTAAAACCACGCATTTCAGGAAATTCGACTCAAACTTAATCCTCCATGGAATAATCTACTTTTAAGAACCCCTTGCAAAATGTTTTTATAATTTTTTTTTATCTTTTTTTTACTATACATTGTCCCTTCCTCTATTACTTTTCCTTTTGAGCCAATTTTTGAATTTGGAGATATCCTATAAATGAAAACTGTTCTCCAGTCACCGGTGGGTTTACATACCGTAACAAATGATCCGCGTGTATCTTTGGCCTCATCGTATGATGGAACGTCTAGATGAAACATTGTAGCTGATGTATCACTGCGTTTCAGGTTTTCAGCTCATAGAATAGATAATATCAGTAAACAATAATTTGACTGTGACTTATTGTATTTCTAATTCTCTCCATGTATATCATGTACTGTTCCTGAGTTGTGATTGATTATATTTAATATCCTACAATTCCATTTTCGTTGCTTTGTACTGGAGAGCCAGAGGTCCGGTCATAAAGTTTTATTTACAACCTTTCCCGTTGCGCTGTGACAGTTACATACACATAGAGTAGTTAATGGCTTAGAATTAAACATCAAAGCATCCATATTGAGGTCTTTTACTGATTAAGGCAGAAATCTTTCTACTAATTTATTTTACATAATCCGAAAAGTAAAAATAAAAATTTTTAAAAAAAAGGTTCTTTTTTGACTGCTGATGTGGACACTTCTCATCCAATTTATTTTTGCTTTATGAGGCAGATTTCTTGGGAAACCACAGTTACTAGTAACGTTCTGCACAGATGGAAAATGGTTTGGGAAAAAAAAAGGAAATTATGTTTTCCTACACTTTGATTTTGGAAGTCAACACAAATTTTTTGTAACTTTTTACACATCATTTCTCGCCTTCTCTGAAGCTAGTTATTTCTGCGGTAAGACTATGTGGACATCTCTCAAAGCTTCATTATTAACATGTAATGAATTACTAGAGATCAATGTCAGGCAGTGGCTATCTTATTTCTAGGGATTTACAAGGACCTGATGTTGACTGAATAAATTTAGTCTTTCTGTCACTTGCTAACTATCTTTGGCACTCTGAAAGAAAGAACATAGGTAATTGCTGAAATGAAACTCTAGTATGTTATGTAGGTGGATGCTTAATAATGAAGCATGCTATGTCTGTACCACACAGATATTTATATAGAGTTTTACTCATGGAAAAAGCTTTCTATTTTCCCTGCCATAGACACCCACACATTTTCAGACTAGATAGGAATTTTGACTGCCTGGACAAAAAATTAATCTGAACACACAGAAACCAAATACATTTTACCCATCTGTAACCTGTCATGTTGTGCATGAGGTCCTATATTAGGGCAATATGGTATAAAGAAGGAGGAGCACAGCAGATTGATATATAGGTTTGGGCGAAAACATTCAGTAATTTATTTTGATGTTTTTGAGTCCAGTCGGGCGGTCCCACTTTTGATTTATAGCTACTGTCCACTGGACTACTAAGCATAAAAAGTGCAGGAATTTAAATGGATATATTAAAAGTTATATTCTTTTCCCATAAATATATAAATTACACTGCGCAACAAATTTCAGGGAAGTTCTTGTCACCTGAGAAAATTTTATTGCATCATATAGATTTTGATATGCTGAACACGAATATGTGCTCCAAAAGTCTGTATCACATAAGGTTTCTAAGAAGCAACAGTTTATAGTCTACATTATGACGTCCGAGACACTACATACATGTGCATCGATGTCAGTACCAAAAGCAATTGTTCAAAAGTGTTTTGCAGATGACTTTAGTTTATAATCCGAGTCAGATGCTTCTCGAATAAGATTCCAGCAATAGTCAGCCAGTATTGACGTACTCTACTTTCCCTGGTACCTTTTCTCCATCAGCACAATCTCTTGGTGAAATCTTTCACCGTGTTCATCGCTAACAGCACCAAGATTGGCTGGAAAAAAGTCCAAGTGAGAATGTAGAAAATGCATTTTTAGTGACATATTGCATTTCATCAAATGATATGCTGTGAGCATGTTGTTCAAAGTTCGGTGCCCTGCTGTTGCCAAGGAAGTTGAAAGTCACATCTTTATAGGCTCTCCATGCCACTTGTTCAGCACCTTGCAAAAGACCATCAAAGCTACTGTCATTCATTATATCTCTGATCTGTGGGCCAATTAAAATACCTATCTTTGCATCACTAAGGCCGGTTTCACATTAGCGCTTTTTAAGCGCACGCACGGCCGGGGGTAGCTCCGCCCCCGAGCCGGCTCTCTGCCCGGCGTGCCCGCCCCTTGCTTGTAGCGCCGCCTACTAGCGGACAGCGGTGCCTGCGATCGGCGCACCCTATCTTTAGCATAGGGTGCGCAGATCGTGCGCAGGCCGTGCGCTAGTTGCGCTTTGACCTGCGCTGCGCACTTTTGACGGTGCGCCGTGCGCGCCAAAATCAAACTTTTCGGATTTTGGCGCGCACGGCGCACCGTCAAAAGTGCGCAGCGCAGGTCAAAGCGCAACTAGCGCACGGCCTGCGCACGATCTGCGCACCCTATGCTAAAGATAGGGTGCGCCGATCGCAGGCGCCGCTGTCCGCTAGTAGGCGGTGCTACAAGCAAGGGGCGGGCACGCCGGGCAGAGAGCCAGCTCAGGGGCGGAGCTACCCCCGGCCATGCGTGCGCTTAAAAAGCGCTAATGTGAAACCGGCCTTATTCTTGGAAATTTCTGTCGCAAGTAAGAAAAGGCTTCCGATTTTTTTTCATTGCTTTGACAAAATTCTTCATAAGCTCAAGTTTAATATGCAAAGGAGGGAGAAATATCTTTCCTGTATCAACTAGAGGATTATGTTTAACATTCTTCTGTCCAGCAACCAAGTTTTCATGAAGTGGCCAGTCCTTTCTGAAATAGTGCATTTCTCGTGCCTGACTGTCCCACTCACAAATAAAACAACAATACTTGGTATATTCATGCTGCAGTCCAATAAGTGCAACAACTTTTAGATCACCACATATGTTCCAGCTATAATTTCTCTAATTAATGTGGGTCAACAGTAACTCCACATTCTCATATGTTTCTTTCATGTGTACGGCATATCCAATAGGTATAGAAGGATAGATATTTCCGTTGTTTAGTAAAACAGCCTTCAGACTTAAAACTGACGAGTCAATGAACAGACGCCATTCCTTCTGGTCACGTTCACATCCTAGACCACCAAACAACCCCAAGATGTCGTTGCAAAAGGTTAAACTGTCAACAAGGTTGAAAAATTGATTAAGGTCTTCTTGACAACTGCGAAAAATAGAAACTCTTGCTCCTGGTAATAAGAGATTTCGTTCTTGTAGCCTTAATCCCAAAAATTCTGTCTGCCTCTTAGACAGTTTCAAATCTCTGACCAAGTCACTCAGATCAGCTTGACTGCACAGATGTGGATTAGATGTAGAAGGCTCAAAGTCTGGGTCTGCAGAAGTTTCATTTTCCACTGACATTGTTAGTTCATCTTTGTCGTCCTCCATTGTCCATACTTTGGGTGGCTTTTGAACACGAAGAATTTCATCGTGTGGCACTGGTCTTATGGGTGATGGAAGATTAGGATATTTTATTGATTTCTTGTTCTTTGCTCAATATCATGTTACATTTGTAACGCAAATGTAAATGTAGCAATCTGTTACATGAGCTCTCTGCTTTCTCCATATCATTGGGACAGCGAACGGCATTGAAGGTCATGGTCCATTTAGCCATGCTCTAAGTAGGTCAGTATTGTCTTTTGATTCCTCCCCTGCCCAGGAGATGTGTTATGCTCCATACACGGTCAGCCGAATGATTCACCACCCCAGCGCGGAATTCGTCTAATAAGTGCTTGCATATGTGTAGATCAGCGATTTATGTTATTTCAGTGGAAAATTCTGAATATACTGTTTCAGGAAAAGTTCATATGAGTTTTTTAAATTTTAACAGAATATTATAATGTTTGGTATCATTTCTCAAAAACCTTACGTGATAGGAAAAATCTGAAGTCATTTCTGAAATCAGCATGAAAAAATCTATCAGGAACACTCAAAATTGTCTGACGGACAAAATCTTAGTGTTAAGGCTGGCGGAACGCACCAAATAATAAAGATGGTAATAAGGTGCATTCGCAGCCCGGGGTCCACCATGCAGGGGTGGTAACCTGCTGCTCAGTAATGGCGGATGCTATATGGCGGTAACTGTAAGAAACACACGCGGGTTATCGTCACCCGGTGTGTACGGGGGCGGACTCTGTTGCTTCACAGAGCTGCACTACCGCTGAACATAAACACAGGAGCCTGTTTGTGCTCACAGAGCTAGGCTAAAAGAGCACACAGCGTACGGCCACAGAACGCTGCCCCAAGGACACGGGGTTAGAGTCCCTCTAGGCCCACTGAGCGGTGTGTCGCTGCCACGAGCGCCGCTAAAGACGCTGGCCGTGGAGTGTGGAGCACGTGCACTGAGGCATGCTGGATCACTGGTGAGGACCAATGTCTGACTCAAACCCTGAGCTACCTACACCTAAGCCTGGGCGCTAGCAGGCTAGGCTGCACAACACATGCATACCAAGGTTAGGGGTTTCATAATGAGTCAGTCACCAGATACATTCATACGTGCATACATCTCTCACACCTTAAAGTCTGTAAATATAGTCTATCCTAGCGCATGGGCGAGCGGCCATGCGAACCTTTTATATCCACGGGCATCCGGGACCTTCCTAGCTTCTCGGATGGGCCAATCCGAACACGAGCAGGACCTGAGCACGTGACCCTCGATCTCCAATGGGAGATCACTCCATGGGCATGCTCAGTGGCCTGACATGAGAACTTAGTCCCTGGAGAATCTCGCTGCTGAGCAGCATGTATTGTCATAGCTGTGCCAGAGGTGGCAGCAGCAAGCAAACCGACGGAGTTGGCCTGGACAGAGCGCTGGGACCGATGAATCTGGCTGAGCAGGCACCACTGCGGCAGAAGAAGAATGGGAGACCGCTGGGTGCATGGCTCTGGATTCATGCTGTGCAGTGGCAGGAACCCGACGCCTAACACTTAGTAACACAGTGTTATCTGTTTTTCGGTACTTTTTTGTTTGTATATTATGCAGCCATAGCAGCTTGCAATCTGTTCACACTTGATTTATTCTATACGGAGGTGCTGATGAGTTTTTTGTTTTTTCTAAGGATGGCTAGATATATACTGTCTGTGGATGTGATTTATTTATATCATTTAAAGAAATATTTAAGCATTATTCAATATTGTGAACAGTAAATAATATCATAAATAGGGAAAAGATAACTAATAGATAGATACTGTATTTATTAGATAAATAGATTAATAGATACTGTAGATGGATGGTTCTTGCACACATCGTGCACATGCATATAACCGCTCCATAGGTGAGCTGTTAGCCAACCTTCTCCATTTCAGCATTTCCTATAGCTGCCAGATGGTCAGATGTTTGTTAGGAAATCCATCTTCCTCGTTGGAAAAGTCTGTCGTGAAAAAAGCAGCTTGAAATGTCATTACTGTGGAGGGGAAGTCCAGCAGGAGGTTAGGTAAATTGGGAACATACTTTGTTTTTACCTCCTCTGTCTTCATTTCATGCAAATGTCGATTGCTGGTATAAATCTATTCTGTGATATTAGAAGCAATTAGCATGTACTGAAACATCTCAGTGCCCGCAGGCCATTACAGGAAGTGATGGATCCTAATTTAATCAACCCCCTACTGCATCAATTATGGCTGCAGCTGATTCTTTTCTACAATATCATTATATTGCCTGGGTGCTCGGCTCATAATTTATGTAAAGCTGCTAAAAAAAAAAAATCGGTGAATGGATTTAATGTATAAGACCTTTTCAATAGCATCTCATTATTAGATTGAGAAATAAATATATTCGGTGACATTGGAAGCCATGACTGGGTTCTGTCTAATATCTCTCTGGTCAAAGACCTTCTTAGCATTTTGGTCATGTATGAAACCCTGTCCTTTCCGAGTTGTTCTCTCCTTGACAACATTGTGAGAAATAAAATTGTATAGATCTCTTCTTTTATCCGCTGGTTCCCACAAGGTCACCGAAAGAATAGAAATTATTAACAGACTATGGATGCCCAGGAAAGGAGAGACAGCAGTAATATATGAAGGTGGTGGGCTTTATAGGGGAATGGAGAGGACTATGAGAGTTACTATAGTTCTCGGAGGATTGCTCTAAGAATCTTCCAAGTTTTCCATAACAGATGTGACATTCCTTAAAGGTATTGTTTTCTACTGGACAACTCCTTCTGGTCAGTTCCATAGTCAAATAAAACCTGTACTTTCCTCTCGGAGCAGTCCCATTCCTCCAATCACAGGGTCAAGTGATATAATAATGACATTTGAGCACTGCAGCCAATCGACAGCCACTAATCAGCTGCAGCCTTCAGCGGAAGTCTATTTTGACCAATCATAAAGGCTACAGCTCATCAGTGGTTACTGATTGACTACCTTGGTCACATGACACAATGATATCACATGATTGAGCTGTAATTGGAGAAATTGCAACAATCCGGGAGGGAAGTTTGCTTTTTCATTCATACTCTGGAACAATCCCTTTAACTTCTCTATACACCCCAACATTTCCTGAGACTTTTAGTTTATAAGGTAATCTCATGATTCATTTTTAATGGAGCTCCAGAAATTGAAAAATAAATGTAGTTCCAATAGAAGTTAAGGGAAAGAGCCCAGCATGCCACTTCTCCATTTTTGAGATAGAACCTCAGCTCTATCGCATGAACATTTATTGTATCCAGATGCTAAAAATGTTGCAAATTAGACAACCTCCTTAAATAAAAAATGATACATGATCTGAAATGTGACTTAACAGATCCCACTCATTGGCCATTCTTTGCCCATAAGGTCATTTATTTAAACAAGGGTTTAAAATATTTTGAAGGGTCCAACAATCAACACCCCCACCAATCAGCTGTGTTTATGGCAGGCAGTGGGCATGCGAACGTTAAATGGAACTAAACAGGACAGCTCTATGTAATGAGTATTCTTCTATTTAAGGGAACCTGTCAGGTACAACTACCACCTGATCTGTAGGCGGGACATTATAGAGCAGGAGGAGCGGATCACATTGCTGTACTTTTATATAGAAAAAGTCTCTATAATCCTTACATTTTAATCATTGAAATCCCTGATGGGCGGTCATATTCATTGACTGACAGTCTTCCCTGTAGGACTGTGCTTGCAGAGCTAACTACCAATCACTGGTAGTGTAGAAACTGCAGGAACTTGAGATGTTGTCACAGACAGGAGACAGATCAAGAGTTAACAGGATTTTATTAACAACAAATACACTCCACGCAGGGAGTAGCTGGGCAGACGGGACCGGAAGTTTGGATAGGGTAGGACAGGTACGAACAATAGTCCAGAAGGAAAAGGGAGAAACTTATCAGTCTGTAGTCTACTTGATTGCAGCATCTCGGTGCTACAACAGTGGCACCAGCAACAATGGCTCGTGACGTCCCGGAGGTATCTGTAGAGGACTGGGTTCCACTCACGGAGGAGGAGAACAGTCTCTGTAGGGCGCAAGAAGCTCCTGTACTCAGGAATTCTACACGCTGTGCTATTCCAGTACAAGTAACTGCCGGTGTGAGGCTTCACACCACGGTGTAGGGGGAACTTGGCTGAAGGGCTCTGACCTAGTCAACTGCAGCTTGGAGTGGGGCGATAGCATTACAGTCTCTGGTCTCATCTGTGAGTCACCGGGACGGGACGGCACGGAGGATAGTGGGGAACAGGCTGTCATTGCAGTGGACCTTTACGCAGGGTAACCATCACGTCGGCCTGCGCTCACGTGGTGTTCCAACTTCACGGCCATCACTGTACCCGACTGCCTGCTTCGGTTTCCCACCTGCACTCTGACCATTTTCCCGCTCACAGTGCTTTTTAACTGTGCCCCGCCTATCTCAGTCACATGTAAGGGACGGTCCCTCTCAGGAAGTCTTCCCCCTTGCAACATTGGTGACAGTCCAGGCTTTTTCGGAACCGGAATGATAGAGGTACCCCTGATCTTGTTCTTCCTCTTACAGTACCATCACCCAATGGACTCATATCTGCAAACACCTGGGATTTTAAATGATAATACACAACTTACACTGAAATTTTGGCAACAACTAATATATCGTTCTTTTCAGCTTCTCCTTCTTTACACCATCCTGTCCACAGATTGGACTGCATGTACAATGTTAAAGGTAAAAAGAGCTGAATAAGAGCTAATCTGCAGTCTATGAGACAGGGTATTACACATTGTACAGAACTGTGCTGCTCAGCTATGTTCAATGTTTTCACCGGAGCTGATCGGTTGGAAGTTTTGGTTTTGCCACCCCCCTACTAATCTGAAATTGATAACCAATCAATATTATATGCCTGGACAACCTCTTTAAAAACATTGCTGAGCTTTTCAATTCTTGGTAATTGTATATGTTTTCCATAGGAATGCATGGAAATCTAATATAATAGTTTGTTAAGAGCATATAAAAGTATCTAAGAAATGAAAACTCTGCCTCTACTGTATGATATTTGATATTCAAAATCAATCAATTTCATACTTCTAGCAATACAAATATGCAGTAAAACAGCTGCCAATAATGCCTCTCTGGCGAAATATGAGGTTTTTTATTTTCTCTATGGCAATTGAGCTAATTTTTTTTGGATCAATCATCCCCGTTCTGGTATTTACTGATTATACCCACAGATGTGATATCTTGGGAGAATTCCCATCAGTATGTCATGTCAAATTCCTTGGTTGGGAACCCCATAGCTTCAAAATGGAATTTATAAATAAGAAAATGATAGCTCTGATTTACTTTTAGCCTGAATCTGCATTCCAGGATTATTTCTATCTGACTATCGACGCCTTTTCTTGACATGAACGAGCACGGCAGATGGTTATCGATGGCTGATATTTGCTGTAAAGTTAACTTTCCATGTCTTATTTTTTTCTTTTGTCATTGTGTTCTCCGGTGGGAATTCATATGTGCCGAGTGACCGGCTGTGACTACCTACATGTAAGGATTTTTTTCCTTCAGATACGATGCTCTTGGATTCATTGCAGCATTCATCTGTATAACTTTAGAGCTTGTTTTGAGGATTTTTTTTATTAAGTCGGAACCTCAGCAGACATGCAGTCCGAAGAATAAGCTACCAGACATATTCTTCTCATGAGCATGTCTTTACTTTTATTTATTTTTTAAGGCTTGTCGTAGGTGCTGTGCAACTGATTGAAAAAGTTATTATTCACTTTGCCACTTATTAACCATAAAAAAATTATTGAATCATGATGAAGAATGATACAAATCAGTCACAGCTGAGCTTTCCTTTGGGCTGCATTTACACTGCAAGACAATTGTGGATGAACGTTATGATAAAACTCTCGTTGATCTGTTGAAAAGATCTTTTGCGCAGAGAAAAAGTCTTCTTTCACGTCACTGACTTTGGTCTACCAGTGAAAACAGGCATTCAGATGACTAGTAAAGGTTTTACTGATCGGTGGTCATATCATACTGCCATTCATTCCATGAAAATGGACCCTTATTCATAGTGAAAACTCAGATCACAACCTCAAACCATCATGTAGATACCTTGGCCGGAGGAGAGTGGCTTGTTGATCATGGACGTAACATGGGTGGGATGTGGTGGCGTGACGACAGCTGCCTGTCAAATTCATGATGAGACACACCACTTTAGTGGCATAATTTACTCCAGAAATGTACTCCAGTCTGTGACTACAGTACATTTCTAGCGGCCTAAATCATTAAGCAGCATGAGGCTTACTGAATCTTATTGCCCAATCCTTTCTTTCTTCCTAGAGATTAGCTGGCACCAAAGATATCTTGAAATGGCTTAGGTCCCCCATATACAATGATGGTCAAACCTACCAAAATTGATAGATGCAGCCAACTCTCTCTCTATACATGATATAAGGGGATATAATGATCCAACATGTCCAATTCTTAGCTAATGATCCTTTTGTTCTCTAAGTGAAAAGCTGCTGACAGAGGAGTCTGGCAGCAGCTTTATCTTAGAGAACACATGAGCATTCAGCACAGCAAGTGCTCCTGTGCATGCAGGAGATGAGTGGGATAGCTGTGCGCTGAACCATTGATCTGTCAACATCTGTCTAAAGTGTATGGGGGTATTATTTTTCTCTCCACCTTGGAAAATCTTTGAGCCCCTGAGCTTTCATGTGCATGAGGGAGCCATGAAAGACAGCTACCAAAAGTGTATGGACACCTTAAAGGGGTTTTCTACTGTTAGAAAAGTGGACTCAATGGATCACATAATGGTAACCAAATAGTCCACATCTTCCTTTTGTCCGGCACCTGCTCCAGTTTCTGTGTTTTTGCTGCATAGATGACATCACATTGACAAAACACATTGCCACTACAACCAATTCCTGTGATCAGAGGCTTGTGTCATCTATAGCGCCAAAAACCTGTTAAGCTCAGTGATTGGCTGCAATGGTGATGTGCGCTATCAACATGACGTCACCTATACAACCAAAACATAGACACCAAACGGTAAATCAGAGCTAAAATGTGGGAGGATGAGTATGCTGTCTATTTGATTTTTTCAGCTTTCTAATCAACTGGGGTCCACTTTTCTAAAACTAAAATATTCCTTTAGACCCCATGGAAAACAGGATTGCAAAGGTTTTTTCTCTTCCTTCCAATAGTATTGAAGAGAATCCTCGGCGCAGGATGATTCTATTATTTTCTAATGCTAGACATACATAGGACAGAACCAATGAATTCCTAAAATGTCATCCATTTAGCACGATCAGAAGGTTTCATTATTGAGTAAACACTAAGAGCAGGTTAAAGAGTTTACAGCTCATTAGAGAAAAATCCCTTTCACCTGGTGGAATTGACTCCTTTATTATATATACGTAGAGTTGAAGGATGTCTCATGTTTCATAATTACTCTGAAATGCCAGACAAGAATACCACCTCTTTCTGTATGGTGAAGATTACGGAGATAACTGTTGGAATTCAGCCTGCTTAGGTGTAAAATGAAAGCTTCAGACTAAACAGAACTTGTAAGAAGTCATCAAAGTATCCGACGATTGGAAGTTTATTTGTGAAGGCCATTGGTCTTGAAGTTAATGTGCTGCACACCATGATGCGACTGAGAGCTGGTGCCATATATTTCTCTAATTCAATATTTTCTGTTCATGCTGTTCAATTGTTTGCTCTGATCAGTAGAGCGTAAAGGGAATGTACACACATCATAGCATATTTTTCATCCACATTTTCTAGGTGAAAAATCCAATACATATTACAGTATCATCATATTTGATGGGATTTTAAGAACTCTCATCCATATGCTATGAAGATAAAAAAAAACATAATTTGTCAAGAGCTGCTGATTAGACATGTCAATTAAAGGGGCTCAAGTTTGCAGTCACTCTATGTGACTGTAGACTTGTTAACTCTCACAGTGTGAACAGTGTGTGGTGTCAGGATTCTCTGGTGCCAGGAATGGGAAATTTGCATACTTCTGGCCACATTCCAACTAGACGTGCCATGCCTAGCTCAATTCATTTGTACTTAGCAAATCAGTGCACGTTTAGTTGGCATGTGACTACATGGATGCAAATTGCATACTTGTGGCCATGCGCTCGCCTGCTTCCGACACCAGAAAATCAGCACGCACTGTGCACATTGTGAGTATTCACAAGTCTTTAGTTATATAGAGTAATTTGGAGCAGAGTTTACTTCTGAAAATTATCTGCAAATTTTGCCCTTTTTGGACATACCCAGGGTGATAAATTCACAGCAGAACATCAAATGAATCTGTACGATTTACTGTGGATTCTCACTTGCCCAATGCAGTTTACCACTTTGGGCTATCACTTTTTGGTAGGAGATTCAACTTGAAATAAGAAGATTACAGGGTGTCCCAATTTTCAATCCTCCAGCAATGAGCAGTACTTTGCTCTACATAGATCTGGGTGTGCTCGGCAACTGAACTGACAATGTGCTAAACAACTCTTGAAGGGTTAATGAGTGTGCACACAACTGAGTTTTCAGTTCAGACAGCGCTGGTCAAGTAGCAAAGGGGGAGTTACGGAAGGGTGTACTGAGATTTTTTACCTACCGAGCACCCACATTACACTAAGGATTAAAGATCATTTTCTGCATGATAAAAGCTAACAAAACTTAAGAACAGGCATGATTTTTTATAGCGGCTAAGTAACCTATATGATCATCAGGGGACATCTAACTCCCTATAACTTTTAGCAAGAGGAAAATTCTGGTAGGCGCTCCAGTTTCAGGAAAAATATATTCAGTGCGCTGGTATTAATTCAACAGGATAACTTCATCAGTGATGTCTCTAGTTGAAGATGTTCATCTTCGCTTTGCTTCTTCATTCAGTGCAGACCGCCATCACTTCCAGCCAGGACTCGATTCTGGTATTGGAAAACCTGGTTCCTGTGATGAACAGAGTCCTGGTCCCATCACTGGCAACCCCACCAGTGTATCATTATATCTTTTGTGTCCTAGCATACTTGTCACCTCTTGTGTTTAGTGGGCACCATGACATAATGCTGTTGCGTGAGACCTAGTCACTAATGTTGTGAGACCTATTAAGCACAATAGGAGTAAGAAAATATATTGTGGCACAACCTTAACTGTTGGTGCTCAAGTAGGGTCCCAGACCTTTATACTTAGCGGAATAAAACTTGGCACACAAGCGGATGAAAATTAAACAATTTGAATGTGGTCCAAATTTGTAAAAATCCACATAATTGAGTACAATTGATGTACTAGAAAGCACAATAGGCGCTCAAGATAAAGGTAACAAAAGTGAAGACTGTCCTGGTCCGGTTACCAAGGAGGACTTGGCTGGAATCTAGAAAAGGTCAGAATTAATCATTTTGCTCTACGCTTAAGAAGAACCCCATTCAACAGTGTTCAGTTTCCTAACAGCACCACTACAGGGGATATAAGGAATTGCATAGTAATTATTCAAATCAATAGTCTGTCCATAAAATGCACTGACAGGTCAGAATCTCCAGAGAGACAGAAAGAGGTGATCTTTGTAGCTTCTCTCCATTTTGACTAATGTGTAGCTGTCTCAAATGAGGGGTCTAACCTCTATTAATGGAAAGTGCCATAATTTGGAACTTGGAAATGGTATTTCGAAACCAGCATTAGCGAATGCTCTACTTCTGAACAACGTTGCATGGAAAGCAAAGTGGATTGGTTGCTATGGCTACCATCGTGTGCCAAAGCCTCAAGTTGTCAATGCAAATTTCAGTCATAAATGCTAAGGAACTACTCATCTGTAGCAAGGCATACAAATGTATGTATTAGGTCTGTGCAGTAGTGATACACATTCTGCAAATGAAATCTCAACTTTTGCATAAAGATTGTACTTATTGTATTTAATTCAGTGTCCATGTCCCATGGACCATTGATAAATTATGTGCTTGCTCGGTAGGGCCTCCCGCTAAGCCTAAAAAGAGTAGCGTATCCAAGAATCCCAAGGCACCACAGGATAATGCTTGAAAAGTTAGATCTTTATACCATAGTATTAAAAAAACACAACACTATGAAGAGAAGGCAACGTTTTAGCCATATCTAGCCTTTCTCAAGCCTCAAAATCATAGCTGTGATTGGAAATACCCTAATTTCCGGGCTCCATATATATTTTGTATAAACTAAATCTGTCTAAAGTAGAAATAAATACGAAAGAAACATTTTCTGGATCCCATAATAGAAAATGAACAAAATTTTCCCCGGTTCAGGTGTTTATATTAAAGGCTTTCAGTAGGTTTCCTTTCTATGTCAATGTATTCATGGCATGTGGGAGTCAATAATAACCACAGTGAGGAATGCTATTAGAAATAACTATTAGAAATACGAGCCAGGCGCATTATTGGCATTAATTCTCTTAGTCCACAATGAATGTAGCCATTGTCAAGATTTGAAGCCCAACGGGACATCCTGAGTTCACTGAAACATCACAAAATTTGCTCTTTTATGGAGGCTTTGCCGTTCTTCAATGTAAATCTTTTAGGAGATTGTGAACTCGTCATCTTTTATTCCATTTCTTTATAGATCATTGTTTTTTTTAATGTCTTTGCTCTTTAGAATAACAAGGAAGAGAAAACAGACAAAGCTACAGACGAGTGACACTTCAAAGGAAAAGCACAAAGATCAACATTGAATAAGGACACAGCCATGGGGTATCCCATACAGGTGTTTGCCTGTCTTCTTTTAATGCTGAGTTCTCAAGTGAACTGTGGACTTATTAGAAAAGTTATCCGGCACAGAAGAGATACTGGTGTAAATGTCACCTTGCCTGAAGACAACCAGCCAGTAGTGTTTAACCATGTGTACAACATTAAAGTTCCAATGGGCTCACTATGCTCTGTTGACCTAGACCCTTTTGGAACAGCAGAAAATGAGGTGAAACCTCAAACAGAACTTCAGAAAAATTACCAAGAAACCACTTTAAATGGGGAAAACCAGATAGTTTTTACACATCGCATCAACATCCCTAGACGAGCTTGTGGATGTGCAGCATCTCCAGATATTAAGGACCTTCTGAGCAGACTGGAGGAGCTTGAAGGCCTTGTGTCATCTCTTCGAGAACAATGTACTACTGGAGCTGGATGCTGTTCTAACACACAGACTGCTGAAGGTAAGAATATTATTTCTTGACCTAATAAATTACAGTGTATTCATTGGTGAAACTTTTTTGAGACAGTAGGAGAAAATTGCACTAAAAAGTGATTCTCTAGGGTGTGTCATCACAGAGATTATGGGCAGTATGGTGGAACTGAAAATCTATCACAAAAGATCTGGTCTTAAATGTGGTGAGTGGTCCACAAAGAGACCGTTTTTTTCTGAGATGTCACGCTATCAAATTTCTGTCTAGAAATACAGAAATGACTGGCAATAAATATCCATTTCTAAGGATGGCAGGCTTGACTTCATTCCACCAAAGAATTAGAAATGTAGTGGAGTCCACAGATTTACACTCCAGCATAAAACAATATTTGATCATGGTGCACTTCTAGATGATAGCAGCATGGACATCAGAAAACTTGGGGCCTAACTAGTTTTATTAGTAATTTATCCATTAGATCACTCCCTATCAAACCTTCAAACTCTATATACCAGCTGAATCCATTAACACCTTTATATAATTTATCTGTTGTTGCAATGCATTCCTGAAGAATCAATGTTTAAATTCACTGTCTGATTTCCTTACCTGATGGCTGACAAACAATCAAACTAAAGAGGCGGGGAAACAACCATGGAATGCAAAGACTCAGGAAGTGCTTTGTCACACCCAAAGCACTTAATATAATACCTCAATGCAGCAACAGAAAAAAGATGTAAAAGCTTGGATGAATTTAGCATTCAAAGACATGCATGCCCTTTTATAAGTGGTTTTGGAGGGTCAATCGTGTTGACAAATTCCTTTTAAATACTCTACGAAAAGTATCCAATATTTAGAAGAAAACACATCAAATAACCAAAAGAGCATAAATACAAGACATAACGATCAGCATCACCTTATAGATGACTGCCTCAGTTGACAATATTGAATATCTACTGATGTGGCAGACGTATTTATACTACATATATGAATTTATACATCTATATTAATACTCAGCCAGATATTTCAGCTTTTACGTTTATGGATATTTTATGCAACCACGCAGGACTCCATCATATCCAGGGGGGTTGCTCTTCAAAGGGCTTGAACAAAAATGTCCCATTAAGATGTTGCATGCCTCCCTATCGAGTAGTCTGTAATTAAAATGATGCTGAACATCTCGTATTTCTCACAGGCATGTGGTGGTTTTGTAATAAGGAAAGAAGGAGGTTAGCTCTTCTTGTAAAATCTTATAATTATATGTCTACAGCTGACTTTTTTTTAAAAACTTCCCACCAGATCTGAGCCATTAAAACTAACCGAGAACGTAAAAAAAAAATCTATTAGCTAATAATATTGTTCCCTAAAGTAAAGGGAACCAATACAATAATTGAGACTTAAATTTTCATGAGGTGTCACGTTTCAAGAGTCCAAGTATTGCAAAATGTGGCATTTCATAGATCAAGAAAATAAGAAATGTTTTTATTAATTTTTTTAGGTTAACAATATCCTTTTAAATTTACAAAAACAACTTTATTGCTCTTATTATTTTTTTCAGCACTAAGTAACAGTTGTATAATTATATATATAGATAGTTTAACACAATCCAACACAATAGTGAACATAGTGCTTTTTCCAATGCTGAAAAAAGAATGTTCATAGGGACATAATAGAAGGACAACTCCTTTGAAACAGTATATGAACCTATATATAAAAATTGGAGTATAAAGCCCAAACAATAAATTCAAAAAAGGGGTCAAATTTATAATATCAAAATAATTTGCTCTTTATTAATCCAGGTGCAAACGAAGTACATATTAAAAGTACAATCATGTGATCAAATACCAGGGATGACACAGAAAATAGGGGAGTGGGATCGCTGCACAAACATAAAAAAATTCAGTGGTACAAATGGAATAAAAAAAAAACAAAATCGGTATAGAAATTCAACACCATATATCATGATCCGACCCTTAGCAGTCCATTATTTTGTCACAAGCCCCCCGACGAAGCCCATCGCGAAACGTGCGTAGGGGCTCTGGGGATTGGACACGCTGCACATGCATTTCTCCACATGGGTAAGCATGGTTTCCTCTTCATTTTCCCCTAACTTTCCTGCAAATAGCACTTTAATGGAAGGTTTTGTAATAACTCCCTCAGCATGGATTTTGCTCTGGTAAAAATAATGGACTGCTAAGGGTGGGATCATGATATATGGTGTTGAATTTCTATACCGTTTTGGGTTTTTTTTTATTCCATTTGTACCACTGAATTTTTTTTTTATGTTTGTGCAGTGTCCCCACTCCCCTATTTTTTGTGTCATCCCTGGTATTTGATCACATGATTGTACTTTTAATATGTACTTTGTTTGCACCTGGATTAATAAAGAGCAAATTATTTTGATATTATAAATTTGACTCCTTTTTTGAATTTATTGTTTGGGCGTTATACTCCAATTCTTCTATATAGGTTCATAAATTATATATAGATGTGGAAGCCACCAACCTGAATTCCCTCAAAGATGTTTAAAAAAAAAAAAAAAAAAGCCCTGTCTTCCAGCTGCAGTTATTTTTTTTTAAATTAATCTAGCTATACTCACCCTCCCTGGGTCCAGCGTTGCGTCTCTGCTGTGCTCCCAATGTTTATTATTGTCTGCAGCGCTGATGCTATATCAACAGAATTGTAGCCAATCACTGAGTTCAGTGGCTCTATCCTAGTTGATGACATGAGCCGCTGAGATCTACTGATTGAATGCAGCACTGTCAACATGATATTAGCACTACAGACAATAATAGACACCGGCGGCAACAGCAGAAACTCAATAATACTTCCACGGACAGTGAGTAAAGCACAGTTTAATTTCTAAACAATCTACAGAATAGGGACAGGGGTTTTCTGACCTGGAAAATCCCTTTAACTGAAGATACCATATAGTTATATTCTTTCCCAGTCACTATAGTGGTTCAATTATATATCAATTTTGTATCAAATTAAGCCAGACATGTCACTGGAAGCAAGGATCACCAAGCTTCAACTTGCTTTCTTTGGACACATCATAAGAAGAGAGCAATCACTAGAGAAGGACATCATACGAAGAGAGTGATCACTGGGGAAGGACATCATATGAGGAGAGCAATCACTGGAGAAATACATCATGCGAAGAGAGCGATCACTGGAGAAAGATATCATATGAAGAGAGCAATCACTGGAGAAAGACATCATACGAAGAGAGCAATCACTGGAGAAGGACATCATGCGAAGAGAGCGATCACTGGAGAAAGATATCACAAGAAGAGAGCAATCACTGGAGAAAGACATGATACGAAGAGAGCAATCACTGGAGAAGGACATCATACGAAGAGAGCAATCACTGGAGAAGGATATCATAAAAGGAGAGCGATCACAGTGTAGAAGGATATCGTACGAAGAGAGCAATCACTGGAGAAGGACATCATATGAAGACAGCGATCACTGAAGAAGGACAGCATATGAGGAGAGCAATCATTAGAGAAGGACATCATACAAAGAGCTCAATCACTGGAGAAACACATCAAACAAAGAGAACAATCACTGGAGAAGGACATCATGCGAAGAGAGCAATCACTGGAGAAGGACATCATACGAGGCGAGAGATCACTGGAGAAGGATATCATACCAGGAGAGCGATCACTGGAGAAGGATATCATACCAAGACAGCAATCACTGCAGAAGAACATCATGGTCTAAAGAATAGAAGGAACAAGGGGAAGAGGAAGACCAGCAACCCGATGGCTTGATACTATCAAGATAACATTGGAGATTATCCTGGTCCTGGTGGACCTATCTAGGCTTGCACAAGATCGCTCTTCCTACAGATTGTTCATCCCTCAAGTTGTCATGACTCCAGATCAAGTCAAAGGCCATTAAAATAAAAAAATTGTGATTCTAAAAATGAAACATTTCATAGTTTGCATAGGCCTTATTATCATTTATCATATATAAAATCTCCCGATGAATATGGGCTCCAGAAGTGACAAGCTCTCTTGCTCAAGGCAAGTATGTCAACATGAATCAACCAACCCTTCGTTTCTAAAGTTCCGAATGAACTTTTGTACGCTAGCTATTATGATTCACATGAGAAGCATTTAGCTGACAGCTACTCTATGTATGCCAACCTCCCATACATATGGGCACTTGCTCTTGGTGCATTGGAGTATACATGTGTTCTTTATGGAGAGATGAGAAATCTGATGCCAGGAACCTTTGGCAGCAGTTTATTCACAAGAAGGTTGGCCCAATCCTTCTTCACCCCTCAACATCATGTGTCGGGGAAGAAAACTGGGAGGCAACACACACCCATTACACAGAAGATGCCTGGTCCTATTAAAATCTGCAGAATAAAATAAGAATAATGTAAAGTGTATAGCAATCTTTAGCCCTGATGAATGTTTGTCTATGTGCAAGCAAAATGGGAGCGAGGAACGAGGATATGGTTAAAACCGTTCCATTTTTTATTTTTTTGAAATTTAAAGCAAATCACAAACAGCTTTACAAACAATAGAAGAGGTGGCAAAATTGCTCACACATTTCAAGCCATCGGGGTCCTTAGTTATTGCATCTGTGTATCTTTTTTATATGTAACAACAATACATTGTGTCTGTCCATTCCAATGGTACCATACATTTTTCGCCTACCTTAGTATGAGCTATGTTTAGGGCATACTGTATTCTGAAACTAGACAATTAGTCTAGAGATGAAACATTTTCTTGGATTGTAAAAAGTCTGCCTTTCCACACCCCAATATGATTAAAAAGGTTGCGATGCGCCAGATGTGGCACAGATCCGTACATTGTACTGTAACCCTGAAAGGCAATGCTAGTACTCTCCCACTTGTATGGCCCCTATGACATGTACAGAGCTGGGGTACTTCCAGTATTTTGCTTTACCCTCATTGGTGCTTGGAGTCTTAGCCCCACAAATCAAACTTTTCCTAGAAGGGTTATCCAGTACTATATTATTTTCTTACTATGGGCTTAAAATCTAATAGGCAGGTAGCTAACTACCTGCCTGTTCTGCCCAACGCAGATCTCTGCCGGCACACAGCAGTCACAGATCTCGACTCTGCGACTTCCGATGCCGTCACATCATCAAAGCAGTGGCTTCTCTTCTGCTCTGTTGAAGGGCATGACTGCTAATGTCAAGCTTGATTGACAGCCATCTCCCAAGTGCCCAACTGCAGGAAAACGGCTGTCAATCAGCATGACATCAGCAGTCATGCCCCATTGACAGAGTAGCCCAAAAGAGGAAGAGCTAATCTATTGACTTGGAGTAGCTGAATCGCTGGCAGGAAGGGTATGTGACTAATCTGAGCCAGCGCTGATAAAACAGGCAGGTAGTTAGCAATTACGTGTCTAAAAGTAGAGTAAAAAATATTATAATCCTGGATAACCTCTTTAAGAATGAGTCACCAATATTAATATTGCAAAAGCTCCTTTAATGTTGCATTGAAAATTTTACCTACAGAACATTACCTAAATTATCCTACCATATTCATTTGTGCAGGTACAGTGGAAACCAAGCCTTACTGCAATGGACATGGGAATTACAGCACTGAGTCTTGTGGCTGTATTTGTGAGCCTGGATGGAGAGGACCCAACTGTACTGAAGCAGAATGTCCAGGAAACTGCAATAACAGAGGGACATGTGTGGACGGAAAATGTGTTTGTGATCCAAACTATACTGGAGAGCACTGTGGTGAACTGACCTGCCTGAATGATTGTAATGACCAAGGAAAATGTGTCAATGGAGTCTGTGTTTGCTTTGATGGATTTGCTGGAGAAGACTGTGGTGAAGAATTGTGCCCTGTGCCTTGCAGTGAGCATGGAAAATGTGTGAATGGCCAATGTGTGTGCGAAGAGAACTTTGTAGGGGAGGACTGCAGTGAATCCCTCTGTCCAAACAACTGCAACAACCGTGGACGTTGCGTGGATAATGAGTGTGTCTGTGACGAGCCATACACCGGGGAGGACTGTAGCGAGTTGATTTGTCCTAATGACTGTTTTGACCGTGGCCGTTGTATAAATGGCGTATGCTACTGTGAAGAAGGGTTCACTGGCGAAGACTGCGGTGAACTGGCCTGTCCAAACAACTGCAACAACAAGGGGAAATGTGTTAATGGACTATGTGTGTGCGATGAGGGATTCACCGGGGATGACTGCAGTGAGCTGAGCTGTCCCAACAACTGTAACAATAAGGGACGGTGTGTAAATGGAGTGTGCGTATGCAAAGAAGGGTTCACGGGAGAGGACTGTGGTGAGCTCAGGTGTCCAAACGACTGCAATAACAAAGGCCGTTGCGTTAATGGGCAATGTGTCTGTGATGTGGGATTTACGGGCGAGGACTGCAGTGAACTAAGGTGTCCCGGTGATTGTAACGACAAAGGGCGCTGCGTAAATGGCCAGTGTGTGTGCGATGAAGGATTTATGGGTGAGGACTGCAGTGACCTGAGCTGTCCCAGTAATTGTAACAATAGGGGGCGTTGTGTAAACGGCCAGTGTGTGTGCGATGAAGGCTTTATGGGATTTGACTGTAGTGAGCTGAGGTGTCCCAACAACTGTAACAACAAAGGCCGGTGCGTCAACGGTCAATGCGTGTGTGACGACGGATTCATGGGACTGGACTGCAACGATTTACGATGCCCCAATGACTGTAACAACAAAGGGCGATGCGTTAATGGTCAATGCATTTGCGATGATGGGTTCATGGGCGACGATTGCTCTGAACTGAGATGCCCCAATGATTGCAACCACAGAGGTCGATGCGTTAACGGACAATGCATATGCGACAACTTATTCATGGGTGACGACTGCGACGAACTTCGCTGCCCTGACAACTGTAATAACAGAGGGCGATGCATCGACGGGCAGTGTGTATGCAACGAAGGATTCATGGGGGACAATTGCGGCGAGCTAACCTGCTTCAACAACTGCAACAACCAAGGACAATGTGTCAATGGACAGTGCGTTTGTGATGAAGGCTTTATTGGAGAATTCTGCTCTGAAGGTACAGTTTATTCAGTTAATCCATTTATGTAAAATATTCTTTTAATTTTCAACATTTTTTTCTTAAAACATTAGACCACAGTTGCTTTTTTAGTTAATATGCATGCTTCACGCTAAACGGAAAAGCAGAAATGTCACACCTCACTGTTGGAGCATGTCGAGTGGATCCTATTATGCTCTTGTCTCATTTCCATTTATACCGTGATGATAAAAATCTCTGAACCGTGGCTAGCACACCTGGAGCTAGCTTTGGGGTCTAAGCAATGTACACATCAGATATTCAGTTGCAATGTAATACATCTGTTTGCATTTTCCCGAAGCATGCAGAGTTTTACGCAAAGTCAGTTTAACATTTGTAGCCGCATCAGAGATAAACTTGGAGGAAAAATGCAGACTTATGGTTGATTGGGAAAGGGCCAAGCTCACATATATCATTAGAGCTCCCTATCGGGGCTAGCCACCCTATAAGTTCATTTCTGATGCTTTACCAATCCGTGCAACAGGAGCACGTCATGTTTCAAAGCTCATTAAGGAGCCAGACATTGAGGTGCACAAGCAACATCGCTTTCTACCTTCTGATACAGAGAGAATCGTGCATATATTTTCCCCCATGGAGCAATGCGAATACTGCTCCTTACTGAGAGCCAATATGCTCCCTCCAAGGTTACATCAAGGGCATTGAACCCAGTTCTGTAATGATGTGGACAACTAAAAAAAAAAGGATCTCTACAGATGGGTATTTGGCTTGGCTAGTGTGCCCACTAAGTTTTGAAGGCTTGTTAAAGGATTTGGTGCTGATTCATAGGGAAGCTACCTCCAGATAGATTTTTTTCACTCTGGGAGGAAAGATAAATATCTTTATTACGGTACATATATTTATATCATTTATTTATATATTTAGTAAAGATGTATATCTTTGTACCGTGTTAGCCAGTAGATAGAAAAAATATTCAGAATTGAGATTCCTCAGTAGTTGATACCTTTTAATGGCTAACTGAAAAGATGGTAACACATTGCAAGCTTTCGAGACTACTCAGGTCTCTTCATCAGGCTAGACTTACAAAATCTGAAGAATCACATATTTATGCGCAACACAGCAGAAAAATAATGTAATAGATAAGACAAGTGACGTGAAGCAGAACTATCATTATGGGAGAGGGATAGACAGTTATGGCCATAAATATTGGACCAGTTCATAGATAAGGAGTGTGAAAGTTTTATTGTCCTCTGATTGGGGTCTGGTTCTGTATTGTGATGCCCTCACCAAGGTCACTGCTGATTATCCCTCTCCCATAATGATAGTTCTGCTTCGCGTCACTTGTCTTATCTATTTCATTACTCCTGTGTCCTGTTGTGTATAAATATGTTATTCTTCAGATGTTGTATTAGTCTAGCCTGATGAAGAGACCTGAGTAGTCTCGAAAGCTTGCAATGTGTTACCATCTTTTCAGTTAGCCATTAAAAGGTATCAACTACTGAGGACTCTCAATCCTGAATATCACTCTGGGAGATAACTTATTTGGCTGTGTTACCTTTTGAAATTAAAGTCGCACTCATGTACATATATCTGCCCATTGAGGGCCACGGGCGCTGTATTCTAGATCTGTAAAACACCACAGCAACCAAAAACTATCTGCTTTTATCAGGTACATAAATACTAGGTCCAGTAATAAGGACCATTAGACTTGGGTATGTTATTGAGGTTTGAGAGAGATAATAGATAGATAGATAGATAGATAGATAGATAGATAGATAATTGACAGATAGATAGATAATAGATAGATAGATAGATATATGATAGATAATAGATGATAGATGATAGATAGATATATGATAGATAATAGATGATAGATGATAGATAGATAGATGATAGATAATAGATGATAGATGATATATAGATAGATAATAGATAGATAGATAGATAGATAGATAGATAGATGCTCCATATGAAATGATATAAAAGAGGCTAAAGGAAAAAGAAAGCGCAATAGGGTCTTATCCGGGTAATATTGGGAATAGATAATAAGAAATTCACTCACCTTTTCTGAGGGAAATAAAGGCACATAAGCGACTGTCAGCTGCTGCACGCCCGAAGGTCCACTCTGTGACCACCAATGTAAATCCTCATGGATGAAATATTTTTTCGGACTCACTGTGCGCTGCTTGACATAGGTCAGTCGTACAACATAAAGGGTATTAACAATTTAATTCCCAATGCGTTTCTAAGTTTCTAATACTTCTTCCTCAGGGGATGACATGTCATCCCCTGAGGAAGAAGTATTAGAAACTTCGAAACGCGTTGGGAATTAAACTGTTAATACCCTTTATGTTGTACGACTGACCTATGTCAAGCAGCGCACAGTGAGTCCGAAAAAATATTTCATCCATGAGGATTTACAATATGAAATGATGGCAGGTTCTGTTTTGCAGCCCTTGAACTCAGTCGGACCCTGGTGATTGTGGAGCGTCCTTCTACCCAGACAGGATTCCTTTGGGCGTTTTGATTTCCTGTTTATCTATTTTTGTGGTGTTAGAAAACCGGATTATAAATTTATCTGGGTCAGAGATCATTGGGAATAAATGCATCGGCCGCACAATGTTTTCCATTACTTGTCCGCTCTGAGCGCTGTGTAAATAAGAAATATAAATAAACAAAAACAAACTACAGAAGCACAGAATACATATTTTATAGATGTTTTGTCTGTCCTGAGAGCAGCCGCTGTTCTTAGAGTGAGCACTTTATTACTTTCCTAGGTTGTCTTTTCTTTAGCATTTTGCTGAGCGCACAATACGGACTGCACCACAAAGCCACATAAAGCGATATGAAGAAGTGCCGTCCCCTTATCTCATCACATTCTTCTCTACATAATTTTTTGACCAGTTTTTGCTTTCCAATATAATTAAAATTGTATAGTAGATGGTTTTGGGTTTGAAAAAAATAACCTTGTTTTTTTTTTTTTTTGTTGTTTAATCCAACAGTGTCACCCCCAGAAAACTTAATTGTGACAGATGTAACCACTAAAACCATGAACCTGGAATGGGCCAACAAAATCAAAGTTACTCAGTATCTCATCACTTATGTTCCCACAAGTCCTGGTGGCTTAGAGTTTGACTTTAGAGTCCCTGGAGACCAGACAACAGCCACTATTAGAGAACTTGAACCTGGAGTAGAATACTTTGTACGTGTGTACGCCATCTTGAGGGACCAAAAGAGTATTCCAGTAAGCGCCAGGGTCGCTACACGTAAGTGCAATATCACATTTACTTTGCCTTCTGAAAGCGATATATGTAAGAAATTCTTTAATCAGGACTGTAGAGTGAATGAAAGGCAAAAAATGGATTACTTAAGAAGGAAATGGGAAACTAGAAAGAAAAAAAGAAGTCAATTTGAAAACTTAAAGTGCTTGTCCACTACTAGACCACCCAAGCTTAAAGTGCTTGTCCACTACTAGACCACCCAAGCTTAAAGTGCTTGTCCACTACTAGACCACCCAAGCTTAAAGTGTTCGTCCACTACTAGACCACCCAAGCTTAAAGTACTTTTCCACTACAAGACCACTCAAGCTTAAAGTGCTTGTCCACTACTAGACCACCCAAGCTTAAAGTGCTTGTCCACTACTAGACCACCCAAGCTTAAAGTGTTCGCCCACTACTAGACCACCCAAGCTTAAAGTGCTTGTCCACTACAAGACCACTCAAGCTTAAAGTGCTTGTCCACTACTAGACCACCCAAGCTTAAAGTGCTTGTCCACTACTAGACCACCCAAGCTTAAAGTGTTCGTCCACTACTAGACCACCCAAGCTTAAAGTGCTTGTCCACTACAAGACCTCTCAAGCTTAAAGTGCTTGTCCACTACTAGACAACCCAAGCTTAAAGTGCTCGTCCACTACTAGACCACCCAAGCTTAAAGTGCTTGTCCACTACTAGACTACTCAAGCTTAAATAAAGTGCTTGTCCACTGCTAGACCACTCCAGGCTAAAGTGCTTGTCCACTACTAGACCACTCCAGGCTAAAGTGCTTGTCCACTACTAGACCACTCAAGGTTAAAGTGATTGTCCACTGCTAGACCACTCAAGGTTAAAGTGCTTGTCCACTGCTAGACCACTCATGGTTAAAGTGGTTGTCCACTGTTAGACTACTCAAGGTTAAACTGCTTGCCCATAATTAGACCACTCAAGCTTAAAGTGTTTGTCCACTACTAGACAACTCCAGCTTAAAGTGATTGTCCACTACTAGACCACCCAAGCTGAATATGCTTGTCCACTACTAGACCACAGAAGCTTAAAGTGCTTGTCCACTGCTAGACCACTCAAGGTTAAAGTGCTAGTCCACAATTAGACCACTCAAGCTTAAAGTGCTTGTCCACTACTAGACAACTCCAGCTTAAAGTGCTTGTCCACTACTAGACAACTCCAGCTTAAAGTGCTTGTCCACTACTAGACCACGCAAGCTGAATATGCTTGTCCACTACTAGACCACCCAAGCTTAAAGTGCTTGTCCACTGCTAGACAACTCAAGGTTAAAGTGCTTGATCACAATTAGACCACACAAGCTTAAAGTGCTTGTCCATTACTAGACCACCCAAGTTTAAAGTGCTTGTCCACTACTAGACCACTCAAGCTTAAAGTGCTTTCCCACTGCTAGACCACTCAAGCTAAAAGTGCTTGTCCACTACTAGACTACTAGACCACCCAAGTTTAAAGTGCTTGTCCACTACAAGACCACCCACGTTTACAGTGCTTGTCCACTACTAGACCCCTATAGCTTAAAGTGCTTGTCAGCTCCTAGATCACCCAAGCTTAAAGTGCTAGTCCACTATTAGACAACTACAGCTTTTTTAGACTCAGGAACCTATTTAGAATAAAAATACTTTATACTATCTTCCTGCACCAATGCTGTTCCAGCAATGTTGGCTCTGCTGTTCCCGGAGATTGATGTGACTTGTTGTGAAGTGTGCTGGTTGCAGCCAATAAGTGGCTACTCATTAGCTGAATTCTTTACTTATTTTGTAATAAAGGAAGTTTAACCTGATGTAATATTGATGAGCTAGAGCCAAAGAGTGGCCTCTCATCAGATGCCGGCGTCACATGCCAAAAGTCTCTGGGAACAATGCCACAGTTGTGGGAGGTGACTATAGATTAATTTTATTTCAATTGGATCTGGTAGCGGACAACCCCTCAGACACTTTTTTTTCTAATCTGTCCTAAATAAGTATACAATGTAATAATATAAAATGTATTATGATACTTACTGATGGTAGTTTTCTTTGGTTTTCAGCGCCTCTCTGGTCCTCTTCTGGTCCATGTGACTTGAAATCAGACTAGTCGGCTCATACAAAGGTGCATGGAGTGAAACTTGCTTTTTTTATATGTCTATGGAGGCAAATTTGGGTCTTATAGACTTTTTTTAAAAAAGAATCAGTACATTGCACAATATGTGCCAGCAAAGCTGAAGAGTGATCAAGTGAGCTAGAAGAGGACCAGAGCGGCACTGAAAACCGGGGAAGACAGCGATCACAATTTAAATACACTTACACTATATGGCATACATATTTAGGAGGGTTTAGGAAATAAAAACTTTTGGTGAGACTTCTTCTTTAACAGCTGCAGTGAAAAAAGTAATAAGAGACTTTTCTGGAGCGGAGCCATTCTTTAGGAGCAGCTGAACTCAACTGATATGGTGGATTAATTCCCATTTTAATCTTCTTCATTATTTCTTGGGGCTTGTTTTATAAAATAACATTTCTGTATTATAATTACCAGCCTCATCTATATATTAACATATACATCATCTTTACAGACCTGCCAACCACTGACGATCTACGGTTTAAAACAATAAAAGAAACTTCTGTTGATGTGGAGTGGGATCCTTTAGATATTTCCTTTGATACTTGGAAACTTATCTTCCAGAACATAGTAAGAGAAATACATATTTTCTTTTTATCGGGCATAAATATTGCAAATATCCAGTTCGAAAAGTTGACACATACCGTAGACCTGCTACATGACCTGAGGAACTGTAGGCAATGCGGTTCTGACTGTTGGAGATGGATCATTTGTTGACATGATTTAGTGTCAGTGAATATTCTTCATCAATCATCCTAGATAGTAGATAGACATGAAGCTCTTACAGGTTGGAGCCCATCAATGGTATATTATGGGTCTGTTGGGTGCCATAATGACACCAAAAAAATAGAGTTTCTGATAAAAAGCCCTTGTGTCAAAATCAAAAAAGGCTTACAGCTGTTAATGTGAAAAATAAAATAAATCCAATAAATCACGATTTATACGAAATAATATTTGAGCATTCGTCATATTTGAAAAGTCACCAAATTGTCCCATTCCGAAAGCAATTTCCATTGCATACCCTAAAATATATGAATATATTGTCCAGAGTTTATGGCGCCTCACAGATAAGAAACATTTTAGATGCAAAATGTTATTTTTAAAAGAAAAGTTTATGTTCTGAAACGTCCTGGGTTGTTGGAAGCCAACCGTTACGACATGTAGCATTTTTCCATGATTGCTACATCCTTTTGTCATTCAGTTCTACTTCTACATCAATCATGAACAATAAAGTATTCATTCAATGTGAAATGTGCTCTTTGGAGATAGTTTTGCCCCCGTAGGGTGTCGCTGACGTCTAGCATTAAGTGGTGCGTTTTATTCTTTAATAACTGCTCAGATGTTTGATGGCGAACTATGTGTGCCACATCAGAGATGAATTACCATTTCTGAACAATAACCCCTCAAAATTGCCCCTGGACCAAAACAGTTTTGAAATAGTTTAAAAACTTTTTTTTTCAAAATGATTTCACTATTAGTCTCTTATTATATTTTTCTCTAAAACTTCTCCTATTTCATTTATTGTTTATTGCAGAAGAAACAGAATGGAGAGATAAGCACCAGTTTGGAAAGCTCTGTCACATCTTTCGAACAGCAAGGACTTGCACCAGGAGAAACTTATGAAGTATCAATACAAGTCGTGAAAAACAATACACATGGCCCTGCGCTGACCAAGCTCACCACTACAAGTAAAGTATTTTTACAATCACTACATATTTTACAATTTTTCTAGAGTAAAAATTGCTAAGTTAAGAGGTGCTTTAACTTTGATGGCCTAGCCTTAGTCAAATCAATAGTGGGTGGATGTGCAGTACCCGGCCGCAGTAAGTATTCTGTTGACGAAGTAGCGCTGTGCAACTTTGAAACTGAGCTGATCTGGCTCACCGGGAACAGCTAATCGGCAGGTGTGCCAGATGTTGCACCACTACTGATCAGAAATTGATGTCCTGCCCTAAGGATAGCCTATCAATGTAAAAGTCCCAGACAACACGCTTAAAAAGTGAAAAGTTATTTGAAGGACCTGCCACTTTGGGAATGATGAAAAATGGAAGTGGGTGGTTTTTGTCAACTACAATGACAAATTAGTACTAATGATTGATCCATTAAATTCTAACCAGAAGCCTTGGAAGCACATTATTTTATTTGAGTAGACTTGGGGTTCACTACTTAAAGTGATTGTGAAAATAAGTTATAACCTATCCTTTTGATCTGCGGAGGTCCTTTCGCTGTGACCAGCTCCTTTCGGCTGAAAAAGGAACTTTTATTACTGTTCGATTGGAGTAGTAGTTATCATGCTTGCCTGCTGCTGCATTCATTCTCTATGTAGCTGTCGAGTGCTGTTCTTGGCTTTTTCTGGCAGCCGCGCAAAAAATTTATGAAGTGGTGGTCTACTATGTGCACTCCTGCTCCATTCATTTGGGATAAATGAGCCCGTCGCCAATCAGTGCAGATCCCAACAATCAGACCCTTATCGATCAGTAAGTTATTATCACCTAAACTGTGGATCGGTGAAAACTTGTTATCATAGGATTCCCCTTAAACTTACTTCATGTCCACAGCACCATTCTAAAAGCTTGTGGTATCCTACACTACTTCTGTATTCCTCCTCCTTCGTATTGAGGTATATTTATCAAACTCTGTATGAAACAGACCAAATAGTACAATTCCTTGTTCCATCAGATGTTCTATTATTAGCCCCTAGAATTCACACTCTTACTGACATTGCTCCATTACATGCCACTGTATGTTGGCACTATATAGTGGCTCATAAAGTACCTATGGCTCTGGCATGTAAATGAAGGTTACATTTTGTAAGAGAAGAGTTTATTAAGGCTCGAGTTTTGCTGGCCATTCTACATTCTAGCGCCTTCTGGAGTAAGGAAGGTTTATAGGTATATAGTGTCTGAGAATGGATGATGAGAATAGAAGCTCACACAGGAGTATAGATGTTTACTAGACCTGAAGTTCAAAACAGCTTTTCTGTGCACGAAAAAGACAGCCAAAACAGCCATTTCAGCACGGAATTTGAGCGAAAAGGAAGTATGATATGATAATGAAGTAAATTATAAAGATTTTTATCTTTGTAAAGACTGATCAATACATAATAAGAAAAAAAGCTTAGGCATTCTTATGATAATGTGTTTTTGTAAGTAAATCAATATTACCATAGTTGGTTCATTGAGGGCACCTATGCCAAAATAACCAAACTTGCTCCTCAACATTCAAGACAATTAGGATTTATGACCCAACAAAAATGAACACAATTATCAGTATCTTCACAGTTATGTATGAGAACATGTGTCTCTGAATGAGACAAAGTGAGTTTTCTTACTGGATCAACTTCAGGTCATGAACCGGCATGAATGAATAGTAGATGCCTAAATACCACCCAAGAAATCCTTCTTCCCACATTATGTCTGACCAGTGGTCTCCGTGACAAAGATCTCAGTGTTTGGACTGTAGAAAAGAACGGAATTGAAAACACATGATCATAAGCACCCACCGAGAGGGTGGTGAATACTTAAATCGAACCAGCTGCTTTGTCACACAACGCAAAACTATCAACCATGACCGAGCTTCTCTCCAGTGTTAGACACATTCCATATAATCAAACTAAACAAGAACATCTCTGCTCCCCCATAGATACAGGGACTTATGAATGAAAATAAATGCTGTAAATCAATAACTTTTTATAAGCACTTAGAGCAGAAGTGGGGGGGGAATCACATAAATGGTGCCTGGGACATCCATCATGTTTTATGACACAGGTTTCAAAACTCCCTGCTTCTTCGCCATGGAGTCCCTGCGTGACTTATGTACATAAATAAAAACAAATGCTTGCTATAAAACATTTACATCAACCCATTGGTAAAAAAGCCAGATTTGTCCCTCACGACGCAGCAAATTTTTTTTCTGATCATAATAGCTCAGCACTCATGGGGTTAATATTAATATTATCTAATAATGTATGATTTCTACTCTCCTTTATTAGAATTTCCCAATGACCTTTTCAAACTAAGCTTATCTTCTAAATTGAAGCCCCTTTTTTATTTTAACTTTTTTTTTGCCTTTTCTTTTTACACTTTGCTAGAAACAGTGAGATTTTTCTCCCACACCATTCCTGAAATACGCATTTAGCAAACAAAAATGGAATGTGAGCACCAAACATTGAAATGACAAATCAGTTTGGCAAAACAAGCCGCAGACTGTGCATTGTTCCGGCCAATGACATCATATCAAAATTCTGTGGGCAGTTGATAAAGTAAAAGGAACTCTCTACTCTATTCATGCTGCCCACATCATCGGGAGAGACCTACCAATCACCTGGAGTGGTACTGGGAAAAGCTAGCCGGGGGCACCTCATCCCCGCCTATTGTCCCCAGACAGATTTTCAATTTATATTTTCTCTGAGATGCTGAAGAGTCTCATAGAACATAAACATACCTGACTGCCACTTTACAGCCAGGCTCTGATCCTTTATTCCTGAACAATTACTATTATTATCACTTACTGTATTTTTAAAGCCCCACTGATTAACTGGGGCTGTTCCTGTACTAACACCGAAAATAATGCATTTTTTTTTGGAAATAGATAAAACACAACAGTATTTCAATGCATTAAAGATACACCATAATATATATATATATATATACATATATATAAATATATATACTGTACATGTTTCTATTAGGAATCTGTCAGGTGTTGAAAATTGTAAAGGAGAAAAGCACTGTCAATAATGCAACCAAATAATTATATAACTAACACAATAGGTTTGTTGCATAGAGATTTTTTAGGATCACATTACTGTATCAACTGAAATCCTGTAAAATTGCACACCTATAAGGTAACGCACTTAATGCATGTAGAAGGAGTCCTGATAAACTCTGTCTGACGTCCATAAAATATTAACTCCAGAGTACAACATATGACAAGATAATGAAAGTAGTATACAGACATAATAGCCAACAAAGTGGGGGTAACATTACCAGCAGCGCAGAGGACCAGGGACCTGCCACACCCGACATGCGTTTCGCTAAGGAAAGCTTCATCCAGGGTACTGTACCTGTGAAAAATGATTGACAGAAAAAATGCAAATATAAATTACAATGAAAAAACTAACAGTGACAGACTTGCTCAGAGGCGGAGAGAACCTTGAATATCCAAGGGCTGGCTTTTCCCAGGTGATAGATAGGTCTCTTTCTATGAGAAACCAGTCAATCACCTGGTGCGGCAGTAGGAGAAGACAGCCAGAGGCAATACCGGACTAGCCTTGTCTCTGCCTTTGATCCCCTCCTAAATCTTCAAACCATATTTTCACTGACATGCCAGATGAAAACATATTGGGCTGAAATCATGCAATAAGACTCTGATTTATGCTACCTAGTTTGGGAATCATACATCACATGATATGATCCCTTTAACTCATTTGTAGATTTATAGGATTTTAACTTAAAGATCTTGGTATAATATACATTCTACAACTGGATGTTTAAAAAACATATTCCAGTGCTGAGATAACCTTAGAAATGTGTCCCTGCTGTGTACTGTGTAATGGCCGTGTCTGATCATGTAGAGCTACTCCAGTTCATGATCTGCACATTTAACAGCTCCTGGCTAATGGAGGAAATACAAGTCACTCACAGATGCTGCTTTTTCAGGTAATACATTTCCCTGCTGGTTTTTTCACAGGAGGGAGTGTTTCTGCGGCACCTCCAACCTTCTAAACTCATTGTAAATCAAGTCAGTGAGGTTGAAGCTCCAGTGCCCACTGAACTTTTATGCCACTGATGATATTTATGATGAGCTGAAAGGACTGGTGACACGGCAGAAACACTTGCTCCTCTGATAAAACATTTCATGAACTTACGGTTCCTGTCCCGGTCAGGATCTTTGATATATGTATACCATGAACTGGAATAGCTCTCCATTGTCGGTCAGGGACACATTTATTAGATTATACCAGGAACTTTTTTAGCACTTCTAATTGTGGAACTTATTATTATTCCAAGATCTATTAATTAAAATATACTTTGTTCATAAACCCTTTAAGGTAAAATGTACTTTGCTTGCAACCTCTTTTTGGTAATACACATGTAGCTCTTTAGATGGGCAAATGCAGCACTAGTGGAGACTAGCATATCTTAGACTTATAATGTTCCTTTTTTAGGACTTGATGCCCCTAGTGAAGTTGATGTGAAGGATGTTACAGACACTTCTGCCCTGATAACATGGATGAAACCACTGGCTGAGATCGATGGAGTTTCTCTGACCTACGGAACAGGAAATGAGCCAAGGACTACAGTGGAACTTTCTGAAGATGAAACCCAGTATGCTATGAACAACTTAAGACCAGATACAGAATATGAGGTTATCTTAGTATCTCGACGAGGAGAAATGACCAGTTCTCCAGTATCAGAAACCTTCACAACAGGTATGAATTTTAGCAGCTTTTTTTTTTAAACAGGCAAAACTGTTATCAAACCAAAGTGATCAGATGTAATAAATCAGGATGGGGGTTGTCTAGTAGGAAGTCTACAATTCCTCTGCAGGATCATGAATGGTAAATGGAGCATTGCACAATCTCCACTGAAATTTTTGAGCTTCCCATGTACTGCAGCTTTTTGTTGTATTTTTCAAGGTGAATGCTTTAACAACTAAATTTAGGTCCCTGTATTAAAGAGGATCTGTCAACATGAAAATGAAGTTCAAATTGCAGGCACCATGTTTTAGAGCAGGAGGAGCTGAGAAAATTGCTATATAGTTTGGTGAGAAAAGATTCAGTATAACCTGTGAATTAATTATTTAAGCCTCTACTGTTTCTAGGATTTTTGGTTGAGAGGGCAGACTTCTGTGAGTGCAGAGATAACTGTCATTCACTGATAGGACCACCCACTGGACTGATGGGATCACCCACTGGACCAATAGGACCACCCACTGGACCGACAGTCCCAGAAGGTCTAAAGGGGTTGTCCACCACTCAAACAACCCCTTATTAATCACTATGTCCCCCCCAGTAAAATGATAACACCTATACACACCTCCATTGCCGGCGCCATTCCAGCAGTGTCGGCACTCAATCTCTCATCATGCAATCCCTGTCATGCAATCCCTGCAGCTAATCAATGATTAGCTTAATTCTCCCTCCTTCAGACAGATCAAGACATCCAGAGGAAATAAGAGGGCAGCCGTAGCTTTCACTTCCTCCAAATGTCAAATACATCCATAGAAAATAAAACCAGCAATGATTGATTGACATAATGTCACGCCGCAGACACATGGAGAGACAGTGCCGACACCACTGGAATGGCGCCAACACCAGAGATGAGTATAAGTGCTATTATTTTGCAAGGGTGAAGCATAGGTATAAAGAAGGGGTTGTCTAAGTAGTGGACAACCTCTTTAAATGAATAAAATGCAAATTCTATTAAATATTTTCTCACAAACCTATAAATCAATCTGTTAGATCCCCCTGCTCTATAACATGGTGCCTGCAAATTGGCCTCAAATTTAATGCTGACAGGTTCCCCTTAACTCCTAATATGATTTAAGAAAATCAGTACTCTGCACCTGAAAACTTTAATAAATGGGTTTTCCACTCAGACAATCTCTTAATTTTAGAAGGGTAACTTGACATTAAGCAAGTCCCCTCTGGAACCCAAAACATTGCATGTAATAAGTGAGACAATTTGATGGTAGGTGCTCAACTTCCCAGCAGTGCACCCACAGAGGATATTAGGTATTACACACTGGTCATTCACATCAATAGGTTATCTAGTAAATGCACGACAGACAGGTCCTCCAGAACCAGTGATATACCTTGTAGCAACTCTACTTTCTGGCCAAGAGCTGAGGATCCTAAGCAAGGAACCACCTGTTAGGATTGGTGGATCGCAATAAATAAAATAAATAATAAAGTGCGATCGCAACCCGGGGTCCACCGTGCAGAGATGTTAAACTGCTGCTAATGTGAACAATGACGAACTAAAGACAGCGAGTGAACTCCTTAATAGGTCTACGTTAACTCCATGCATTCAGAACACATGACCCGTTCAGTTTTTGTGCATGTGTCATGTGTTCTGAATCCATTGATTTCTTGCTTATGCAAGCTTTGGGAGATCCCCGCCTCTCTCCTTTGGGACATGCATAAAAAGCCATTTTGCCCAGCGAGCCCATACCGGGCAGCACCTTTCTGAACCCTGCTCATGAAGGTATTATTCACATGTTCAGGTTTTTAAATATATTAGATAGGACTGCTCCGAGAAGGGTATGCTTTGACGCGGCGGAGTGGCTTAGCGTACATTTTTTTGCAAAAAAAGTATCAACAAAATACCCTGGTTTTGTTAACATCTTTTACTAGCACTTGCTACTTACAGTTACATATGTTTTACAGCAGAGTATTTATGCACGTTTGTCATACTGTGTTCTGTTTTTGTGTGTTAACTCCATGCAGTATGAACAGAACGCACAATAATCAGCTTCACAGAGAGGTGGAACTACAGGGTTGCGCTTGCTCTGTAACTGACCCGTGCCAATCGCACACATGGCCGAACCAGATGCTGAGTCACAATAAAAATACAGAAACTGATGCTATCTTTAAACCCTGTAGACTTTACAGGGGAGCACAGCTCTTTGGTTGGATCTTGCCCTGTACGTCCACTGTGCTAACAGCACACATGTGGGAAACAGATGCTAAGCCAAGCAGGTACAAAAAGCCCTAACTGGCTAAAACTCAGGAGGTATCTAAACATACTCACATGCATACAAAGTGGTAGTGTATCCACTCACACACACCAACCGTAAATGATACTAGCGCACCGGCGTGAGACTCTGAGAGCATTATGTATTAGGCTCATGTCCAGATGGACAGGACCTTGCCCATGGACCAGTCGGGAGCTGCCACATCACCTGAGCAGCTGACGTCCGACCTCCAATAGGAAAACGCCACATCACGGACATGTTGATCTCGGAACTTAGCCTCCAGAGCTCAAGGCTGCACCTGTATTGCACTGGTTACTAAAGACTTAGCTGGAGAGTCAGCAGTATCCAAATGCATGGCATGAACCTGAGCAAGACACTGGGACCGATGCCTGCGCTTAGCAGCAGTCTCAGCGGGTGGACCCGAATCGGAGACCGCAGGGCCAGACAAGGCTTGGGATCTATGCCGTGCAGCAGGGAAATCCTGGCGCCTAACAACACCTTCCAATAATTCACAATGTGCTAACAAAGTTTACGGAAATGTTTTTTTTGTAATGGAAAACTTTTTTGATGCATAAGTTGACCCCACATAAACTTTTCTAATATTCATATAGAAATGATGTATGCTATTTCCAAGCCAACATTTTGCAGTATTTTGGATACACATATTAAGTTCTACCATGTCTTGGTCTTTAGTTATTTACACCAGAAATGGCCACAAATCTTAACTAAATCTATGCCAGCTCATAGACAATTTAGATTTTAGTTTGTGAGTATCAACAGCCCAACCATGTAACAGAATACATTTACTATTGTGTCATATTTAAGTATTTCTTATGTTTTTTACTTTATACAGATTTAGACACACCCAAAAATTTAAGAAAAGTGTCACAGACCGACACCACTATTACTCTGGAATGGAAGAACACCTTGGCCAAGACTGACTTCTACAGGTTAAAGTTTGCACCACTCTCAGGAGGAGACCATGAAGAAATAACTGTGCCTAGGAGTAACCAGGCCAACACCAAGGTTACTCTTACAGGTCAGGCAACTTATACATTGTGAATTACATTTTGCTTATTGAAAATGTGGGTGAAACGAATACATGAAATCTGTGACTATTTTTGATTTCTAGGCTTGAGACCGGGCACTGAATATGGCATTGGGCTAACAGCCATAAAACAGGACAGAGAAAGTTCTCCTGCTACCATCAATGCGGCAACTGGTAAAATATGGTCAAATAATTAGAAAAAGTTAAAACATTCCACCTATAGGGAAAGAGGAAACTAATCATGTCACTTACTGTTTTAGATTTAGACGCCCCCAAAGACTTGGAAGTTACTGATGCTTCCGAGACAACTCTAAATCTACACTGGATACTACCAGTAGCCAAGTTTGATCGTTACCGTCTTACTTACATCAGTGATGATTCAGAGAAAGAAGTCCAAGTTCCTGGAGATGCCAGTACCTATGTACTGACTGGGCTTGATCCTGGTAAAGAATACAAAATTTCATTGGTTGCTGAGAAAGGCAGATATAAGAGCAAACCGGCTTCTGCAATTGGACGGACAAGTAAGTAACTCACCGTATACCCTCGGGAAGGGTTGATTTTTCCTTTGTGGTTATCTGATAAGGCCAATGCTTCTTAGAAAGAAAACTGAATAATTGTGTCTCTGTCCAGAATTTTCATTTCCGGGATATTTGAACATCAGGAATTGTTTCCTAATTACCAATGTAAATATAATCATTCTACTTGAATTTCTGACTCACAGATTTACTTTTAGCCATTTTTCCTGCAGAGCGTGAATGTATCATCTTGGCTTCTACAGACAACAGATAATAAACCTCTGCTTCTTCATATTTTACCTTTATCTTCTAATCTGAATTTTTTTTTGCAGCTAATGTAAATTTCTCAATATTTTAAAGTGTCATTCCATTTGTTTTATCACTGCTCACTCTTGTATTTGTCAAATGGCTTAAAGGGGTTGGGCTATTGTCGTAAATGAGCAAAATAGCAAATTGCTTGAAAAATCAATTTACTTTCTAATTGCATTGTTTACTGCTTCAATTCAGTATGTCAGCAGTGGTCACTCTACTTGGCAAGAAATGCATCATTTACAAGCTCTTTGCTATAGAGCTTGTAAGTGCTGGTCTAAAGCTGGACAGATAGCTTAAGTTTAACTTTGCTCTTTTGATATGGCAGAGAGAAAGCTACCTTTGCTTTCAGCATCTGAAAGTGCTCAGTTTGTGCTGTGGTGCAACAATGCCACTGCTCCAAAACTTTCAAGCAAAAAAGAACACACTGCCCCCTGTCTCTGCACAGTCCCCCTCCCCCCGGGTGTGCGAGATGTTCAACAAGATTGAAAACTCATTAAACTTATAATTACCAACAGGCAAATATTCTTTCATCTTTATTTTGTCCCCATCTAAGAACAGCATGATGTAGGGGGTAAGGGGTAGATACTCTGATTCCAGCACTGTGTCACTTAGGCCGGTTTCACATTAGCGCATTTTCAGCGCACGCACGGCCGGGGGTAGCTCCGCCCCCGAGCCGGCTCTCTGCCCGGCGTGCCCGCCCCTTGCTTGTAGCGCCGCCTACTAGCGGACAGCGGCGCCTGCGATCGGCGCACCCTATCTTTAGCATAGGGTGCGCAGATCGTGCGCAGGCCGTGCGCTAGTTGCGCTTTGACCTGCGCTGCGCACTTTTGACGGTGCGCCGTGCGCGCCAAAATCCGAAAAGTTTGATTTTGGCGCGCACGGCGTACCGTCAAAAGTGCGCAGCACAGGTCAAAGCGCAACTAGCGCACGGCCTGCGCACGATCTGCGCACCCTATGCTAAAGATAGGGTGCGCCGATCGCAGGCGCCGCTGTCCGCTAGTAGGCGGCGCTACAAGCAAGGGGCGGGCACGCCGGGCAGAGAGCCGGCTCGGGGGCGGAGCTACCCCCGGCCGTGCGTGCGCTGAAAATGCGCTAATGTGAAACCGGCCTTACTGGGCTGTTTAGTGTAGTTTTGATAAAAATAATCACTGTTTTATCAGCAGGAGATTATCACTAGAGGACTAGTAAACCTACTTCCAGATAGTCCAGCCACACCCCCTACTACTGATTGGCAGATTTCTGCTTATGCACAGTGCACATGGAAAGCAGCCAATCAGTGGAGTGGGTGGGGTTATACAGAGCTTAACATTTAGAGAACTGATAAATATGCAGCACATAAAATAGTTTTTTGATATCTAAACTGCAGCAAATAGTAAAGTAAGTGACATATTGCTGGAATCAGGGTATCTGCGCCTACATTATTCTGCTCTCAGAAGAGCCTGGTGACAGGTTCTCCTTAAGGTGGCTATAATTGGACCTATTACAACAGACGATCCTATATGCTCAGGAATCTTACTCAGTTGTGCAGAGCTATAATATTGTACCCATTCGATTTTCCCTTACTCTGTTCTTCCAAATTAATATGTGGCATGTCTTATCAGAAGCAATTCTTATAGAAGTGAATGTCCTTTACAAAGGCTCCCTGTGATGGCACAAAGATTTCTTCCTTTACCATAGTATCAAGCTGAAGAAATTCTGAGTGCTTCCTTATAGGTTCTGCCATGTATATGATGCCTTCGTCTACTTAATTTCCATTTTTATAGACATTGTGGCATTTTGTACCATAATTGAGGTTGTTGTGTTTAAAGGTTTGCGTGAATAGTTGTATAAGAATCCTAAGACGTCAGAGGAAAAAAAACTGATAAAATGACTTGGGTCCTTTAGACCTTTATCCATGCCAGTAAATTTATTACAAAATCATGCCATGACTTTTGAGATACATTTTTCCCAGTATATTAAATTCTCCTAAAAGCCAAATGCCAATATAAATGAAAGCAATATCACCAACAGCAATGTTGGTTGGTTCCGTCTTTAGAGTCACGCTGAGATTTCCCAACAATTGAACATAAGGAAATACTATGAAGGCAAAGGGCCGGTTTAAAGATCTCATCTCTTTCATCTGGTTTTGATGCATTCATCATGTGAGGCAAATACTGACTATCCAAATCAAACAGATCTGATCATCCATGCATCGTTCTTCCAGGAACATGCCCCAGGGATCTAGTCCTTAGAGAGTCACTGCTCAAGTGGAAAAAAGTGATTAAGGTTTAAAGACGGTCGTAACAAGTTTAAGTATGAAGCAATTCTTTGTGTTTTAGGGAAGACGATCTTGATTTTTTTTTTCCGGCATGGAAATCCCAACTGAGTAGTTTTAGTACAGTGCTGGTATTCATGATACAGCGGAATGTGTTCATAAAAGTGTAGGTTTATTTATTCATAAGATCATATAATTCTTCCTTATGTGAGGGAGTTGGGAAGAGAAAAAATGCAATTCAGAACGGCCTTAAGATTCTATTTAGTTTCCACACATTTTTCTAAATCTTTTAAAGTTATTCTAGAATTGATTATGTGGGTGTCATTACTTCCAAAATTATAGCATTAAATTCTACTCCTGAACTAACATTTCATGTTCAGACTACCTATTAATTAAGAATATAAGTCCAAGGGTATTAAGCCTAATTCTGGCATATTGATCCCATTTTTCACTTTCTGTCCTCCAGATGTAACACTCCGACCCTTGTGGTTCTACTCTGTTGAATTTATAGAACCAGAGGTGTCTATATAATGACACGGGGTCCAACTGTGAGTTACAGGAATACAGAGTGTAAAAACACAGGCACAGATGTAGCAGCTGACAACTGCGGCACCAGTAGTAAAGCATGCCATGCTCGCTACGCTATTTGTAGTTTGGCCATTATTATTGACTATGAACAGCGCACTACACATATCATAACATATCATATGGACAGCTGCTACTTCTGTACTAGATAATGACCAGAATTAAGTCTTACCTTTCCCAAATTTGTACCTCTTTAGCAGTAAAGTTATCTTTACCCAATCCTTTTGTACAATTTTTATAGAAAATATTTAAAGAGAATCTGTCATCAAGTTTTTCTCCTCCATTTAGGAGTAGCTTAATTTAGGGGCTGAGACCCTGTTTCCAGCGATGTATCACTTACTGGGCTGTTTGCTGTAGCTTTGATATAATCACAGTTTTATCTTCTGCAGATCTACCAGTAGAGCGCTATGTAACCCCGCCCACACCACTGATTGGCAGTTTTCTGTGTGCAGTGTTCAGTACTGTGCAGAAATCTGCCAATCAGTGGTGGGGGCGTGGTAGAACTACAAGGCAGCAAGTTTACGAGTCCTCTAGCCATAGCTCCTGCTGATAAAACAATGTTTTTTTTTATCAAAACTATAGCAAGCAGCCCAATAAGTGACACATCCCTGGAATCAGGATCTTTGTCTCTATATTATGTTGCTATTAGCTTAGATGGCACAAATATGGTAACAGAGTCCCTTTAAAAAGTCCACAACTGTGTCAGTTAATTTTTTTCTTTTTATTTCGCAAGTGACTATTTGATCTGTTCTGATAATCGCGTTATTCTAAATTCTGACTAATAATTGGTACATATTTTCAGAAGTGCCTCATGAGCTGGGCAACCTATTGGTGTCCCAAGTAGACTGGGACTCCTTCAAACTCACATGGGCAGCTCCAAACAAAAACTATGAGAAATTTGTGATTGAGGTTAAAGACAGTGAAGATGAAGAAGACACAAAAACCATTGTGGTACCTGGAGAACTTCGCTCTTTGGAAGTGCCGGATCTGAATCCGGCTTCAAAATATCGAATTACTCTATATGGTGTAATTCAAGGATCTAATACTAAACCTCTTTTTGGTGAAGCTGTCACAGGTACCTTGGAATGTTTCGGTATGGTCTTGCCATCACTGCACCACCAGCTGCCCACAATCCACGTTGCATCATCACTAGCTTGTCACTTACTTCATCACCTTCATCCTTTCTGCATTCTCTGTTTCTTTAAAAGAAAACCCTTAGGAATATTACAAGCTTCTATTGGTACATCTAACCTTGGTACAATTTGCCTAATTTTTACCGCCAAATTCGACCCCTACAATTATTTCTTATTCTTTTATATTACGCCATTAATTCCACATTGCTTTATAGACATTTTTATCACTGTCTACATTGGGGATCTTAATCTAAATTCCCTATCAGTATGTCTTTGGAGTGCGGGAGGAAACCGGAGAACGCGGAGGAAACTCACGCAAGCACGGGGAGAACATACAAACTCCTTGCCGGTGTTGTCCTTGGTGGGATTTGCTCCCTGGACCCAAGCAACAGTAATAACCAATAAGTCACCATGCTGTCAATAAAATTATCACATGAAATGTTGCAGAAATGCTACGCAGCTTGGCTGAGACTTGCTGTATTGAAAAGAATCACCATGTAGCCCAAAATCTATACATTTTCATCTTTCATCTCTCCATTTAAGCAAGATCATAAATATTCTAGATAAATATATATTTTTCTTAACCTGTAAATGAGCTGTTAAGATCTCTTGGCCGGACATAGATCTCCCTGAGAATCTGCCTCCAGAGATTATTGTAATTGAATGAATGCGTTACCGGTGTGAGACATGTAGATCCAGAGAGTGGACTGTCAGTCATTACATGTCTCATACTGGTAACACTTCCTTTCATTAAAACTAATCTCTGGAGAAAGATTCTTCGGAAGATCTATGTCCGGCCCATAGATCTTAACAGCTCATTTACATAGTAATACAAATGTGGATTTCTTTGGACTAAGACATCGGATTGCAGATATCAAGGTGTCATTTTATTCAATTTTCAATGACATACATGCCCATGTAGACAGCTTAGGAGGGTTGATCCTACTGTCAAAATCCCTTTAAAGTAAATATAATGTTACAATATCAGAGATATAAGAGAGGCAAAAAAATGTGAAATTTTCAATCTGTGTCACTTTTATCTTCATAGTTGATCTATTGTATATGATATCTAAAGGGGCTTCATGCAGATATGTCCACTGCTTCTTCATTCATCAGCTTCTGTCATTTGAGCTCACTGCTTTACAGTGCATGATCCATCACACAATACCTGCCAGCATGCAAAAGTTGCAAAACAAAACTACTTTTTTTGGTGACATTGAATGATGAGCCTCTTCACTTTATTGTGGCCTCCAGCTATAAACTGAAAAACACAACACTTCTGCTTCCAGCTTCTGGTAGCGTATGGGCTGCTGAATATACATCCTTGTGAGTATTGCCGGACTAGTCTTTGATTAATCAAATTACATTTTTTCCCCGCCCAGAAAACAAGCCAGAAGTAGACAACTTGTCCATCACCAATGTAACACCCAAAGGCTTTGACTTGTCCTGGACAACAACACAAGATGACTTTGATGGATTTGTTATAGAAATCGTTGATGCGGAAAGGTTATTGGAGCCAGTGAAATTAAATGTATCTGGTGATCTCAGGAATACTCCTATCTCAGGGTTATTACCCAACACTGATTACACCATCTACCTCTATGGCATTGTCCGCGATCAACCTACACAACCTATTAGCACTTCAGCCTCTACAGGTATTAGATATTCCAGCCATCATTGGAGATACCTTTTCTTTATTACAGAGAATTTTCCTTTTTGCTTCTCATTGTTGTTTGTCCTGTCTGTTGACCAATCGTGTTGCCTTAAGTTCTTATATACACAAAACATTTAATAAATTGGGCAATTTAATACAGTTCAATGCTGGGATTCATTAAATGGATTGTGCAAAGGACTACAAATTATTATTTTTGAAAGGACTAAAAAAATGAATAAAAGGCGTTACACTCATCCTCATCAATACTTGCAACTCCCAATCTGTTGCTTACCCTGTTCCACCTGCCTATACTTCTTGGCACCTTCCAGACTCAATAAAATGGTGTATAAGCTCCAGTAATTGGCCAAAACGGGGACCGTTTTCAGCCAATTATTGGACGAGGAGCCATTTATTGTCATTTCCTGTATGTCAAGACAAGACCGGGAAGTAAAGACCAGGGGAACAGTCATCAGATTGGGATTTGTGAGTGTAAGTATTGCTTCTTTTATTTTTATAAATCAGTCTGAGCCACCTAAACTTTACAGGACAGAAGATTTAATGTGCAAATCTACAGTACTAAAAATATGATATATAATTAAAATGACTTGTACTTAGATCAGTTTGTCAGGATTACTCAGAAGTCAACAACACTGAGAGATATGATGTTCTGTATGAAGGTTTGTTCACATGTAGCATTTTTGCTAAGTTTTTTTCAACGTTTTTTGAGTGTGTTACAGTACCAGCAAAGTGATTGAGATTTCTGAAATCTCATGCACATGCTACAGATTTCAACCATCAAAGTTTTTTTTAAGTTTCATAATACACAAGAAAGTTAGAAAGTTAAAGAGTATCTACTTTTTGCATTTAATTATTGACCAATACTTTAAAAGTTATGAATTTTTGTAACATTATGTTGCTTTATTTTGCCTCCTCTCTGAAACAATATTCTGCAGAGCTGTTTTAACTGCCTACTTCAAGCTCCTTTAGTATCTGCTTTCAACTGCTGCTCAATGATTATCCAGCTCTGTTTATATACAATCTGTGTTAGTGACTTTTCCTGCCTGAATATGGGGGAGGGGAGTCAAAAGATTTTGACAAGGAAATTCCTGTACTCTAATTGTTAATAGAGTATAAATGTCAGCTGAACATCATTTGAAAATAAATTCTTAGAAAGCTTGAACTAGGCTGTTAAAACAGCAGTGCAGTGTGTTGTGGAAGGAGGCAAAATAGGGTAATGGAGGACAGGGAGATTCACTCGCTTCTTTACCCAGAAAAATTTCTGTAACTTCTAAAAGAGATGGTTGACCGTACTGAAATTTGGTATTGCATTGTGATTGAGTGCTCGGGTCCCTGAACTGTTCAGCACTGAAGCCGGGATGTCTCTCTCTCTCTCTGACACTCTTTCTCACCTACCATTAAGTACAGATCTGCCGGAAAAATACTTGTGTGCTTCATTGATGTACTTTGTGTTCGCTACTCGAATCAAGCACCCAAGCAGACCAAAGTGCTCGATTTGAATACCGAGCACTTGGGCAGTTTACTGCTCGCTTATCACTAATTTATAGTCAAAATTTCAGTCTTTTTGACCATCTCTTTTAGAAGTTACAGATTTTTTTCCTGGTATAATAGTTAGTGAATCACCCTGTATGTTACAAAAATTCAGAACTTTGCCAAGGCTGATCAATAATTTAATTAAATATAGATATTAATTACACTTTAAAGCTTGCAGTCTATTCTCGTTAAAAGATTAATTCTGCTATTAGCCTCAAATAGGTGTTGCTTTTTAAGTTGTATATTGTAGAACTATTTTTCATCCTGCCCAGGTAGAAACTGTCCTTTTTATTATGTTTCTTCCCTACTTGTAAATGTAGAGCTCTGAATATGAGAATAATAGACACATTCATTATATCAAAGTTCAGTTATACGGAAATACCCTACTTCATCCTTCCTTCACCTTTCCCAAGCCAGCACCATCACATAAACTTATAGGGGTGGTCCCACACCTAAAATGTATTTTCTTACAATCTATTCTTACACCCTAACCATTTTTGTAATTAGCTTTATTACACAATAACCCTACACTTCTCCCTATCTAGCTAATCCCTAAATGTGCTTATCATACTTCACATTTTGTGATATTTTGAGAGGAGTCTCAAATGTGACATCACAGGAGGATGCAATCACTCCTAGCAGCATCTATAGGACCTCCTGTAACAGGATGTCATGCGAGGGCAGTGCTGCAGTTACTCATCAGTTACTTGATAGTCTCCCCCTCAGAAGACATCTTAGATCCTGGGTGATGGACGCTGCTTGAGATGTGAGTGCAGCACCGGCACTCTGCTTCATTCTCTGCTGCTTCTGTAGTTTCTAACTGTGAAAGACCTCAGAAGGGGACAGCGATACAAGCAGTGAGTGACATAAGTGCCAACCCAAAGCTTCTATCACTGTCCTCAAATGAACCGCCATAAGAAGGAGGCGCTGGTATCACTTACTGCTTCTTTATCCACCGATGGCTGATGAGTCGTTTGAGAGCGATGCTAGAAGCTGTGGGCAGCACTGGTGTCACTCTCTGCTTCAATCTCCACCCCCTGATAATGTCACCTTTCGCAGAAGCTATGGTGGCAGTGGAGTTGGAAGCAAAATGTGGACACTGCATTCACATATCTAATGGTGTCTATTAGCATTAATGCAGGATGTCCACAGAGGGGGCAACGATGCAAGAATGTAGTGAGTAACTGCAGCGCTACCCTCTTGGTGATGTCTTGGTCCAGGATGGATGATGGATGGATGATGGATGCCGCAGTCAGTGAGTGCAGCCCCAGCCTCCTGTCACGTCCAGTTTGAGACACCTCTTTTACAAATGTCACAGAAAGTGACATAAAATGAACACATTTAGGGTCTAGATAGATAAGGAAAAGTGTATGGTGTTGTGTAATAAAGCAGATTACAAAAGTGGTTGGGGTGTAAGGATAGATATTTAGAAAATGCATTTTAGGAACCGGACCAACCCTTTAACATATCAATAAATACATTTTTTTTGGAAACACATAAAATCTGAGATTCATGAGTCTAAAGAGTCATGATATGGGAGTGGCACACATACAATTATATCAAGCCATAATTATCCATATGCCTGTAATTTTATAAAGAAATGTACAGTTTTTTTTAGGGGGGATTGCATATAAACTTGCAAAAAACATGTCCATATTACATAACTATTCTCCCATAAAACCTTAGGTTCAAGAAGAGAAGAAACTTGTCATACAGAGCACCATATGGAGGCACACAAAGTAGTACCACTCTGCTGTGTACATGAGGATTTATACTCAAGCTTAAAGAGGTTGTCCACTACTTTAACATTGTTGGCCTATCCTTAGGTCATCATTGTCTGATCGGTGGGGGTGTACCACCCAGCAGCCTCGACGATCAGCTGTTCTCGTTGCCAGTGACTGCCGGAAGTGTTCAGTTACAGAGCTGTTCTGTCTACTGATAGTGGCAGAGGCCAGGTACTGAACATCCGCACCCTATTGATTTGAATAAAGGGCAGATGTTACGTACCTGGCCATGGCCACTGCCAATGGACAGAGCGCTTCCACCAGCTGCCGGCACCGAGAGCAGGTAATCAGCATGGGTCGTTGGGTCTTGCACTGCCACCGATCAGACATTGATGACGTATTTTGAGTATAAGTCATCAATGTAAAAGTAGTGGACAACCTCTTTAACTATGCTGTCTACCATTGTTGGAAAAGAACCAAATATTGTGTGAGATGATGATGTCTAAAATATTTTCATATTACATAGCTCCTCTTTTATGTTTGTCTTTATGTTATTTCTCATGTTATACTGTGAAATATTGCTTTTTTAGGTAGGAAACACCACAATATGTTTTGCATCTTCAGAACGTCCTTATAAACAAACGTTCAACTTACTTTTGCGGCTCCTCTTTCAGCCGATCACTCAGCACCTTATCCGAAGAGAAGAGGACTACTGTACTAACAATTCTTTTCAATTTCCTTTTTTCCTTCCATGGCATTTTCTTTTTCCAGAGACGGAACCTGAAGTCGGAAACCTCGTGGTTTCCAAAATTACCCCGAACAGTTTCCATCTGTCATGGACAGCTGACGAAAATGGTTTTGACAACTTTTTCATTAAAATGCGAGATGCCAAAAAGCAGTATGAGCCAATTACACTATCAGTGGCAGGCAGTGAACGTTCAACAGTTGTGACAGGACTAAGAGATGGCACTGAATATGAAATTGAGCTACACGGCGTTTCTAGTGGTCAGCATTCTCCATCAATTGAAGGAGAGGCAACAACAGGTATTTCTTTATAGTAACATGGTGGTGGTGATGGTGGTGGTCGTCATGACTTACGAAAGTTTCAATACTGTGAGTGGGAGGCAAAAAATAATTTATTTCCCTGTGCTTTTTAATATGCTAGCATCTTTTAAGTGTAATAATTGTTTTTAGGTCATTTTAAGTGAGGGTTTTTATTTTGTGTATTTTTGAAAATTCACCCTTGCCATGTTTTGGAACCTTATAGAGAAGCCTATTAGGAAAAGATCTTAAAAGAACATTATACCCAAAGCTTGCTTCATCTAGAAAAACTGAAACTGACCAAAAAAAATGTGTTGCATGTAGTGAATTTGATTTTTGGATATACGAAAAACACCATGAAAAATATCATGTTTTTAGCATAAACGGTTGCCAATCCAGGCGTAATGTGTACCTAATGTCTCAGGTAACTTTTCAGAATAAGCTGTCCAGAGTGTATATGCTAGGAATAACATTTTATATGTTCATTATATCATCTGCATTCTGGTCAGTTTGCCTCCTTGCAACCTCTCTCTCTAATTTTCAGTTGTCTGTGCTAGTGGGAGTTTAGCTACTATGATATTTTCCATACACAAGATTCCCTGCTTTTATTTCTCTGTATAGCAGAAGTATGTTATATATTTTACAGTAGTACTGAGCTGTGTGACTGTGAATCCAGCACAAAAGTGAAATAATTATGTTAAAATCTACAGCACCAACTGCCCTTGTCTGCCTGGTCTCTCATTGTGCTGCGTGCTTCTCATTCATTTATCCTTCTTCTCTCCCCGTAACTTTGTAACCTCAGTGAACTGGCAGTCTATTTGCTTTAACCAAAATGGAATTCAGCTATTTTTTCAGAGTGAATGATGAATTAAGGAGGCAGGTCCAGGGGAAAAAAAATGAGTTTCATAACTAAAGAAACACTCAGATTCCTCTGATAAGATACATTCCAAAGTTTTTTAAATAATGCTTGTACTTTTGATTTATCCAAAGTTTTTTTTTAAGTTGACAGTGACCATTTAGGGCCAAACTTGTTTGCAACCAATAAATTATTTGAATCTAATCAAAATAATTTATAGCAAAAATATATGGTTACATTTAATTTTGAAAAGGCCCAAATATATTTCCACCATACTATGTTCTCTAAACCTCAAAGGGAATCTATCAGAAAATCAATTCCTCACCTTTATATCTTTTATCTGTTTATACATTCCTGAGAAATTAGCTTTTTAACTCATATGCAAATGATAAAGGCATGGCAGAGCACTTTTAAAACCTCTGCCCCCAAAGTTGTTTCCCTGCCCAGCACTAGCCTATTTACCTTGTTTGATAGCTCACTGCCTGAGTTATATCAAATGCCAGGCAAGGAGATCAAACAGTAAATTATCAATCAAATCAAAGAGGCTGATGCTAGGCAAGGAAACAACCTCAGAAAACAGAGGATCAGGATGAGTTCTCTTGTGCCTCATTTGCATATGAATTAATACACTGATTTCTTGGGAATGCAGCAACAGATAGAAGATATAAAGGTGTCAATCTATCAACCCTCCACATATATGCAGTTTGGAGGGTTGAGCTTACTGACATATTCCCTTAATATAATATTTCCATGACCTAAAATGCATTTTTTGTTGCTGAATACCATGATAAATGAATACATATCCTAGACAGACAGCTTTGGATTAAAATATCTATGAGCTATGACAAAAATATTTTAGTGATGCTCCAGAATACTTGAGTATAATGCCCCTTGAAGATGTCACAAGTTACTCTGCTTCTTGACAGCTGAAGTTACAAAAAGCAGAAAAGCTCTGAAAGAACGTCATATTAAATGATGAACGTGTTGTGCGTGGAATAATATTAGCGAGTGCCTAATGTTTATGTCATTGGTAGAAGAAGGCCAAATAATTTCTCACCAAGAGAAGCTACAGATGTTAGCGAGTCGTTCATTTCTTTGCTATAAATGGCAAAAGTGACTTAGATGCAATATGAGGTAAACACAGTCAATTACCTAGATATAAACATATGCCTTCTGTTGGCTGGAAAGAATAAGAATAGAAGTAACACGTCATAATGTGCAGCCAAAAGACATACCGGGGGCTCTAACAGCATATATAAGCTGCATGTAATCTGCAGGGAATAACTATATAAACCATACAGTCCAAATATCTCCGATTTAGTCTGCTATTCAAAATCATCATCATATCTCTCATTGGTTGCAAAATGCAATCTTGTTTTTGGCAAGAATTACTTATCACGACAAGACTCTCTTTAGAGGTGCCTGGTAGGGATGAGCGAGTATACTCTTTACTCGGGTTTCCCCGAGCATGTTAGGGTATCCTCCGAGTATTTTGGCGTGCTCGGAGATTTAGTTTTCGTCGTCTCAGCTGCATGATTTGCGACTGCTAGACAGGCTGAATACATGTGGGAATTCCCTAACAAACAGGCAACCCACACATGCATTTAACCTGTCTAGCAGTCACAAATCATGCAGCTGAGACGACGCAAAAACTAAATCTCCAAGCACGCCAAAATACTCGGAGATCACCCGAGCATGCTCAGGAAAACCCGAGTAACGAGTATACTCACTCGTCATCACTAATGCCTGGCTCTTTGGACCCCTGGCTGAGAATGGGTTTACTCTATGGTGTCCATATGTTTCAATAGGACATATAGATAGTGGTTTGTCTTTATGAGACTATAAAATTACCCCAGGGCAATTTCTTGGGTGGTCAGAAAGGCACAGAAATCACGGAATCAAAATTTGCTTAACTTCCCTTCTGACGTTAGGAACAAAGCAAAATGTGTGAACAGGCTCACGTGTGTGGTTGTAGAAAATGGCTTCCTCTTTTGATGTACTAGAGTAGAGATTGACCCTACTGTCAGTAACAGAAGAGCCTCACTCAGTGCTCTTCACTATTTCAGACTTACCTACGACCCTAAGTGGAAACCCTACCTGTTGTGAACTCATTTTCTGCTCCACCAGTTGAGAGTTCTCCTTCCGTTCTCCCTCTGGTGGTGACATGAGGTAGTAGGTTGGTTTAATTGGTAGTGATCTGCCACCTGATGAGGAGGATAACGATTGGATCTCTAGAGTATCAGACTGGATATAAGACAGCCGATGCCCTATACTGGTGCTGGCGAGTCAGTCTGCTTCTCAGATCTTGGACTTCAGCTCTGTTCCAGTCTTCTCAAGTTAAGTTTGTTTTTGCTATTGTTCACACTTGCTCTTGTTGGTCAATTCAGTTTTTTGTGGTCAGCCAGCCCCTGCTGGGGTTGTGCTGAATTTCCACTCCTATTTATCTGTATTAGCCTTTTGGTCCCTTATTAGATTGGCCTCTTTTTGCTCTGTCTCAGAATATTTCAGAGTGCTGATATAGTGAGAGAAGTCTAGTGACTTCAGGGTTAATTTTGCTATCAGAATTGTTGGACATTAATTTGGTAGGGTTTTTGGCAGATTGCAGACAGCGTCTTTCCTTTCCTGTCCTTTCTAGTTAGTCGGGCCCCATCGTTTGCTCAGCCTATTTTTCTGCCTTTGTGTTTTCATCTTGTTTCACCGTGGGGGGCTGTCTTTCCTTTGGGGTCTGCTCTGGGGCAGTTAGTTTTCCTCTTTTCCTGCTTTAGGCTTATGTAGCTCTAGGCGTCTAGGATCATCGTAGGTATGCTCCACGACTGCTGCTAGTTGTGTGGTAAGATCGGGGATCTGTAATCTGCATAGTTACCAACCTCTCTGGTTTTCTGAGACTTGGCTTGTGTTGTTTTTTCCTCCTCGGTAACCCATTTATAACACCTACCGCTATTTATGATCATTGCCACTTTTTGTCTTCAGCTCCATGACTTCCATTGGGTTGCTTGACCAATTCTGGTCCTCCACACACAGGCTGCTGCAGACAAACCCCACTGGCATCTCACACATGTCCAAACTTAGATAGAAAAGCACATTTTTTAATATGGGGCTACACTCCTTCACATTCTAGCTGATGACTCTTTGCTGAACATGGTGGGCAGATGCTTACATGCCATGCCAACCATGTTCTTTCAAGTCAGCATTACCAATATATATTTTTAAGACAGTAATATGACAGGTTGACACTGAATTGGTAATAAGAGGATGATCCAATAAAGCATAAACATATAAACCCCATTAAAATACAATTTATTAGATATGTTTTAAAAAGAAAAAGAACCACAAAACAAACAGAAAAAAACACAATAATAAGTATTTACCGGTCCAGGAAGCGGAACTGGATAAGGCAATATTTATATAAGGTCCTGATTTATACCAGGCATAGATGACAAGAAACAATATCACAAATACAAGCCCATTGATTAGTCTGACCTGGCCGTGGAGGTTGATACCCTACATGATACACAAGTATGACACCCAAGCTCAGTGTAGGCTTACCCTAAACCACCATAGGCATCCATATTATCTAAGATACTGATAGCAGAGAAATGTCTATAAATTAGCCAAATGTAACCAATGCAATACAGTCCTATTCCTCCTCCTGAAGAACCATGATCCAGTTGGGAAATAGGTCAAAGCTTATGGCATGAATCGATAAGTACACATTTATGTATATTTTTTCTATGAGGAATCATTTGCCTATTATGCCATTATTGCTCCCATACTGTTTATCTTTTCCCTTTCAGTATTGTATTGGTTACATTTGACTAATTTCTAACCATTTGTCTGCCATTAGTATCCTAGATAATTGAGATTCCGAGGCGGATTCTTGAATGGAGGCTCATACTCGTGTATCATATAGAGTATCAACCTCTGCAGCTAGGTAGGACCAATCATAAGGCTTATATATAGGTATCATCAGTACCAATCTATGACTGGTACCAATCAGGGCCTTATTTAAATAGTGCCTTATCCCGTTACTCTTCTTGGACAGATATATGATTACTATTGTGCTTTTGTCGGTCTCTTTTTTTTTTTTTTTGCTTTTAATGTATAGCTAATAAATTGTATTTTAAGGAGACAGTAATATGACACACAACAAATAAGATACCTATGTTTTATACCAAAAAAATAATAATCTAAGAATAAGGAAAACGTTGTAACATAATGCTACCCCATCCCAACTAGTAGCGATTTAGCCTCTTGCACATCTTACAAGACAACCCCTTTATTAAAACTAGACAGGGATATATTGACTTTATCAATCCTAAATAGAAAAAAAATACATTTCCCCCAATACTAAGGAGTCAGAAGGCTTTATCCTCTTATATCAATCATGTAGTTGCTGTACTTTTCAATATCCAAGACTAGCTCTTCGGCACTATGGTCAGTTTTTCATGGGCAGCAGTGCCTGTTCCGAGACACATTCCAAACACATTCGACAGTGCCATACTAAAATAGAGGTTGCCATATAGACTCATTAAACAGTCATGAATACAGCCTAATGAAGACTTTTAGTGGTATTCTATGGTACTGCTGCTTGAAAGGTAAACTCAATTTAATACAAACTATTTATTTTTTTTAAATGTCACTTAAGTATCACATTTAGTCATTCATAACACGATGAGAGAAATCTTAACGAGACGGCATTGCTATTACTTAGAACTAAAGCAAACCCTCAAGTCTTACTGGTGGCTCTTGTCAACAGAAAGGCTCATTGTTCTCATGGTCTTAGAAAGCCTTACGGTTCTTCTAACTTAGCAACTAAAGATGCTAATGCTATTCTTAACCAGGAATGTGAAGATAATTGAACTGAGTTCAACCCATAAATTTTCAATTAAGAAAAAAAGTGCAGACTGTTGCAGCAATGGCAAAGAAAATTCTGAAGTTACAGGCCAACCTGGGGAACAAGGACCTTGTGGTCAAAATACTAAGTTAATAATTTGTGATTTTTTTTTAACTGGATAGTAAATTATATATTTGTGGCTTTAACAAAATTATATACTAAGAAAAGCCAAATAAGCGTTCAAAGAGGAATCCATAAATGTGGATAAACATTCAAATATACATTTTTTATGGGCACACATTATACAAACTTATAATTCATAATTTATGACATAATTATTGGGATATTATGGTGAACAAAGTAACAAATTGTTGCTAGTAATGACATGCTCATTTTACTTCTGAATCCTCAACTGCACAATCAATGATCGCTCATGGTGCTGTTTTATCTTTTATCTCTTTGGTTTCTTTGCCAGTGGTAATTGGCACTAGAATAGAGATGATTTGGAAATTCAAATTTGTTAATGTTGGCAAATTTTTCCCCAAAATTTCAATTTGAAATTTAAAAAAATCCCCATGAATTCCAGGCACAGCAGTTGCCCTGAAAATATGTGCATAACACTCTGAGATCTCCTAGTACTGTATCCAAACTTTTACAATCTGTTTAATTCAAACACAGACTTATTATTGTCAAAGTGACCTCACCACAGAAACATAATAACTGTTAATAACAAAGAGCCCATTTAATAACAGTGCACTGTTTCATGTTTTGTTAAATTTAAAAAAATGGTCCAAAAATTATCCACCATAGTCATTCGTAATCAGGGAGACTATTCTGTGCAGAACACTGATTGAAACTGATAGTGTCGCTGTTAGAAGTAACATCATCCTGCCGTGAAAAAGAATGTGCCACATATTATATAACACACTCTGCGTCCGGTGACTAATGCAATCTTCTGCAATGTTGTAAAAGGCAGCTGGCATTTTTCGGCAATTTGCATGAATTTCATAAACTTCGACTCAATTTCGATTTGCATAGAATTGCTTTGATCATTTCTACACTGGAATGTAATCAGTGTACCTAGACTAAATATTTTGTCTCATCAGAACAACCCCTATCTATGTTTCCTACAGGAGCATATGGATATAAAAGGTTAAAGGACGTTGGTTTTACTCTTTATGTATGAGCAAGAGCAAAGCAAAAATTATCTGTTTGCTGGGGCTTGGGTGCAATCTCTCATTTTAGCTCAGGTGTCTATGATGAAACAATTCTTTAAGAAATAAAAATGTAATGAGGAACAATTTATTTTTACATCTTTTATTCTAAAATTGGGACAAGAATGTAGAATATCAAAATATAATATAAAAATAATTTAAAAAGTACGTAGTGCAAAGTGGTGGAAGGGCATTGAGCAGCAGGGTGGTGTGCTGGTAAAAGGGGAAAAAAAAATCTTTTAAATCTTCTGCCTGAGCGAGTGTGAACGAGCTGAGTGTGACACGAGCGTAAGTGCGAACTGTGTTAAGTGTGTGACTTGTGATTCAGTGACTTTGGATTCAGGGAGTTTCCAAGGGAGGTATTACTGAATTGCTGTTATATTTTATTAATACTTTTTATTTATTTTTGCTTATCTTTTTGTCTGGTGCAATCCCCATTAGGATGTGCTCCACTATTGCCAATGCCATCCAGTGCACGTCTTGCCGCATGTATGAAATACTTGAACAGCCGGTCGACGGTGCATACTGCTGTGCGAGATGTGAGCACGTTGTGCATTTGGAAGGCCAGATACTGGATCTAAATGTGCAGCTTGCAACACTGAGATCCATAGACAATATGGAAAGGAGTCTTCTGCTCACTGAGCAGATGCTCAATGGGATAGATGAGGGGGGGATGCTAGGTCGGAGCTGCAGGACAATGAAGTAGCTAGCTGAGTGACAGTTAGAAGGCGGGGTAGAGGGAAGAGCACCAGGGAGGCTAGTCCTGATCTGGCACACCCCAATAAGTTTGCTAAGTTGGCAGATGAGGGGAGTGTTAGTGCAGGAGTAGCACTGCTGCAGCAAGGCCTGTCCTCTGAAAGCCGGAGGAGTGTCTGCTCCAGTAAGGGAGGAAATAGGAGAGCAGGGCAGGCCAGACAGGTTCTGGTAGTGGGGGACTCAATTATTAGGGGAACAGATAGGGCAATCTGTCACAAAGACAGGGATCGTCGAACAGTGTGCTGCCTACCTGGCGCTCGAGTCCTACACATCGATGATCGGGTTGACAGATTACTGGGAGGGGCTGGTGAGGATCCAGCGGTCATGGTGCACATTGGCACAAATGACAAAGTTAGAGGTAGGTGGAAGGTCCTTAAAGATGATTTCAGGGAATTAGGCTGTAAGCTTAAAGCAGCAAGGACCTCCAAGGTGATATTTTCGGAAATACTTCCTGTACCACGTGCCACGCCAGAGAGGCAATGGGAGATTAGGGAGGTTAATAAGTGGCTCAGGAATTGGTGTAGGAAGGAGAGGTTTGGGTTCCTGCCGAACTGGGCAGACTTCTCAGTTGGCTACAGGTTCTACGCTAGGGACGGGCTGCACCTCAATTGGGAGGGTGCAGCTGTGCTGGGGGAGAAAATGGCTAGAAGGTTGGAAGAGTGTTTAAACTAGGGACGGGAGGAGGGTATTCCTTTTATAGGAGGGGAAGACAGTGCAGATAGAGACCTGGGCACATATAATGAAATTGGGGGTGGGGGTGGCATGGGGGGTGTGGTTAGAACAATTAATAATTTAAGAAAGAGTAGAGCTACAGAGAGATACATAAAGCGCATGTATACTAATTCCAGAAGCCTCGCCAACAAGTTGGAGGAATTGGAGTTAATGTTGTAGGAACATAATTATGACATGGTGGGGATATCTGAGACATGGCTGGACAAGAGCCATGACTGGGCAGTTAATTTACAGGGCTATAGTCTGTTCAGAAAGGACCAAACAAATAAGCAAGGGGGAGGCGTGTGTTTATATGTAAAATCCTCCTTAAAACCCATCCTTCGTGATAATATATATGAATCTAATGAAAACGTTGAGTCCCTGTGGGTAGAGATAAGGGGAGGGGGGAAAATTAATAAATTACTGATAGGGGTTTGTTATAAGTCTCCAAAAATAATGGAAGCAACAGAGAATATCCTCATAAAGCAAATAGATGAAGCTGCGACTCAAGGAGAAGTCATTATTATGGGGGACTTCAACTACCCTGAAATACATTGGGGAACCGAAACCTGCAGTTCCAACAAAGGTTATAGGTTTTTGACAACTATGAGAGACAATTACCTTTCGCACTGCTAGACCTAATATTAACCAACAGGCCAGACCGCATATCAAATGTAAGGGTTGGGGGCCACTTGGGTAATAGTGATCACAAATTAATAAGTTTTCATGTATCCTTTAATAAGATGTGTAGTAGAGGGGTTACAAGGAGACTAAACTTCAGGAAGGCAAATTTCCAACGGATGAGAGATGATCTTGGTGCAATTAACTGGGATGATATCCTGAGACATAAAAATACACAAGGAAAATGGGAGACATTTATTAGCATCCTGAATTGGACCTGTGCACAATATATACCGTATGGGAATAAACATGCTAGAAATAGGCGGAAACCACTATGGCTAAATAGAGCTGTAAGGGGCGCAATAAGAGATAAAAATAAAGCATTTAGAGAATTAAAGCAAGTAGGTAGTGATGAGGCATTAAATAAATACAGAAAATTAAATAAATTCTGTAAAAAGCAAATCAAGACAGCAAAGATTGAGACAGAGAGACTCATTGCCAGAGAAAGTAAAAATAATCCCAAAATATTCTTTAACTATATAAATAGTAAGAAGCTAAAAAATGATAGTGTTGGACCCCTTAAAAATAGTCTGGGTGAAATGGTGGATGAGGAAAAAGCCAATATGCTAAATGACTTTATTTCAACAGTATTTACACAAGAAAATCCCATGACGGATAGCATGATCAGGGATAAAAATTCCCAATTAAATGTAACCTGCTTAGCCCAGCAGGAAGTACGGCGGCGTCTAAAAATCACTAAAATTGACAAATCCCCGGGCCCGGATGGGATACACCCCCGAGTACTGCAGGAATTAAGCATAGTCATAGATAAACCATTATTTTTAATCTTTAAAGATTCCATAATAACAGGGTCTGTACCACAGGACTGGCGTATAGCAAATGTGGTGCCAATATTCAAAAAGGGGACAAAAACCGAACTTGGAAATTATAGGCCAGTAAGTTTAACCTCAACTGTGGGTAAAATCCTGGAGGGTATTCTAAAAGATACTATACTGGAGTATCTGGAGAAGAATAACCTCACGACCCAATATCACCATGGGTTTACAAGGGACCGTTCCTGTCAGACTAATCTGATAAGCTTTTATGAAGAGGTAAGTTCCGGACTGGACGAAGGGAATGCAGTGGACGTGGTGTACATGGACTTTTCAAAAGCTTTTGATACGGTGCCACACAAAAGGTTGATGCATAAAATGAGAACAATGGGGATACGGGAAAATATGTTTAAGTGGGTTAAGAGCTGGCTCAGGGATAGGAAACAAAGGGTGGTTATTAGTGGACCACACTTGGACTGGGTCACGGTTAGCAGTGGGGTACCACAGGGGTCAGTTTTGGGCCCGCTTCTTTTTAACATATTTATTAATGACCTTGTAGGGGGCATAGAGAGTAGAATTTCAATATTTGCAGATGACACTAAACTCTGCAGGGTAATCAATACAGAGAAGGACAATTTTATATTACAGGAGGATTTATGTAAACTAGAAGCTTGGGCTGATAAATGACAAATGAGCTTTAATGGGGATGAATGTAAGGTCATGCACTTGAGTAGAACAAACAAGATGTATAATTATGTGCTTAATTGTAAAACACTGGGCAAAACTGTCACTGAAAAAGACCTGGGTGTATGGGTGGACGACAAACTCACATTTAGTGGCCAGTGTCAGGCAGCTGCTGCAAAGGCAAATAAAATAATGGGATGCATTAAAAGAGGCATAGATGCTCATGAGGAGAACATAATTTTACCTCTATATAAGTCACTAGTGCGACCACACTTAGAATACAGTGTACAGTTCTGGTCTCCGGTGCATAAGAAAGACATAGCTGAACTGGAGCGGGTGCAGAGAAGAGCGACCAAGGTTATTAGGGAACTAGGGGGTCTGCAATACCAAGACAGGTTATTACACTTGGGGTTATTTAGTTTGGAGAATCGAAGGCTTAGGGGTGATCTTATTACAATGTATAAATATATGCGGGGACAGTACAAAGACCTTTCTAATGATCTTTTTACTCTTAGACCTGTGACGGGGACAAGGGGGCATCCTCTACGTCTGGAGGAAAGAAGGTTTAAGCATACTCACAGACGCGGATTCTTTACTGTAAGAGCAGTGAGACTATGGAACTCTCTGCCATATGATGTTGTAATGAGTGATTCCCTACTAAAATTTAAGAGGGGACTGGATGCCTTTCTAGAAAAGTATAATATTACAGGGTATATACACTAGTTTCCTTAATATTGCGTTGATCCAGGGAGCTAGTCTGATTGCCGTAAGTGGAGTCGGGAAGGAATTTTTTTCCCCAGTGTGAAGCTTACTGTTTGCCACATGGGTTTTTTTTGCCTTCCACTAGGTCAACATGTTAGGGCTGGTTAGGATAGGATATGGGTTGAACTAGATGGACTTAAAGTCTTCCTTCAACCTTAATAACTATGTATATATATGCTTTAAATTATTTTTCTCTATCATTAAACCCTTCAATATGCCATATTTTTAGAATAAAAAGTATCAAAAATAAATTATTAGTCATTACATTTTTATTTATTACAGAATTGTCTTATATCTGTGTAATCTTCAAAGAAGCATTGTTGGTATACAGTACTTCTACTGAATCTATGAGTAAAGTCAAAGTCTACATATTTATATATTGCACACTATTCATATCTTCCTCAAGAGGGTGGGCGGCAAGAATTTAGACATCTGGACAATTAACATGAATTATGTGAACAGAAGACACTACTGTGAACGTGACTATGAATGATTGACAGCATAAAAATGCCCACACTCATCTGTTTCATACAGTACCAAGCATGCTTTTACGCTCTCACTTTCTGTTTTTTTTTGCAATTGTTTTTGTTTTATGTTTATTTTTTGCATTTTTTACTATTCTTTAGAAAGTATTGACGAAAGCATGCTGTGTAACCTACGAATGTTAAGCCTATAAAGTAAAGTACTAACTACATACATGGCTTAGCATCGCTCATATTCTCTTCTATCATTTATTTGTAGGTTGGCTACAAATATGTATGTATATACCACAACTTGTATATACATAGACAACTTGACACTGTTTCTTGCAACAGACATCACTTGTATGGAAATCTTCCCAAGCTCTTCTTCGCTTTGTTCTCGAGCCTTAAGCGCTTAACGTACCATTTTCCTCCACAGGTGGCTGTGTAACTATCACTTTCCGGCAGCTGGATACCAGTCACATATAATTAAATGGTTTTTTTTCTTGCTTTTTATTTCCTGTCATTTCTACTCTCTGCGCTGAAAATCATCTCGGCACAGGCTGATGGTTCTTTCCTCGCAATGCACGATAATAACAGGAATTGTGAAAACAAAAGATTATCTCATTCTACCTATTAGTGCCGGGCCGTTGCTGTTATCTGCTTTCTTTAATCACATTTTTTCCTTTGATTTTTTTTTATTTTAAATAAAGGTTTTAAATTGCAGATTTGTACAACCAGATTGCTAATAAGGCTTGAAATTGAAAAAAAAATGTGCCTTATATTTTAGATTTACAGAAAAATAGCTTTGTTAAAATATGACTGGTGGCTCATTGAGGTCATTTTCATCTTCTCCAAGGTTTATTACAACTAGGTCGCGTATACTGGGTCATATTGGCTGTATTATCATAGGCAGCTGATTTTTGGTAGAAATTACTATATTCGTCCCATTCATCTGAAAAGTGAAGAAAAAACACTTTTTCAGGAACAATCCGATACACAAGTATGGAAGAAAATTCAGTTGCATAAATTTCTTGAAAAAATCATCCCTCGGTGAATGTAGCTTACAGCTTCAAGCAACCTCCCAGTTGTACTGGGCTATAATATAGTGTTCAAAGACTATACGGCTGATTATATAAAAAAGACACAAGAATTATTTTTTGTGTTTCAGTTTAAATTCTAAGCTAAACCAGTTGAAGATTAGGGAGGAATTAGCTGTATGCTGCCTTCAGCACTCTGTACAGCCTTCATCTCTAAACTCATACAGGTCAATGGATTATAGGTTGCTTGACTGCTTCCAAATCACCCATAAACTTTAAACATCTGGGCGATCCAGCTCTTATTTTGCAGTGACGTTTTGAAATTTGACTACATAGAAGCATGGCTACATGCCATCATAGAGTCATCAAAGAGAAGGCAGAGATTGTTTATTAGTGTATCTTCCTTCTCCATCTCTCTATACACAAAGTCACCCATAGACTTAAAACGTCTGCGTGGTCCAGCTCCTACTCTGCAGTGACGTTCTGAAATTTAACTACATAGTAGTGTAGCTACATGCTGTCACTGAGTCATCATAGAGAAGGCAGAGATGGTTTATTACTGTCTCTGCCTTCTCCGTCGCTGTATACACAATATCACCTTTAGACTTTAAACCTCTCGGCGGTCCAGCTCCTACTCTGAAATGATGTTCTGAAACTTATTGTGTCCTTAGGTTCCTCAGCCACAGATGATCCATTGGGGGTTGTAGTACTGGTAATGGCCAGTGTAGTGTCCTGAGATGGGGGTCTCACAATTAGCGGTCCAACTTCTGGTGGCAACGGGCAGTCTCCGGTTTTACCCATTGAGCCCCTAGTCAACAAGCCTGTGCAGCCAAAGTAAAGAGGGCCACAGAAATCCCAGTATCAAGTGTGGGCTGATGTGTGGAGTCCAGCAGAAGGGACCGCAGCCCAGTGTGCTGCAGCTGGCCCACACTTCTCTGCACGCATGCTGCCTTACATTTAGCTGAGCACACAGCACTCTCTCCACTCACTGTCCCACTGGAGTGCTCAGGAGATGTCAGCTGCAGTACATTGCAGCGCTGATTCAAGGGGTGTGGAGCATGCTGCACACTCCTCTGCACTCTCCCTGATGGCAGAAAACTAACTGCTGCTTCACATGCTTTCAGCTCTGTTTCCGGCTTAAACACGTCCCCTCTTCCCAGTGTGCTGTAGCCGGCCAACACTTATCTGCACACGTGCTGCCTTAAGTTTAGCTGCACACACAGCACTCTCTCCACTCACTGTCCCGCTGGAGTGCTCTGGAGATGTCAGCTGCAGTACGTCGCAGCGCTGATTCATGGGGTGTGGAGCGTGCTGCACACTCCCCTGGACTCTCCCTGACGGCAGGAAACTAACTGCTGCTTCACACGCTTTCAGCTCTGTTTTCTGGCTTAAACACGCCCCATCTTCCCGTGTCATGAGGCCTGTCCGGTCCCCTATTCCTTCCCCCAGGTAACATGGGATGCAACCTCGACAGTTCCGGACCTGGCTTAATGTAGGTCCCCACAGAGATGGCTTATTACTGTCTCTGCCTTCGCCATTGCTGTATACACAGAACTAAACAACCACAGTGTAAACAGTAATAGGAACTGCTGATGAGATTTCCTCCTCCATTAACAGTGATCTTATGACTTCTGTGTATGGGGAGGAAGTAGGAACTATAGGGGCATAGGAGACACAGACTGTTCTGCTATGAAGCAAAAAGGCTACATTTCCCCTGTAACTGGAGTTAATATACCAGTACCAGTTACAGATGAAGTAAGATTAAAATAAAAATATTTAAATATTTAAATGACCCCCTCAAAGGTTTTTCATGATGTTATGGGGGGCACAATGTGTAAAATAAATGAAAAGTATATGAATAATAAAAAAGCAGGTAAAAGTAAATAAACAAATAAAAATGATTTTCCCAACTCTCAAAAAAGTTGGTAAGTCTTCTGCAGAAATCTGCTGGAACTTTCCAGAAATAATTGTTGCTTGAACATTTCATGATCCATGGGTACATTTTTTTCTATCAAACAGAGCCCTGGAGTCGAGAAGTACGGTCACGGCTTGTAAAATACAATTATGGAAAGGGTGTGGTCTGCTTCCTCACCTTTATGACTCAGGCCAATCAAAACATGGCCACATCATAGAGGACAAAAAGCAAGTGTTGACAGAGAAGATCACAACCGTAGCCTTGCTCAGTTTGTTTTCCTGAGACTAGCATTGTCTCATGTGAACTCACGGAGAACTCTACAGTCGCTGTGTCCCTTCCTTCTTTTGGAGCGCCAGTGTACAGGAGAGAAGCAGTGCTAGAAAACTTGACCGCTGGACCTGACTATATTTGAGCTGATTCACCCCTACCCTCCTGCGCTCTAGTCCATGACTGGGTAACTTAGGGGCAGAGAAAAATAAGAAAAACTGGTCCAGATCAAAAGAACAGCAGCAATTGGAGAAGGTACTCAGGAGGTACTCAGTTTTTTGGGGCTGCTGGACCTGACTACATTACAGGCTAAACTTTTGTGCGCAGCTGCATAACTTTCGAACTAAAAAGCACAAAAGAAAAAAACTGGTCCAGAATCAGTGTAACATCAACAATTAGGGTATGTTTCCACGGTCTGGATTTGACTCAGGTGAAATCTCCACCAAATCTGCATCTGAGGTCACTGGCAGGTCACCTGCATTTTTGATGCGTTTTTTACATGTGGTTTTTATGCGTTTTTTTTCTGCATGCGTTTTTTATGCTTTTTTTGTCACTTGAAATAAAGATAATTGAAAATTGGCTTCTGGGAAGGAGAAAAATTATTTCCGGTTTGCAGATATATTAGGGTATTTGCACATAGTAAACGCTGCGGGATGGACACTGCATACATCTGCAGCATCAAACCCGCAGCGGCCAGATGTTACAGCATAGTGGATGGGATTTTAAGAAATCCCATGCCCACTATGTGTGCACCGATGCCCGCGGCTCACCCGCAGAGACCAACATGTGGCGCATCTTTCCAGACAGCAGCATGTCTATTTATGTAGCGGAGACGATTGGTCACCACTGAGCAAATTACCCATACAATTTCATCAGATGTGGTAAAACTGCATTGTTTTCCTAGTCACATGTGTCATAACTGCGGGATCGCAGCTTACTACGCATGTGTACTAATTTACATACTGGTCAATCTTGTGACACTGCCAGACGAACATGACACAGAAAATGGAGGAAAGCACACGGAGAAGTCACCTCCTTTTTAATTAATAAATAAATAATAATTAAAAAAATGGCATGGGGTCCCCCTATATATGTTAACCAGCCTGAGTAAAGCAGAATACTGGGGCTGGTATTTCAGGCTAGTGGGCCAATATCCATAAACCTTAACAGCCTGATAATACCAGGCCGCAGCAGTTTGCTTATCTTGGATGGTTAGCAAAAATAGGGGGATTCCCTTAAAAAAATGGCATGGGGTCCCTCTATTTTTCTTAACCAGCCAAGGAAAAAGCAGCCTGGTATTTTCAGGCTGGCGAGGCCCATGGATTTTGGCCCTCACCAACCTAAAAATATCAGCCTGCAGCCACCCCACAATTAGCACATCCAAAGATGCACCAATTGTGGCACTTTACCCAACTCTTCCCTCTTGCCGTGTAGCGGTGTGTTGTGAACTCATTTTCTGGTTTACCTCTGGCTTCTGGTGAGGGTGGTGGAGCTGGCTGTGTTGACAGAGGAGTCGTGAGTTCTCCATCCGGGCTGCCTCTAGTGGTGACAGTAGGTAATGAAGCTGATCTAAATGGCAGAGACCTGCCACCTGAGGAGGAGGACTGTGAGTGGGCATCAGGAGTCTCTGACTGGATTTAAGTCAGCCGACTCCCTAATTTTGTGCTGGTGATTTTTCCTGCCCTGAGGTTCTGTTTCCAGTTTTCTTCCTGACTTCTCAAGTTAAGTGTGCTCTGCTATTTTTTCACATGAGATTTGGTCTGGTTTACTCAGTTTTTGTGGTCAGCCAGCCCCTGCTGGGGCTGTGCTGAATTTTCATTTTTATGTCTCTGTTTATGCAAGTTTTCTTTTTGTCCCTGATCAGATTGGTCTCTTTTTGCTCTGTCTTCAGAATATACCAGAGTGCTGATATAGGGAATTGAAGTCTAGTGACTTCAGGGTTTTTGCTATCAGAAAGTGTTGGACATTTTTTGGCAGGGTTTTGTGCGTGATTGCAGACAGCATCATTCCTTTCCTGTCCTTTCTAGTTAGTGTGGGCCCCATTGTTTGCTCAGCCTATTTTTCTATCTGTGTTTGTGTTTTCATCTTGTCTCACCAACAATACATGTTTGGGGGCTGTCTATTGCTTTGGGGTCTGCTCTGGGGCAGTTTAGATTTCCCCTTTTCTTGCTTTAGGCTTATTTAGTTCTCCGGCTGTGACGAGGTGTCTAGGATCATCGTAGGTACGCTCCACGGCTACTGGTAGTTGTGTGGATAGGATCAGGGGTCTGCAATCCGCTTAGTTACCAACCTCTCTGGTTTTCTGTGGCTTAGCTTGCTTTTGTTTTTCCTCCTCGGTGACTCATTCATAACAGCGGTGGCAAGTGGGGTTCATATTTGTGGGGTTGATGTCACCTTTGTATTGTCCGGTGACATCAAGCTCAAGGCTTAGTAATGGAGAGGTGTGTATAAGACTCCCATCCATTACTAATCCTATAGTAAATATGGCAAATAAAGACACAGGCAGAATAAAGTCTTTTATTTGAAAAAAATGACAGACTCCTTTATTATTCTTAATTAAACCATACTTACAACCACGCCTAATCCATGGGAAGCTCTTGATCTCCTGTAATAAAAATAAAATAAAAAAGTAACAGTATACCGTACTTGTCCGCCGAGATGATATCCATAATGTTCCACGACGAGTTTAGCTCTTCTACATCTGGATGCCTGGCTCAGCCTCACATCCAGACACAGCAGAGCTTGTAGATGACCACCGGAGGTAACTCTCTGGCGGTCACCTGCACTGCAATCCTCATGGTCAGGTGACTGTGAGAACGTGCCTAGTGACCAGAGATAACTCCGGCGGTCATGTGCACAGCAGTTTTCGTGGTAAGCTCAGTCATCGCAAGAACTGCAGTGGGCGTGAACTTCCGGCAGTTTCACAAGGTAAAACATTATTTAAGTTAGTTCACATGCATAGTGAGCTGCGTTCCTGCACTTATTATGCATGTGACTATTAAGATGATGCAGTTTTCGCGCATCTAATGATAGTCTATGTGCAATTTACGCTGCGGAGACTGACCATCTCCGCAACGTAAATAGACATGCTGCGGTCGGGAAACATGCGCCCCATGTCCGTTTACGCAGGTCTTCTGATTGCATCTCTGAACACATAGTGGAGATGGGATGTCATGAAATCCCATCCACTATGCTGTAACATCTGGATGCTGCGGGTTTGACGCTGCAGATGTATGCAGCGTCAAACCCGCAGCGTTTACTGACTATGGAAACATACCCTTAGAGAAGGTAGTCAGTTTAAAATGGGAAAGAAAGGCCAGTGAAAAGGTCCTCTTTAGTTTTATCTCTATAAGTCACTTGAAAACTTTGGAAGTATTTGGTCTGAGCCATAGGGATATTGCTGAATGAAGACATTTAGGACAACAACGTTAGCATTAGGCAGAACTGATCTATGCCTTAGTTTTCCAGTTAATTTAGTTCTTCGTCTACTCATGCCAGTTTACACTCCCACTGAGACACTTGGCACTTTGTAATAAATTACATGAAGAGTGCCCTATTCTGGTGTCTACTGGCTTTGATGCGTCAGTAGAAAATAAATAACAAGATATTTCTTCTTGATTTATTATCTGTGGAACATTAACAATTTACACCTCCCTCCATAGACTCGGAATGGTTGAGTGGCATTGTCTTTCATTTCATTGAATTTGTGTCTCTTTTTTTCACAACTCTCTTTTTTATCCTTTTTTTTATTTTGCTTCTGGCACTAACCTGAAAGATTTGGGGCTTTCAAATATCTTTTGTATGTTTCACTGTTGACTACTTCTTTCCAGATCAATTTTACCCGTAGCTCTTCTGTAATACTGGCAGTTCTCCATCAAACCTTTTAATGTGGCTTGTTTGGGTTTGTTGGCCTTTTCTAATGGACTTTTCTTGTGTGGGCTATTTATCCAGATTAAAAAAAAAAAAGAAACCCGTCCTCTTTTTTTTTTTGCGAAAGACTCATCAAAAGGCAGATTAAAGAAAGCTGAAAAATATCTAGTGGAACCGAGAACAAATTGCTGTGACAGATAATAAACACATATATTTTAGCTTAGGCTCCCGGTTTTGGATGCTGCATACTAACTACTAAACAGATAGACATGGTCAGAGTTTCTTTTGTGATTTAACCATGGCGGTTGGTCCAAAATTTAGAAGATTTAGCAAAATGTAAATTATTTCTAAAGTATTCTATGAAAACAGCCATAGCCATAGGAAAACCTGAATGCATTCTAATACTCGTTCAGCAGATTCAAATCAATTGTATGAAATTGAGAATATTATGAGTGGATGTTAGATAATAATATATAATATATGATAAAGCAATCTCCTCTTTATCTCTATCCCTTTAAATAACAACTTGGAATGGTTTTGCATCTGCTGGACATGGAAAAGCAGCATTGGAATAAAAAAATAAATAAAATTAAAATAATTAATGCATCAGTAAGCAAAATCTCATATTTTTTGCTTCTGTGACACACACAATTTTTTTCAGCTTTTTTCGTTTCATTTTTTTAAATGCTATGGTTTTAAAATCTTTTTCATTGTATTTTTTGCCTTTTCTATTTATTTGCATAAAAAAAACATATTTTCCTTGGGTTTTCAAAGTCTTATACAAAAGTCTACAAATACCCTAAAAATGTGTACTTTGACACTTTATCTGCTCCATACATCTGAAAAATATTTTCTCCTCAATTTTTCGCTATAATTATGGTGTAGCTGATAAGAAAAAAATTCTGTGGCACTCACCACTGATGGAATTATTTTCATTTATTCCATTGATCGGTCTTGGGTTAGAAATCGAATGGGTTTTCTTTTTATGTTTTGCAAATCCTCTAATTTTAGAAATCCTATGTATGCACATAGCTGGGTGGGTATATGTGTACCATAGAAAAATCAATTTTTAATAATTTCTGAGAATTTAAAGGACTTCTGATGAAATGTTGATTGGGTGTCCCATGTTAACAACCCACTCAAACTCCATTCTTTTACACCACAAATATGATTTTTAATGTATTCTGCATCAGCGATGCAAATATTGGTGTAATTTCACTTTCTTCCCTAGAACCTATTTACCATAATTGTTGGTCAAAAATGATGACAGATATTTTGAATCTCAGTATCCAAGCAGAAAATATAGTTCTTTATCACAAAAAAGCAGAAGTATAATCATTGTCCAAAATTAATCAGAGCAGAATTTTTGATTTATTTTGACAATTCCGTACAATATCCTGTGGCCCTGAGATATCCTATATTCTTTAAGAGATAAAGCTCCCCATGACTCTGAAGACGTCTTAAACTTGAATAAATATCACATCTAAAGTGCGGCTTAGTGTTGTTAAATTTATCACAGCTTCAAAATGAAGATGTCTTAAATGATAAAATCTTATGAAATATGTATGGGATATAAGCCAAAGCAGCCTCTACAGTCTAGTAAACATTATTATGCCAATTTTGTCAAATATTATGCAAAGCACAGTACCATATGTCCTGTAATTATTAGTCATTAAAAGTAGGTGGTACGCATGATATTTTAGAACATTCCAAGCCGCCCGAGAGAGGCTTAACTATTATTGCTAAGTAGCTCGTCTTATATTTCTGCAGCCCTGGGATCTCCAGAAGGACTTTCTTTCTCTGATATTACCGAAAACTCTGCTAAAGTCATCTGGCTAGCACCAAAGATCCGTGTTAACAAATTCCTAATCAATTATGTTCCTGCGACTGGAGGTAAGAAACTTTTTGGAAACGGAAAAGCGTCAATAAAAAGTGATATTCTTGTTAAATATATGTGTGCTACATTTATAGTTGCGTTATAGGCATGCTAATTGCATCTTTTTTAATATCCATTGGGCTGAAGGTAAGACGTGTCCTCCTTAGGTTATTATCCTGCTTCCTTTGACCTGGCGCCAACTGAGCATATCTTTCTCCATTAGTCTGCTCCATTGATTGGGCATAACTGCTGACATCATGCTGATGGACAGCTTAGCTTAACACAGCTGGCAGCTGGCTGTCAATCAGCATGACATCGGCAGTGATGCCCCTTCAAGAGAGCAGAAGGGAAGGGCCTTCTCTGTTGACATGACATCACAGGAAGTCGAGAATCATTGGGAGGAGCGGTCTGTCATTGCTCTGAGCTGGAAGAGATTGTCGCAGCGCTGCACATTCAGGTATTGAACAAGTACTTGCCTCTAAGTTCTTAGCCACATAGGTAAAAAAACACAAAGTCTCGAATAACCTCTTTAATCTACGCTCCATCCAAACACTTCCTAAGGGTACCGTTACATTTAGCGATGCAACAGCGATTCCGACCACGATACGACCCAGTCAGGATCGCTGGTGCATCGCTAAATGGTCGCTAGTGAGCTGCCAAACAGGCAGATCTCGCCAGCGACATAGCAGCTGTCGGCGGTCGTTACTTACCTGTCAGATGTGGTGATGAAGACGTCCTCCCACCCGCGTCCACGCGTCGCTCGTCGGCGCCAGCAGGAAGCCCAACAGGAAGTGGCCGAAGAGAAATGGTCCAGGACGTTCTCGCACTATCAGCGAGAAGCATCGGGGGAGCCGGTCGGAGGTAAGTATCACACATAGCGATATCGCTAGCAATATCGCTGCTGCGTCACAAAATCGGTGATGCTTTAGCGATATCGCTAGCGATCTCGCTGTATGTAAAGGGGGCTTAACTGTGGTCTTACATTAAAGAGAAACTAAGGGTTCATTCTTGAATTTAGTGGAACTCCCTGAGATCAGGTATGTATCACCTGACTTAAAAAAATGTCATGGTGCTCTGGGAAAAAGGTATTAATGACCTATACTTGGGATCAGTCATCAATATTAGATTAGTGAGGGTCTAGCCCCCTAGCATCTACACCACTTATCTCATTCCTGTAGCCGTGGCTATGAATGATCACAGTGTAAAGCCCAGATCACAGTCACTAGAATGGCTATTATACATCACATGGAGCTATATTGTTTTAGTTCTGTACACTGTAAATCTCAGGTGACCGTGAATTCAGATCTAATGTGGACTACACTGACGGAAACATACAGAAGAGGACCCCTGTGCAAAAAAGGTATATAGCTCTTTGCAATCCAATAGCTTATAATGCAGAATTTCACATGCTTTGGAGCTGGAAATGGGTCCCCTTACCTCTTGGATGCCGCCTGTCCAGCTACATAGGTTACACCAATGATATGTCCGTCACTGGATGGACATGACATTCGTAAAACCTTGGGTCCAAGAGGTAGATTGATCCACTTCCACCTCCAGAGCAGCACATAAAAGAGTGCATTGTAATGAAGTATTGGACTGCAAATGGCCCACATAATGTTCTTGCACAAGGGCCCTCTTCTGTCTCTGTACACCTCTGATCCAGTTTGTCCTTCGTGCACCAACCTAATATTGATGACTTGTCTTTATCATTACAATTGAAATGAGAGTAACTACTTCCCTTCCCTACATTTCCTATAAATGTACATGAAAATAATTCAATTCGCAATTCGGTAATAGCTAGCTCAAATACCAGTTCTTTGTACATCCCTTATCTTATAGATGTTAGGAGTACTTTAATATGTAACTCTCCCAGTTATTCCAAACCTTGCAGTTTAATAAATCAGTGGCCATCTCTTTTTCAACTTTTTACAACTTTAAAATTGCACTTCCTGTACAGTGAAATACTTTCCCATGAAATAACAAGTGTGAGGCATTATTCCTAAAGCGCAGCATTGTGCCAATTCCCATGTAAATTTAAGAATAAATTGACAACAAGCTATTTCCAGTTAGGTTGTGCCAACGTAAGGCTGTATGTGGACAACCCTTATTGACAAGGGAAACGGTAACACCCAATTGCCAATTTATTGATACATTTCTTGACAGAATAATAGAGGGACATCTCAAGACAGATTTATAAGAAAAGATGCTCCAGAATTGTTAATTCATGGCGAGTGCAAACATTTACCAAAACAGACCTGTCAGTAGAGGTTACGGGAAAAACTAAATTGGATCCAAAATTGAACGCTTCTATGATCTGGGATCAGTCTACATTTACTTAAAGCAAATTATTAACTTTTACATTTTTCAGGTGCCAGCAACACAGTGGAAGTGGATGGTTCTAGAACCCAGACTACTTTGGTTAACCTGATGCCGGGTGTTGAGTACCATGTAAGTCTTGTATCTGTGAAAGGCAGTGAAGAAAGTGCACCCGCCTCGGGCACCCTGACGACAGGTATGCTTCTGCGTAATGACCGCACACTGTTTATACCATCATTTAAAGGAGTTTATGTTATGAAGACAGTGCCTGCCCGTATCCCATATTATGATCAATTGGATGTATACATTTCTGTAGCATATCTTATATTGGAAACATTCACAAATGCAAGTGATCCAAATCTCCGAATGTTCGTTCAACGGAATACAAGTTTTGGTTTACAGCACTATACGCCAGACGTAATCAATGTAATACCCATCTGCTCATCATTTCGTCTGTGTGTCTTGTGCCTTAGGCGAATGGATGCATTACTCTGTGATGTGCATATTGCACCCGTATTATAGAAAAAAGATCATCACAAGCTTATAGGCTGTCCAGTGTATGGTCTATGTGATCAACTGAAAATCTCATTAACAAGCTCAATGGTTTCTTTCTTCCTGCCTCTCCATGGTGGTTATGTGAATTATACAGATGCCTCTACCCTTAGACGGGTTGTCTCCTCTCAGCTAATGTTTGTCCTTGGGAGCAATTTAGTATAAAAGACAGACCTCACTGTACTCCCCTTCTCCGGGTGCACCAGAGGATCTCTACCACAGCTCCTGGTGTTTGGCATTGGCTGCAGGTCTAAGATCACCTAGGCAGCCAATCAGTGGTCTTAACAGCTCTGAATGGTGCGCTCCATCTACACTCGCAGAGCCTATGAGCTCAGTGATTGGCTGCCATGCTGTCCATGTGACATCAGAACCAAAGCCAATGCCAGACACTAACAGCAGCAACTGAGAATCCTGATGGTCCTAGAAAAGTTGAGTATAGCATGTCTAATTTAAAAAAAAAAAACCTGCAACCGAATATTAACTGAAGGGTAACAACCCTTTCAACTGTTCAATTTTTCCAATTTTCAACATTACAAATTTAAAACCATACCATGACATGCTTAAAAAGCCATAGCTAGTCTGCAATTAACATCACAACCATTTGGTAGCCACACATAGAGACATAACGCACAAAATCTCCCAACAGAATGGTGTGGAATCTTGTTTTTTGTTTTAAAGAAGTTAATTTTATACCGCACATCTCAAGACATCTGAAACTGAAAGATAAGAAGGACACATCTGTATGTATTCTAAGAAATTTCCATTTTAAATTTCTAAGTCTCAAATTTTTTTTTATGTCATAGCTCTCGACAGTCCATCGGGCCTGAGAGCCATAAACGTCACCGATTCGGATGCTCTGGCCGTGTGGAAACCATCTTTGGCATCTGTGGATAATTATGTCATCTCCTATTCTGCAAAGAATGGTAAGGAAGACTCTTATTCTCTTTTTTTTATATGAAAAGCCAATTTTTTTATTTTTACTATTTCATTTAATTATATTGTAACGTGTCTTTTTTTTTTGCCTCAGCTCCAGCCGTTGAGTATTCAGTCTCCGGAAACAATGTTGAAAATGATATCATCGGGCTTCAGCCGTCTACTGAATACATATTAAAAATTTATGCTGTTAGAGGACCACTTAGAAGTCGGGAAATCTCCACTATATTCACTACAGGTGTAGTAAAGCTGCAATTACATGCATACAAATGTTCTCTCCGCAGTCTCTGCCGCAAGCGCTCACGTTAATTTAGGTATTGAGTGCATCTGTCCGGAGAATCAGCAAGTGATAATATAAATGCTAATGCTAGGTGTTCCTATGGTCTATATCTGGCATCAATGTTGCTTGTAGATGAAAAAGATTATCTATTGTCTAAAAGCAGATGCAGGCTTCTACTTGTCATACAGCTCTTGACACCGAGGCTGAGCTCAAGGGTTGTATTCACAAAAATTGTAGATGTATAAAACCAGGTGTCACTAACAAAGGTCTGAAGACACTAAGGTGGAATAATATGATGACAGTTTGACAGCTAGAAGTAGGGAAAGCGGCAATTCTTGACTTTTAGCTTAAAATGTTTAGCTTATTTAGATCCATGATGTTTGTTCCGATTCACATAATTATTAATCACTGTCAGATGAAAAGCCGCTTCAAAGTAAAAACACATACTTAAAGTCGGTAAAGCAATTATTGAAAAGAGCAGAAAAAAAAAGATCCTCCTCAACCACCTGCCATCAACATATTTTGCAAGTGTGTATCTGCAGTTTTAGGGTGGAGGGTCTAAATTCACACACGGGCCACCAAGGTCGCCCAAAAAATTACGCTAAATAAATTGCAGAAAATCTATGTTTGACAAACTGTCATGGTTTTAATGCTCTAGGAATAAAAAAAAAAAGCCTTTGCATTTAGAAAGAAAACCAAACCTAGAAAGTAACACATAAAAAGACATAACAATAATAAATACATTCTAACAACAAAAGTATTAAATAAAAAAATTATGTCAAGTCAATAGAAGTAAAACTTGACCCGGTAGTTTCATAGAATGATAAAATATTAGAGTTGGAAGGGACCTCCAGGGTCCTTGTGTCCAACCCCCTGCTCAATGTAGGATTCACTAAACCATCTCAGACTGATGTCTGTCCAGCCTCTGAAGACTTCCATTGAAGGAGAACTCACCACCTCTCGTGGCAGCCTGTTCAACTAATTGATCACCTTCACTGTCAAAAAGTCTAAAGTCTAATCTGTATCTTGTCCCTTTCAGTTTCATTCCATTGCTTTTCATGTTTCTATGTGCAAATGAGAATAATGTTGATCCCTTTACACTATGACATCCCTTCAGATATTTGTAGACAGTTATTAAGTCTTCTCTTAGGCTAGTTTCACATTAGCGTTTTTTAGCGCTGCGCTTCGTGCGCAGTAGAAACGCATGCAAAAAAACGCTTCATGCGTTTTGCATGCGTTTGCGTTTTTTTAGGCGCATGCGATTTCAAACACAGGCGTGAGCATGGACATGCGCACGCCTGCACTCCCATAGACTATAATGTGTTATTTTTGCGCATTCCGTGCGCAAGCATGCAAATACGTTTTTTTAACGCCGTTGGACGGATCCAAAAATGCAACAGGTTGCGCCGGGCACGCCTAGGTGCACACTACAAAAAAACACAAACGAACGCATGCAAACTCTAGACCATGTGCCCGCCATGTTAAATATAGGGGCACATGCGCATGGACGCGCACGATGCGCTGCACTAAAAAACGCTAATGTGAAACCAGCCTTAGTCTTCTTTTTCAAGCTAAACATTCACAGATCCTTTAAACGTTCCTTGTAGGACATAATTTGCAGTCCGATCACCATACTGGTCGCTCTTCTCTGAACTTGCTCCAGTTTTTCAATGTCTTTTTTAAAATATGGTGCCAAGAATTGGATGCAGTATTGCTGAAGAGGCCTGACCAAGGAAGAGTAGAGGTGGATAATTACTTCACGTGATCTAGAACTGTGTTTGCCTTTTTTGCTGCTTTATCACACTGTTGACTCATGTGCAGTCTGTGATCTATTAGTATACCCAAGTATTTTTCACACGTGCTGTTGCTTAGTTCTATTCCTCCCATTATGTAGATGTACTTTTTGTTTTTCTTGCCCCAATGTAGAATCTTGCTAAATACCATTCTATTCTGTTTGTCAGTCTAGAGTACTCTCGGCATGTTCCTAAAATGAGAGTCTTACAAAAAAAGAGCACAAATTCCTATCCTGATCCTTCTTCCATTTTTACCTGGTAGAAAGCTCAGATTTGAAGGTTCAAAAAAGAAAGAGGCGTGACATCTTAAATTAGGCCAAGAGCTTTTACTGGATCCAGTTGCTTTACAGTCAGAGACAGGTCTTTTTCGAGGTTTGGTAATAGGGAAAATTATTGGCATATATGATTTCCCTTGCATTTCAGTCAAATATTAGATGGAGCCAAAAAGATGAGACATGTCAACCGATGATATGTTGCTTATTTTTTGTGCATTTTTCCATCATTCAGTCAAAAAACTAATTGCTTGTTAATCTGTAGGTAGTAGTGTTATGAGGAGAAAATGAACTATATTCCTACCATGAGGCGCCGGTTTTCAGTCAGAAAGCTTAGTACACAGTGAGAAGCCAGCTTTTAGTTATAGAGCTGTGCATGGAGTATAAACAGTGAGACAACTGCAGGTGGATGTAAGTACATCCCAACACTTTGAATGACAGTTCACTCTGCAGAGCATGTGTGTAGAACAAACTGTCAATCAAAGTGCCATGGAGTGCTTACAGCTGTCTGCAGCCCCTCTGTGCATGCCTCTGTGACTAAAAGCTGGCTGCTCCTTGAATGGATAAAGTTAATTTTCTCCCAGTAGCCACACTTTCCTTAAGGTGGTCATTAACTTGCACATTAAGCCTATATCTAGAGGGAGGAGAAACAGCAAATTCTTCAAATAATGTTTGCTTTACGATATTAATCAGTTGCCGTTCTCTTTCTTTCATTCAGTTTTGGATGCTCCCAGAGATTTATCAGCAAGTGAAATTCAGTCAGAATCTGCTGTGATTACTTGGAGACCACCACGATCAATTATCACAGGTTTCTTGCTCATCTACGAGTCTGTGGATGGAACAGTCAAGGTAATCACAATTTATCCACTCCACTGATTACACCACGCTACTGTACTGGTAATCTAATTATCCTTGTGCCCATGGTGCTAACAAATTCCTTAACACCTGCCCTACATTGGCTTTAGGAAATAAACTGTTTTTTCTGGAAATATAAGTGAACTACAGTAGTTACTAAAGTGGTTGTCATATGAAGACACCTTTTTATAAATAAATCCACCATGGATGAAGGTTTAGCCGCGAGCATGTCAATGTAATGACCTTATGGCACACACTGACTTCCAACGCATGGATAGTGAAAAAAGCCAAGAATGTGGCTTGTAAAAGTGGAAAAAAGAGGAACGGATGGCGGGCCTCGTGGGGGAGGGGAAGGTGATTATTTTTTACACATATACATACACACAGATCCACACGTTCGCGCACACACACACATATACATATCACACACATTCATTCACGCACGCCACACACCCACACATATACACATACACAACTAACACATACACATGTACACACATACACACCACAGACATACACACACCACACATACACACCACATACACATACACACATGCCACATATATACACACCACACACATCACAAATATACATACAACACACACAGAGACACACCACACACATTCATACACACACACCACACACCCACACAAATACACACACACCATACACACACATACTGTATACATATACACATACCACACACATACATTCATACACACACCATACACCTACCCATAGTCAGGCACCACACACATACACACCACAGACATACACACACCACATACATTCATATACACACCACACACCCACACATATAAACACATGCACAAACATCCTAACCACACACCACACATACAAACCATATACACATACCACACATATCCACACAAACACATCACACACACAGACACACCACACACATCCACATCAGACACACCACATCCACACCACACACACAGGCATACCACACGCACCACAGACACATCACACACACAGACACACCCCAGGCATACACATACACCACACCACAAATATAAGCCTTTGTGTAAAGAGAAGACCCTTACCTAGGTTCTTACAATGTAAAATAAGGGGTGCATCCATCCAGTGTTGGCCACATTTCTCTAACGGCCCCGTAGCATGGGTTGACTTTGTGATCTATATTCTCTTCACTCGTCTCTCCCTCTACCTCTTTACTGTCATATCTATGGTTGGCCATTTTATCTATCCCTTTAGTGATTTCTTTTCCAATTTTAAAAGGTACCAATGACATTTTGCGGCAGTAGAGGATGTAGTCAGATGCAAGATAAGGAAAAGGCAAAAAAATACAGCTGGCTTCATAGAAATGTGCTTGAGGCCACAAGGCCAGAAATGAATATGATTATTTTTTCAGCAAGAAAGGACAAGTCAAATTCTTTGAATGAGATAATGTCGAATCATCCAGTGTTTATACGCTGAGGTCTACGGAGATAAGAAAATATTTGAAATGGGTCATGTCCATCTAATGGTTAAAACACTCGCAAAATCCAGAAGGACATCAACCTCTGAGCTGTCTCATGGTGATGTCAGATCTGTAACACAGCAGTACTTTTAATTCCCCTTGTTAGGGTTACATACTTCATATTCTGTAATGAACAGGTTGATTTTTCATAGTTAAAAAATATGCATGGACAGTATATCAGGTATCCAATAAATAATGCCATATAGCTTGGCTATGCCGCAACTTTGTGAGCCAACGTCTTTGACCTTAGTATGCTTCATACTTGCCCACCTCTATGCTCTTCCTGCCGATCTGGAGAATGAAGGGGCAACCCTTGGCCACTCTGCAATCACGTCATAGTGTGGCCAAAAGGTGTGTAGAATGGTTCTCCCCCCACATGTAAGTTTTTATGTATGAGTGCTGTCCTTTTTTTCCATGGGTAGCCTTCACACCTATGACAGTCTATAAGGCTGTTCACATGTCAGACATATTTCATCGGACCGAGTGATCCATGCAAAATCACAAAGACATGTCCGATATTGATCCAAGTGCGACGCCAACTAGAGCTGGGGGATACTCGGTCCAGGCCAGTCAGTTCTTCAAGGGATGTCACGGGGCCATGACTGGGTCTGTGGCCCTGGGCTTGCAATAAAATGAAAGGGGGAAAGTTTATAGGGGAATTATGTTGTGACACCACCCGTGGTGTTCAGCAATAAGAAGATGGCCGAGTCTACGATTCAGATCCATTGGGGAGATTGGTGACGCAGCAAAGATGTTACAGCGTTCCACGGGTAGAGCTAGGCCCCAGGGCAGTTATAAGGTAGTACATGATGGTAATGATTGTAGTGCAGGACAGATGACGCAGTAAATAAATCTGAGGACACAGCGTGGTGCAGTCTTCACACTTTTACTCACGGTCTTTCAAGTTACAAACCCCAATCGGGGTGCTGTGTCCTCCGGGTTGGTGGTCCAGTCAGCTCTTGGGTAATTTGGGGTACACTTTGCCAGAACCCCCTTCATATGTTCCTTCTCTGGTCACCTCTCTGCGCTGGCTCCCACCTCTCCTGCCCTGCGCCTCACACTCAGTGTCCCAATCCAGCAGCCTCGGATCCTGTCGGGCGATGATCTCCTGGTCCCCTTGACCCTATATGGTTGCCTTTTCAGTGAATGTGTGTGTATTTGGCTGTCGCACATACAGATACTTCAGCCTCCAGTTTTCTAGCTGAGTCCTACAGTCTCTCCACTAGTCTTGGGCCGGTCCCCAACTGTGACCTGGTCCTTCCACCCGTCTATGGTCGGCGTGGATTCTTCTCTTCCCTGGCCCCTAGGACCCCTTCTTCACTCCACTTTACTCTCCAGTCCTGGGACAAGCTCCTCACTCCTTCAGTCCACTCCACAAACTGTCCACTCTCTCCCTGACTCCTCCTCTAACTGACTCTTGTTACCACGACAACTCTTCACTCCCAACTGTAAGCTTTCTCTCCAGCTGCCCTACCCTTATCTACTTCCTCCACCCACACCCTCTACCTAGATCCTCCCTGGCCTAAAGAGGTGTTGTGCTGGGTGGTAGATTGTGTGGGTCCTGGGTAGTGCCCCCTCCTTACCTGAGAGTGGGGTGCCACACCTCTGACTGAGGTGCAGTACCTCTGTGACGACTCGACTCTCAGGGGTGCCACACAAGTGTCCGATCAAAATCAGCAATGCAAGTCCATGAGTCCCTGAAATAATCTGACTGCACTCGGATACATCTGTATGATGTCTGTTTTTTATTGATTGATAGGAGAAGCTGGAGAAACTTGTTTTTTTCTCAATAGTGAAAAAAACTGAGGAAAATCACTGATGAAACCCAGTTTGTTTCTCTTGTACGTAAAAAAAAATGATGTCTGAGTGAAACCTCAGAGGCAGATGATGGCTGAATAACACAGCCGATGTCTGACGGCAATGATACAAGATCATTACCCGAGTCAACAATAAAAAAGGGA
>NW_027361702.1:24887500-25042692 GCF_039654945.1 Dendrobates tinctorius
CCCTCCTTTCGTGGTATGCATGGTCCCCTCACTCCCCTTTCGTGGTATGCATGGTCCCCTCACCCTCCTTTCGTGGTATGCATGGTCCCCTCACTCCTCTTTCATGGTATGCATGGTCCCCTCACCCTCCTTTCGTGGTATGCATGGTCCCTTCACCCTCATTTCATGGTATGCATGGTCCCCTCACTCCCCTTTCGTGGTATGCATGGTCCCGTCACCCTCCTTTCATGGTATGCATGGTCCCCTCACTCCCCTTTCGTGGTATGCATGGTCCCCTCACTCCCCTTTCGTGGTATGCATGGTCCTCTCACCCTCCTTTCGTGGTATGCATGGTCCCCTCACCCTCCTTTCGTGGAATGCATGATCTCCTCACTCCCCTTTCGTGGTATGCATGGTCCCCTCACCCCCCAATACTGGTATGCATGGTCCCCTCTCCCCCCTTTCCTGGTATGCATGGTCCCCCTCACCCCTATTAAACTACACACATACAAAAAAAAACATTTATACTCACCCTTCTTTCCTGTGCTCCAGCGCTGTCACAATCTGCTGGAGGCCGGGGGAGGAGTCTGGCGCCAGAGTACGCGCATGCCCATAGCGCTGTCCGGCGCCGTATTGCTGAAGACACACTGCAAATGTGTCTTCAGTAAAATGGTGCCGGATCGCACTATGCACATGCGCGTTTCCGGCTGCACTCCTGCCCCGGTCTCCGGCCGAAGAGAAGTGCCACGTCAACGCTCCTCCTGGTCAGGTAAGTATGTAAGTATGGCGTCGGAGATGGCGGTATACAGTGTGTACGGTACCGCCATCTCCGATGGCGGTACACACTCCTCACCGCTGGATGCCTCATTCTGTCTAGAGCCAGACTGCGCAGGCGTGTCGTGGTTGCGCAGTCTATAAAGGCTTCAGACAGAGTGACGCTTAGCCCGTTATATTATAGATAGAGAGAGAAGAGAGTACTGTGCAAAAATGTCAGGTAGTTATAGAAAAAATGCTCCAAAGTAGGAATGCTTTAAAAAAAATAGAAGTGTTAATATTTTATTTTCATCAACAAAATGAATGAACAAAAAGAAATCTAAATGGCATCAATATTTGCTATGATCGCCCTTTAACTTCCAAACATCATACATTTTTCTAGGTACTTGCACAAAGTTTTTAAGGGAACTCAGCAAAGAGTTTGTTCCAAACATCTTGGAGAACTGACCCCAGATCTTCTGTGTATGATGCTGTCTGGGATCGCAGGAAGAGATAGAAGGATCAACACAAGTGACATCTACAAAAGATCTGGGGCCAGGTCTCCAAGATGTTTGGTGCAACCTCCTGCCGAGTTCCTTTATAAATTCTGTACAAGTGCAAAGAAGAAATGATACTGCCAGCCATCAAATATTTAAAGCGACTTAGATTTCTCTTTTGTTAATTGACATTACATTTACTTTATTTTGTTAATTGATAAAAATGATCTATTAAGCCTGTGTGCACACAATGCGTTTTTGCTGCATTTTCTCAGAGCAGATTTGTCACTAAACTTAGAAAATAAAGAACCATACAGGATACCATATATACCAAAATGCCACAAGACAGCTAACCATGTGGTTAGGTTTCAGGCATACATGGGACGGACATTCCGAAATATTTCTTAGATCAAAAAACTTGGAGTACAAAGTCCAAATATCAATTAAAAGATATAAATTTATTGAACTCACAAAATGTCAAAAAAGTCGCAACATATACTAAATTACATACGCGTACATAACAAGGATATTATAGACAAATGTCACAAAAACAGGATCAGGTAGAAAAATTGGTACACATGACCTGACAGCCAGAATATTCGATATAATAAAGAGCTAAGTGCTAAAACATCCTATGGGAAGTATTGGGGTAACGATCAATATATTCAAAATATGTTCAATAAGTGCGCACATCAATCAAATAAGTACTAGATCAACTCAACACTAAGTGTGCTTACCCATCGTGAATGCTGTCAGGTCATGACCCACGTCACCACCGACGCGCGTTTCGCATCGCTTTCTCAAGGTGCGGTCAGGTCATGTGTTCAATTTTTCTACCTGATCCTGTTTTGTGACATTTGTCTATAATATCCATGTTATGTATGTAATTTAGTATACAGTATGTTGCGACTTTTTTGACATTTTGTAAGTTCAATACATTTATATCTTTTTATTGATATTTTGACTTTGTACTCCAAGTTTTTTGGTCTAAGATTGTGACAAAACTTGAAGGCTTTCCTGATGCCAGCAAAGTGAATGACAATCCTGGAATCTCTTATTCGTGATCTCCAAGATCACATCTGCAGCATTGTCTATTCTTTTAGGATTTCTGCTGAAGATATAACCCAAAGTAATGAGTGAGGAAAGCTCTGCACCAAAAACGCAAGTAAAAAAGCAGCAAAAAACGCGCGATGTAGAAATGGTGTGGACATTTCTGCACCAAATACTTAACTTGTGCACATAACCTAACACTTCTATTTTTTTTAACTATTCTTACTTTGCAGCATTTTTCCACGGAAATTAGAGTTGAGCGACTTTGGTCAGATCGGGTTTCATGAAACAAAATTTGTTTCAGATGAAACTGGTCCGACTAGGGCAAAAAAGGTCTGAGTTTCGTCCGAAACACGACCCCAATGCAAGTCAATGGGAAATAAAAGTCGGCATTGAGTGGATGAATGTCATCTCCTCAATGCCGACTTTTATTTCCCATTGACTTGCATTGGGGTCGGGTTTCGGACGAAACTCCGACCTTTTTTGCCCTAGTCGGACCAGTTTCATCTGAAACAAATTTTGTTTCATGAAACCCGATCCGACCAAAGTCGCTCAACTCTAACGGAAATTAATTGTAGAAATGTCATAGATACAATATGTAAGCAAACATTGAATCTATGACAATGACTCATATTGCTATTCTCTTTCTGCTTTCTACACGACTCCGTCTCCAGCAGAATATTTTATTTGCTCACAGCAGAAACACTGGGACTAAGCTTATTTTAATAACTGTATCAAAAGTAAATGAACCCCATACCAAGCTATAAAGTAAGCTGGCCTGCTTTACTAAGGGAAATTCACTTTAATCCTCGCCAGGTATGCCTTGAAGTGGTGATAATCTGCACAGCTATGCATTGCACCTTCACAATGAATACACACATTGTACTTTTATTAGGTGGGGCATGGAATCGGCCTTACGTCAGTCTGTGGAACGGGACATGAACTCACTGCGAAAAGCAAAGGAAGATCATGTGGTTATAAATGACAGCCTGAGAGCGGACGTAGAGAGCCTGCAGAGCGAGCTGCTGACCGTACAGAGCGACCACAAGCAGGTGCCATTAATCATTCACTAAGAAGCATTCCATCTTCTGCTATGGCTAACCGGAGGAGGAACTGTTAACAAGCAACCATCATTTTCATTTTCATTTCATAAATCAATTGAACACACGAAAAGTAGTAACTGTGTATTATATATTAGAAATCTGCTTCTTTCTCCTCCTGGACTTGATTTATCCCATTTCTGAGATAGAAGGTGACAGTTGGTGCTTATGAGATTCTATGACGAGGGGAGGTGCCTGCAGCTAGCTCCTCCCCTCTCCATAGAATGTTTTAAGCACCGTCATTTTCTGTCTCCGATTTTATCCATAAACTGAAAATGAAAGATAAATCCAGGAGGAGACAGATTTGTCTGATAAAATACATTACAAAGTTTCTTATTTTCATGTGCACTATTGAATTATGAAATAATTACTTTTGTAATATCTTCTGGAGCAAAAAAATAAGTTTGAAGAGAATGCAGAACTTTGTACATCCTATTACCCAAGTCACAGTTACATATCCGGACAGCTCACTGACTCATAGAGTTTAACTGAACCATTCACACGTGCAGTTTTCTTTTTTTAAATCGATTCATGAGTCCGTTCTGTCAAACTCAACGCGCACATCCCATTTTCATTGGTTTTTGGGGACCAGACGCAGCCAGTCTAACCTATGGGGAACTGTCAAAAATAAATGAAAAAACCGGAAAACAGCCTTTTTCCATCTGTTATTAAATGACCGACTCCTAAGAGTCAATGGAAATAAAAAGTTCAGACAGTTCTCCTGTTTCAGTTTTATATATAAATGGATGTAAAAAGTATGTAAAACCGGAGAAAAATTTTCGATCCACCAAACTAAACATTCAGAAAAGAACATACCAGTCTGGCAACTGTCCTGACCTTTATGCTCTCTTACTTGCCATCCCCTCTTTTTTGAGTGGGCCATTCATTTTCATTATTATTCTACAAGCACTATAGTTGCAGGAACATCCCTTCCCTCACATCCCAGCATGCATTTATTCCTTCCATTCTCCAATGTTCTGCCTGATTTGAGCAGAAAGCCAACCTCTTTTTTACCTGTATGTAGCTGTACAGACAGGAGAGCAAGAGCAGATTAATAAAGACCTACCCCCATTTCCTAGAGATGGATTACACTTTACAACAGGCAGTATGCAGCAAGTTAGATAGAAGGGAGATATCTACTGGCCAGCACTTTAGAGTGTTTTTTATGGGAGGGGTAAAATATCATTTTAAGTAAAATTATTTGCTGATCAGCTACTTGTCTATGGAATGTGACCAAGTTGTCTGGTCTGCAATGAGCTTCTATATCATCCTAATGGCAGGTGCAGGAACATACAGTTTTAGCAGATAAAGGGTATCCACTGTCATTTTATACCTTCTGGGCCACACTCATAATAAAAAGCTGAGAAGGCTCTGTCATTACAGAAGAGGCCATACATGGTAAGAAACCTGTCAATCAAGCTGAGCCAGACAGGGAAAAGCCGCCTAGCAGGCTTTTCTCCCCCTGGCCGGCTGGGTTGTTTCATCTGTTTTATCTGAAATGCTGTAGCCAATGGTTTTGCCAGACTGAAAAGGTAGACAAGTTGCCTTTACATCTACAACTATACAATCCATTTGGATCTCTGTATCAGAAAAATGGCTACATTATTTATGAGACAATAATTAATTAGCATGGCGCACTGGACGTATATATGACACAAGCTTCTCATGACTTTGGGGAAGATCTCTAGAAGGCTTAAATTGACTTATATAGCATATGACCTGACATACATTGTGTCCCACAGGATCTTGCCGCTCTCAGGGACAAACTCGAAAGAGCAAAAGTTGAAGTTGCTGTTGATGCAGTTCAGGGACCCGATCTCACGTCCATCTTGTCTGAAATTCGTGCGCAGTATGAGGCTATAATAAAGAAAAATAAGGAGGATGCAGATGCTCTGTTCCAAACCCAGGTAGGATTTATACACATATGAGGTTAGAAAAGGATGGCACCCCCCAGTGCAGCTTGTGAATGGCCGCTGTGGCCATGTGTCTAGTATAATATATCATCGTGCTGTTCCTGTGGAATGTAAGTCTGTCATTTGTTTTGCAGTATGAAGCCGTAAACCTACAAATCTCAAAAGACGATGAAGACATTAGGAGAGCACAAGATGAAGTACGAGAGAAGCGGACCATGTTACAGGGACTGCAGCTGGAACTAGAGACTGCTGGAAGTCAGGTAAATATCAGGGGTATATATACACTCACTGGCCACTTTATTAGGTACACCATGCTAGTAACGGGTTGGACCCCCTTTTGCCTTCAGAACTGCCTCAATTCTTCGTGGCAGAGATTCAACAAGGTGCTGGAAGCATTCCTCAGAGATTTTGGACCATATTGACATGATGGCATCACACAGTTGGCGCAGATTTGTCGGCTGCACATCCCTGATGCGAATCTCCCGTTCCACCACATCCCAAAGATGCTCTATTGGATTGAGATCTGGTGACTGAGGAGGCCATTTGAGTACAGTGAACTCATTGTCATGTTCAAGAAACCAATCTGAGATGATTCGAGCTTTATGACATGGCGCATTATCCTGCTGAAAGTAGCCATCAGATGTTGGGTACATTGTGGTCATAAAGGGATGGACATGGTCAGCAACAATACTCAGGTAGGCTGTGGCGTTGCAACGATGCTCAATTGGTACCAAGGGGCCCAAAGAGTGCCAAGAAAAAATTCCCCACACCATGACACCACCACCACCAGCCTGAACCGTTGATACAAGGCAGGATGGATCCATGCTTTCATGTTGTTTACGCCAAATTCTGACCCTACCATCCGAATGTCGCAGCAGAAATCGAGACTCATCAGACCAGGCAACGTTTTTCCAATCTTCTACTGTCCAATTTCGATGAGCTTGTGCAAATTGTAGCCTCAGTTTCCTGTTCTTAGCTGAGAGGAGTGGTACCCGGTGTGGTCTTCTGCTGCTGTAGCCCATCTGCCTCAAAGTTCGACGCACTGTGCGTTCAGAGATGCTCTTCTGCCTACCTTGGTTGTAACGGGTGGCAATTTGAGTCACTGTTGCCTTTCTATCAGCTCGAACCAGTCTGCCCATTCTCCTCTGACCTCTGGCATCAACAAGGCATTTCCGGCCACAGAACTGCCGCTCACTGGATTTTTTTTCTTTTTCGGACCATTCTCTGTAAACCCTAGAGATGGTTGTGCGTGAAAATCCCAGTAGATCAGCAGTTTCTGAAATACTCAGACCAGCCCTTCTGGCACCAACAATCATGCCACGTTCAAAGGCACTCAAATCACCTTTCTTCCCCATACTGATGCTCGGTTTGAACTGCAGGAGATTGTCTTGACCATGTCTACATGCCTAAATGCACTGAGTTGCCGCCATGTGATTGGCAGATTAGAAATTAAGTCTTAACACACAGTTGGACAGGTGTACCTAATAAAGTGGCCAGTGAGTGTATATTTACTGTATATATGTACTGTGTGTGTGTGTGTATATATATATATATATATATATATATATATATATATATATATCTATAGTAGCAGAGCCTGGTAGGCAAACCTTTTGTCCTAGCACTGCAGGTCTTGATTAGATGCACCTGCCTAGCTTTTTACTAGTACCAGGGCCTGTGTTCACTAAATGTGTAAGTTTGCTAGATGTTGAGCAGAGTTGAGTGAGCTGCTGGGGAGTGACCACCCAAAATGTTGGCTGTAGCTGATAGAGACATGCTGGGGTCTCTCTCTGAGTAGAGACTAAACAGGTCAGCTAGGAAAGCTGAGCAGTCTGTGTTGGAGCTGCAGAGTAACATGTGTAAGCTGCAGCCTGGTCAGTATGAACTATCAATGAAGATGAACTTTACTGTACTGTTTGGAGCTAGAAGCTGCTGGTGCTCAGGTGATACGTCAAATAGTAGGACCTGTTCTTTATGTGTAGTTTTCTGCAGAACAAAAGACTGTAATCTGATTGGGTGAGCCCCCACTATATGTGCCTGCTGAATGAGCTGTTTATTTGCTGTGATACCTTTGTGCCCAGAACAGGCTGTTTTTGAATCACATGGAGTTAGTAGGAGGCACCTGGAGTTAGTAGGAGGCACCTAGGGTCAGTCCAGAGCTGGTTAGGTGACAGGGCCAGCTGTGGACTGCCCTTGTAAGAGCAGGAGCTTTGGGGACCAGGGTCAGTCTAAAACCTAGGGACTGACAGGGAAAAGGCTGGACTCCAGGCTCTCTTCTTTTCGCTATAGGACTCCAGGCTCTCTTCTTTTCGCTATAGGAGAGAATATTGATATGAAGGACAACCACAACAAATGGTGAGAATGTTCCTTTTTCTCCTTAAATGTGATTATCAGATTTGATTGTTTTTCCCATTTGGGACTAGTCTCTTTTTGAATGTGGTGGAGGAGATAGTCTATTGATGTATATGGTGAAATAACTAAAATCTGTATTTTCTCTTGAATTGATCTTCCCTGACAGAGAGCAATTGACATATTATATCTCCTAAACAGGGAGTGAGGTCATTAGCTATTTTTAAAGGATTTAGTTTTGTGTGGGGAATATTTACACATGCTTTTATGGAGGTACTATGAAGAGGAGGATGAATGAACTCACGGAGATCAACATCCGACACTGCGGAGACACCATCACGTGTGGTTTCCTTCATTGGAGACTGCCCTTCCCGTGGTTGTTCCTTCCCGGGCAAAGACCTGGCTGGTCATTGCTTGCGTTGAGAAACACGTGATGGTGTCTCCGCGGCTTCTGTTTTGCATGTTTTACATATTTCCCATAAGGGATGGGGGCGATGAGAAACACGTGATGGTGTCTCCGCAGTGTCGGATGTTGATCTCCGTGAGTTCATTCATCCTCCTCTTCATAGTCTTTTTACTAGGCATTGCTCCAACAGCCAGTTTCCTACTCCACACTGATGAGGGACAATACCCCGAAACAGCTGTATGTGGATGGATACCATGTTTTGGCATAGGTGGTTTCCTTCATTGGAGACTGCCCTTCCCGTGGTTGTTCCTTCCTGGGCAAAGACCTGGCTGGTCATTGCTTGCGTTGAGAAACACGTGATGGTGTCTCCGCGGCTTCTGTTTTGCACGTTTTTTATGGAGGTACTAACCTCTTCTTAAAATTAACTATTAAATGTTAAGTTTAAAAAAAAAACACTTTTTCTGGCTAGGAATACTACAAAGTAACACATTATTCCACATCTCACAAGACCTTATAATTAGAGATGGGCGAACTTGTTTGGAAAACGTTCAACAATCTCAAATTTGGCACAAATGTGGCACATTCGGATTCATGTTCGGATATTTTTCCAAAAAGTTGGCCAAACTTTGGTAAATGGCCAAGTTCACTATGATTTTCAGATGTCAGTGTTTCTAGTAGCAGCACGTCCCGCAACCGTGCACAATGGTGACACATGGATAACATCCCTGTGTCAGTGTGACACTTACCAACGCCAGGGACTCAGCGGTACTGTTCGCGCTCTTCCATGGTGCTGAAGTGAAGACAGCTCACAGCACTGTCCCTTGCTTGTGCTGTAATCAGCACTAGCAGGGGACAATGTTGAGAGTTGTATTCAAGTGTTAACAACGAGAGCAGGTGGCGGCTGATGGGAGTATTCATCAGCCACCACCTGAGCTATAAATAAATATTTTAAAAAATGACCTGAGGTTCCCCTGTATTTTTCATACCTAGCAAGGCAAAACTGACAGCTGCAGGCTGCAACCCTCAGCTGTCAGCTTCTGCAAGGCTGGTTATCAAGAATAGAGCGGTCTCCACGCCGTATTTTTTAATTATTATTATTTATTATTATAGCACCATTTATTCCATGGGGCTTTACATGTGAAAAGGGGTATACATAATTAAAACGAGTAAAGTAATCTTAAACAATACAAGTCACAACTGGCACAGGAGGAGAGAGGACCCTGCCCATGAGGGCTCACAAACTACCAGGGATGAGTGATGATACATAAAGAGCTGGTCATGCAGTGGCTTGGTCGATCGGTGGTTACTGCAGGTTGTAGGTAGGTCTTCAGGTTCTTTTTGAAGGTTTCCATGGTAGGCGAGAGTCTGATATGTTGTGGTAGAGAGCTCCAGAGTAGGGGTGATGCACAGTAGAAATCTTGTACTTGTTTATGTGAAGATGAGATAAGAGGGGAGTAGAGAAGGAGATCTGTTGTGAACTCCCTTGCTCGGATTTCTGAGCCGAAGCTCCCTCTGCTCCCTCTGGTGGTTACTGAGAGTAGTGGAGCTGGCCAGGTGGATGGAGGTTCTCCACCTGACAATGATAATTGGGAATCTGGGATTGCTGGCTGGGAGCATATAATGGAGCTGGCTGCTCTTGATGGTTGCTGATTTTTTCCACTGAGCATTTGGAGCTCTTTTGTCCCCTGCCTGATCTGCGTGTTCAGCTAAGTGATTCTTTTGCTAATCCTTTGCATCTAATCTGGTTGTGTCTTTTTTTGCTTTCTGTTTTGTTGCTAGGGTTCAGCGTGCTCCCTGCTGGGGGAAGCGCTGGGCCCTGCTTCATAAGTTGCAGCTTGTTAAGTCCCCTGTTATGTTAGTATCTTTTTGCTTGCTTCCAGTTTATACCAGAGTGCTGATCTAGCGGGGGGTGAGATCGTGTGATCTCAGGTTTTTTTTGTATATCTGAAGTGTTGGACTTTTTCAGGGTTTTGTGTGTGATTGCAGACAGTATTTTTTTCTGTCCTGTCTAGACAGCTTGGGCCCCACCGTTTGCTCAGTCTGTTCTCTGCCTGTGTTTGTGTCTCATCTTGTCTCACCAACAATATATGTTTGGGGGCTGTCTATTAATTTGGTGATCTGCTCCGGGGCAGTTTAGATTTCATCTTTCTGTCTTTAGGCTTAGTTAGTCCTCCGGCTGTGACGAAGTGTCTAGGGCATCGTATGAACGCTCCACGGCTACTGCTAGTTGTGCGAATAGGATCAGGGGTCTGCAATCCGCTTAGTTACCAACCTCTCTCGTCTTCTGGTGGCTTAGCCTGTTCCTGCCATCCTCCTTGGTGACCCTTCATAACAGAGATCTTGTGAGGATCGGAGGTTGCATGCAGGTAAGTACAGGGAGACGAGGACAGAGGTGTATGAAGGGGACAGGTTGTGGATGGCTTTGTATGCCATGGTTAGGGTTTTGAACTGGAGACTTTGGGTAATGAGGAGCCAGTGCAGGGAATGACAGAGAGAGGCCGGGTTACAGCGGAGGGGACAGGTGGATTAGTCGAGTAGCAGAGTTTAGAATAGATTGGAGGGGTGTGAGAGTGTTAGAGGGGAGGCCACAGAGCACGAGGTTACAATAGTCAAGGCAGGAGATGATGAGGGCATGGACTAGGCTTTTGCAGATTCTTGGTTGAGTTATGTACGGATCCATGAAATATTTTTGAGTTGAAGTCGGCAGGAGGTGGAAAGAGCTTGGATATGTGGTTTGAAAGAGAGATCGGTGTCAAGGATAACACAAAGGCAGCGAGCATGTGGGACTGGGGAGAGTGGGCAGCCATTTACTTTAATGAATAGGTCCGCTGGGGGGGGGGCGGTCGAGTGAGATGGGGGAAAGATGATGAATTCTGTTTTGTCCATATTAAGTTTTAGAAATCTAGCAGAGAAGAATGATGAAATAGCAGGCAGACATTGTGGGATTCTGGTTAGTAGGGAGGTAATATCTGGTCCAGAGATGTAGGTCTGTGTGTCATCAGCATAGAGGTGATACCGAAAGCCGTGAGATTCTATGAGTTGTCCGAAGCCGAAGGTGTAAATGGAGAAGAGCAGGGGCCCTAGGACTTAAACTTGCGGGACTCCGACAGATAGGGGGCGAGGTGAGGAGTTGGATTGTGAGTGGGAGACAGTGAATGTCCGGTCTGCTAGGTATGACGAGGTCCAAGGTAGGGCCTAGTCTTTGATGCCAAGAGATGAGAGGGTCTGTAGTAATAGTAATTTAAATAAATAATTAAAAAAAACGGCATGGGGTCCCCCTCATTTTTGATAACCAGCCAAGTTAAATCTGACAGCTATAGGCTGGTATTCTCAGGCTGTTAGGAGCCATGAATAGTGCCCCCCAAGTCTAAAAATACCAGCCCTCAGCCACCCCAGATAAGGCACATCTATTAGATAAGCCAATTCCTTGGCAGGCTCTTCCTACTTGACTTGTGGCGGTGGCAAGTGGGGTTCATATTTGTGGGGTTGATATCACCTTTGTATTGTCCAGTAACATCAAGCCCACAACTTAGTAATATGGAGAGGTGTCTATAAGACGCCTATCCATTACTAACCCCATAGCCATATTGTAAATAAACACACAGCCAGAATAAAGTCCTTTAACTGAAAGAATGACACAGACGCCTTTAATGAATCTAAATTAAACCATACTGACATCATCGCCATTTCACTGAAGCCCTTGTCTCCTGTAATAAAACAAAAATAAAAAACAACCATATCCCTCACCTGAAAGTTGTTCTGTCTAACATCGTAATCCATGTCTGTGAATAAACAGTTTTCAACCTGGACAGTGCCAAGATTCAACCGTCCAGGCTGAGAACCATTGAGGAATGAGCTGCGGCGAGTGAAGCATCAGTGACTAGCGGAGATGTCATCGAGGTTACCGCTGGTCACTGAGGCTGCGTTCCCGGCAGGGCACCCGAACTGCGTAATCTTACTGTCTTTGCTTGAGATGGAATACTCTTGACAACAGGCAGTAAACATCAAGTTACATAGTAGGGAGAGGTATGTGAGACGACAGATCATATACAAATAAAATCAGATATTACATAGTAACACATTATTCCACGATTCACAAGAGCTTACAATCATTCCAAAATATCGGCACCTGACTATTATACAGAAATGAGTGGTGCTACCCATCAGCTTGTCAGCAGAGGCTTTTGCAGAACATTTCTCCTCCTGTGCCATTCATTGCTTGACTGCTCTTGAGTAGTCCTGGCTTCAATATGGTGTAGAACTTCCTTTACCTTTCTTTCCAGTCTGCATTGCACCTAATATTGTCCAATGACTTACCTACACAAAACCTGCATGATCTTGCTGCCTTCATACTTCATAAGTTAAAATTTCCTTTCGGTGCACATTCCAGTGTCATGTACAGTAGTACAGTAGATTCTGTTTTGTGTGCTCATTCTAATTTACAATCCCCTCTTTTTGACTGGTCAGTTGTTCTTCTACATCACTATTCTGCCAACACTATAGGTTCAGGGACATCCCTTCTCTCACATCCCACCAGGCATTGCTACTGCCATTTTCTAATGTCCTGCCTGTTTTGAACTGAAGGCCCACTTCTCTGCTGATTGTATGCAGTTCTGCAGACAGGAGCAGAGGGAGATAAACTTTTTTCCTGCAAAAAAGCGGAGCGTGCAGCTCCATGTAGAATCATAGAATCGTAGAGTTGGAAGGGACCTCCTGGGCCATCTGGTCAAACCCCCTGCTCAAAGCAGGGTTCGCTAAATCATCCCAGTCAGATGTCTGTCCAGCCACTGTTTGAAGACTTCCATTGAAGGAGAACTCACCACTTCTCGTGGCAGCCTGTTCCACTCATTGATCACTCTGTCAAAAAGTTTTTTCTAATATCTAATCTGTGTCTCCTCCCATTCAGTTTCATCCCATTGCTTCTAGTCTTTCCTTGTGCAAATGAGAATAAATGAGAATGTATTGCTATGCGGCCGCACGCTTCGATCCGAGTTCCAGCGGCAGTGCCGGTTATTAACATGCGAGACTCGGCCGTGTTTCCGCATGTGTGATCCCGGCCTAAGATGGATTAACTTGACAACAGGCAGTGGACAACAAGTTTGACACGGAAGGAAACACTTTGAGTCCGATACTGTGAAGTGATTCTTTATGGGTCAGAGATTGATGCTCAAAATTACTGCATTTTTTGGTGACCTCGAAATTCTGATGATTTCCAGCTATTTATATGGGACTATTCCACAAATGATGAGTTTACACTTGACTATTTTTTGCTGCTGTTTTTGATGTCTTCTCTTTCTATACTATCCAATTGAGGCTAAGATGACTACATTTTATTGCAGGTGAATGCACTAAAGCGAGACCTTGATGAAACGGAACTGCGGTATAAAAAAGAACTGGAAAGACTTCAGGGCAGTATAAGAGGAGTGGAGCAGGAGCTGTCTGACTTACTAAAGACCATACAAAACAATAAATTGGAATATGAGGCGCTGTGGAAGATTAAGGAAACTCTGGAAGCCGAAATTGCGGAATACAGACGTCTGCTGGATGGAGAGTGAGTGTCCGGTGGAGGTGATGGATTGAGTTTTATCAGATGAATGAAGCCATTGATTAATGATGACATTCTGAGAATGTCACAAGCCTGTGTAATATGTAGCCCCCTCTCTGTACACAATGGCCCCACATTCCTGACCTGGCCTTGGTGTGTGGGAGCTCCATGTTGGCATTCTTGTGAGTGTTCTTTCTTGTGGGTATATTCACAGTTCAGATTACTAATAAGTTAATTAATAGTGGAATATTTGCATCAACACTACATGTCTATCTATCGAGAGGTGTAATCTCCTGACCAGGAACCATGGCATGGTCCTACTGACTGATGAATGATCAGCAGAACCCAAGAAAGACTTCACCGTCTAGAGGTCACCCTGTTGAGACCTCCAGTAATCACCTGTAATCTATGGATGAACCTACTGCCCAATTCCCTTAAAGGGCAAATTAAAGAGTAACCGTCGTTTTAATTTTTAATTCATAAATCAATAGAGAACATGAAAATAAGAAACTTTATGATGCATCTTATCAGAGAAATCAGCTTCTTTCTCTTCCTGGACCGATCTTTCACTTTGAATGTGCAGACAGATTTTCCATGACTGAGATAGGAGATGACAGTTGGTGCTTTTAATATTCTATGGAGGAGCTAAACATTCTACAGCAATGTCAGTTACATTTCACCATAAACCTTTACAAGCACCAATATCTCATCGCCCATCTCAGTCATGGGAAAATCTGTCTGCACTGAGATGGATTTTAGCCTTCAATTCAAAGTGAAAGATCAGTCCTGGAAGAGAAAGAAGCAGATCTCTCTGATAAGATATATTATAACGTTTCTTATTTTCATGTGGGCTATTGATTTATGAAATAAAAATAGAATGATGTTTACTCTTTAATTTTTACATAGTTCCCATTAAAGTGAATGGTTTGACCCTGTTATGCATACACTGTAAATGTTTTTACCTATGAGATTCCCATTTCGTTCTTTATCAGCAAATTTTGGGTTGTCCACGTTTTGGGCCAAATTTGTTTTACTTAAAGGAAACTTGTCATGTCAAACACACTATTAACCTGCAGGTATAGGGTTATGAGGAAATTAACCTTGCCCCTCTCGGCATGTTCCGGCTTTCAGTTATAGGGGTGGGCTTCAGTCACCGCTCAGTTCACAGTGAGCGGCGGTTGTAACCACCCCCAGCACTGACTGACAGGAGGCTCAACACTGCATCAGTTCTGACTGATGGTTTCTCAGTTAACTAATTTGGCAGCTGACAATAAATAGTGCAACACCGACGCTAGAGAAGAAAAATTATGCAAAATAGTTAATGAAACCCAATTGTAGAAATATTTTTTAGCCCCAATTACAAGCATTTAAGTAAAAAAAAAGGAATGTGTCCCCTAAAATGGACAACCCCTTTAATTCAGTCCAGATGAGTATTAGGGGTTCATCTATGAATTAATCATTTCCAGGCAAAGCTTTCATTGTTGCTTAGTAGGTATGAGAAGACTGGTGGTTGTTAGGTCTAGTTTGTTCTAAAAGTTGCTTTAATTTCTTTTCAGTGAGAAAATCATCGCACCCAAGTCAAGACGTAAGTAACGTATATATGAGACCGTATTAGACGTGAGCGCCAACTATAGATAAGGTGGCAATCAATCTTGACAACCCCTTTTAAAAGGTTTATTCTCCCACAAAAAAAAATTAAAAAAAATGATTCCCTTGTTTTTTGCCTTGCAAGGCAATGTTTTTATTAGTACAATTTTGGGATACATACAATGTTTTTGGAGGAAGTGCAGCGACCAGAAAATGACAATTTTAGTGATTTGATTTTTTTTTTTGCTTTACAATATTTACCGCACAGGTTAAATAATTTTATATTTCAGTAGATGATTGGAGTTTTACACCTGTGATGAAGCCCAATATGGTTATTTTTTTAAGATCTTTAGGCAGGGGCGTGCATCTATCATGTTTTGGGGTTGTGGTGCCGCCAGTGGCACGGGGAACATTTCATGGGCAGAGGGAAGAATGGATTCAATGAATTTCAACAAATTCTTGATGCAAACATGACATCTGTAAAAAAAAAAAAAGCTGAAGGTGAAAAGAAGATGGATTCTACAAATGGAAAATGATCGTAAACACATAAAAATCCACAATAGATGACCTCAAAAGGTGCAATCTGAAGGTTTTACAATGGCCCTCACAGTCCCCTGATATGAACATCATTGAAAATCTGTAGTTAGACCTCAAAATAGCAGAGAATGGAAGACGACCCAGGAATCTCACAGAACTGGAAGAATCTTCTAAAGAAGAATGGATGAAAGTCTCTCAAATAAGAATTGAAAATCTCTTGTCTGGCTACACAAAGCATTTACAAGCTTTGTTACTTTCAAAAGGGGATGCTACTTATTAACAACCATGCAGGGTGCCCAAACTTTTGTATTGGTCCGTTTTCCTTTTTGTAATTTTAAAATATAGAAGATAAAAGTATGGGCAGTACTTGGCATAATTCACTCGATTCATTCTGTACACACAAAAACATCTTATCATTCATTCACCAATCTACCCGAGATATAGGTACACTTGTGAACGAGGGTAGTGTAATATTTGTATGCAGACGAAAAGTGGGTCCCCCTCAAAGTCAGTGTTACTGGAGGGCCCTTGGCAACCCAGTTCGACACTGTTTATGTGTCACTATATACTACCATACCATTGTACGACAGCATGCAGCTAAAATTGCAATCTCCTTTGAAACCCAGTCTGTGAGTTTCACAGAAGTACCAACCCATTGGCACTGTGTAATTGCCTCGTGGAGGGGCCTGAAATGGCACCCCTTTGATTTCACCTTAAATGCTGCTGTTAGTTATTACCAGCAGCTTTTAACAGGACAATAGCAGCAACCAGAGCTTAGCTCCGATCACTACTTTTACAGGCAGAAGCTGGGTATAGCTCCATACACCCGCTCTAGCTGTGTGCCATTCATATACAGTAGATGTCGAGAAGGGGCTAGACAAACAACACTTATTGTTCTCTGGGAGAAAAGCCACTGGCAGAGCTTTAACAACCTACTTTCAATGCTCTTAGAATTGTAAATATATGAACACTCATTTGTGCCGAACGTTTATGTCAATTGGGGAGCCCAAGAAAGCGTGGAGCAGATAGCGATCACATGTGTATGGCCAACATTAAAATATAGACGCTCTGGCGATAAGGGTGAAGCTTCATTAACCACTAGGGAGAACCCTAAATTGTGACCCAATGTACGGCCAATTTCTCAAGACCAGAAGCATCTGGCAATATGGCTGATATTTTCCAATTAGGATGTTTTTCTACGCTTCCAAAACTCTCCGCATAATTGCCAACCATTGGGCAATGTCCATGATTTACCCAACATATCCACTTTTTTGTCCACTTTTGGGTAGGGTTTACACAAATCCAACCATCTTTCACCGTGAAAGACCGGGGACAGTTGACCACTATGCTGATGTCATTTATCCATTTCCTTGGAAATATTGATATCCATTGAGTCAGTGATCGGATCCTTGTCTGAGCTTGTCTTTTCCTTTACAGAACCAGATATCAGAACCAAAAAGATTGTAAAAACGGTCACACAGACTCTCGTGGATGGAAAGATTGTTGGTGAATCCAGCGAGGTGGAAGAATACGAGCATGCCGAAAAAAACATGAAACGAAAGTGATCTCCAGCTGCTGGTCTACACACACGTTATCATTATAACATAAACATTGTCATTGTTAGCAATGCCATGATTTATTTCCTTCTAATGCCAACTAACCATCCTCTCGCAGAGTAATACGAGACCTGTGGTTATTTTCCGCAGGCTTGTTACATGCAGTGACACAATCCGATACTCGTTACATGCAAGGTTCTTTTTCTGCATTTTTTTTACTAGTACCTTACTATCAATGCTTTCTATGGGTTGGGTGGAGTAACTTTTGCATTTCGACATGTGACCCACCATATCTCTAATATTATTTTGGACCAATTTCTTATTTTTATGAAAATGTGATGCAATCTAAAGTTCAGGCAAAGTTCTGACACTGCTGCAAATAACACACAGATCCAACACGTGAAATATGAATTCTGCATGCGTAAAGAATGTGATAACGGGTTTGACTGCCCAAACTAGAAGTAAAGCGTCTGGGAAGTGGAGTATTTTAAGATAATTTTAGGTGCCTTTTGAAATGTTGATATTCGTGTGACCCCGGGGTATGTGGGAATATATCATATAAGAATGTTGCTTGGGCGATAATTCTAACTGAATTAATTTAAAAAATGATTTTTTTTTCTGCCTGTACAATTCTATTAGACTAATAAGAATCAAAAAAATATCTAATAAAAAATTGTTTCTGCTGTTTATCAATAACGGGGTGGTGTCCTGCACCAAAAAACGACTGCAGCTTGAGGAAGTTCACATATTGCAGAAATTTCTGCATCTAGTCAATCCATTTCATACATTTGGATGGGGTTGTTTCCGGGAGCAGGTGCATGGATTTATGGAAGTTGCATTTAGATGATTGTGACACTCAAACAAGCTATTGCAACAAACGTGTGTGAATATGAACAAAGTCCGCTCTTAGGCTACTGGAGCACTGGTGCTTTTTGCTCCCATATTGTGGTGCACCAGAAGATTGCTTCTTCCAGGGATGCCTAAGATGTGTAGCCTTCCTGCTGCTAATTATACCTCTGGTAAATGATTCCTTGGGAACCTAGGGGTGCAAGGTAAACAGTTGCTGGATCTGTGATCCCTTCCAGCGAGCAGGCAGTTCGAATCCGGTGGAAAACACTTTCTCTTGCAGCAGTTTCCCTGATTCTATGCGCTGCTGAGCTCCTGGGCAAAAGCACACAACCGCTCGTATGAAAACCGAGCAGTCTTTCAGTTTAGCACGGACCCTGAAAGTCTCTGTGCTATAGGGACTGATACCCTACCTCATACAGCTTGTCCTGACAGGGAGAGCACGCTCTTCTCCTCTGCCTGCGGACCTCCATGGTCCTTCTTCTTTCTACATCTTCACTGTTCTGCACATTGCAACCTCTCAGAAGCACCTCCTCCCCACTGAGGGATCGTGCACACTTCGTTCATGCAAAAGTCCCCAATCTTCCAGTGAGGGATCAGGTAAAATGTGTGAATGCAGTTTTTCCCAGCAGAGAAACCAGCCCTCACCATAGCTGGCAATACATATATAAGTATAACACACATGCAAGCATTTTGTGGCACTGCAGGCATGGGCACCCTGCCTTCTCCTGAGACTTCCCCTTATAAACCTTCCCTGTTCTCTCTCCTCTCACTAACTCCGTCCTGCCCATACTAACAAATCCCAATCACTTCAGGTAATACTTTCAACCCTTCCTGCACCTAAACCCCCCTTTCCACTCAATTCCCTTCTCAAACCCTGTCATGACTGCCTCCCTTTTATGGCAAGACCCAGTTTGGTCTTACTAAACTGACTTTCTTAGACGAGTGAAAACCACAAATAGCACTCGTAGCTATGATATTTTATGGGGCTGTGCACATGTCAGATATGCTTTCTTTGGATCGAGTGGTCCGTAGAAAAAAATAGGAGACATTTTCGATTTTAATCAGAGTGTTGGACCTAAATTGGCAATTCAAGTCTAAGTTCGTGAAAAAATGGACCGCACTCGGATGATATCCGATATTCACGGACTGACAGAATGTAGGTGAAGAAACTTTTTTTTTTTGTTTTTCTCTCCACGTCCAAAAACAAATGATTCCACTTTGACCAAACTTTGATCAAAGCCTGATCAGAATAATAGGACCATTTTTCTCAGATATGCTATGTTACCAAAATACAAGCCCGAATTGGCACATCACATTAGATGCGTAAATTTTGGCAATTCTCTGTCTAGCCTCTGTGAATAGCAGTAAAATGACTCCTATTCACAGGCGCCAGGTAGTGACTACGACTCTCAGTGCCACTGAGTCTTGCTGTGCTCAGCGAGAACTGGCGACAATGATGAGGGTTGACCTTACTAACCGGCGCTTGTGAATAATAAGTCTGTGGCTAGCCACTGCTGCAGCACCATGCACCATCCAGATAAGAGCGGCAGACCTTAATTTCTTCATCCCTTTAAGATTTGTACATAGAGATATCCAATGTCAGACTAGGGTGTCTGGGGCACACAAGATGAATTGACCCCTAGGGACTCACCCTACATCTACAGTCATGGCCAAAAGTATTGACACCCCTGCAATTCTGTCAAATAATATTCAGTTTCTTCCTGAACATGATTGCAAACACAAATTCTTTGGTATTATTATCTTCAATTAATTTGTCTTAAATGAAAAAACACAAAAGAGAATGAAGCAAAAAGCAAAACATTGATCATTTCACACAAAACTCAAAAAATGGGCCGGACAAAAGTATTGGCACCCTCAGCCTAATACTTGGTTGCACAACCTTTAGCCAAAATAACTGCGACCAACCACTTCCGGTAACCATCAATGAGCTTCTTACAATGCTCTGCTGGAATTTTAGACCATTCTTCTTTGGCAAACTACTCCAGGTCCCTGATATTTGAAGGGTGCCTTCTCCAAACTGCCATTTTTAGATCTCTCCACAGGTGTTCTATGGGATTCAGGTCTGGACTCATTGCTGGCCACCTTAGAAGTCTCCAGTGCTTTCTCTCAAACCATTTTCTAGTGCTTTTTGAAGTGTGTTTTGGGTTATTGTCCTGCTGGAAGACCCATGACCTCTGAGGGAGACCCAGCTTTCTCACACTGGGCCCTAAGTTATGCTGCAAAATTTGTTGGTAGTCTTCTGACTTCATAATGCCATGCACACGGTCAAGCAGTCCAGTGCCAGAGGCAGCAAAGCAACCCCAAAACATCAGGGAACCTCCGCCATGTTTGACTGTAGGGACCGTGTACTTTTCTTTGAATGCCTCTTTTTTCTCCTGTAAACTCTATGTTGATGCTTTTGCCCTAAAAGCTCTACTTTTGTCTCATTTGACCAGAGAACATTCTTCCAAAATGTTTTAGACTTTTTCAGGTAAGTTTTGGCAAACTCCAGCCTGGCTTTTTTATGTCTCGGGGTAAGAAGTGAAGTCTTCCTGGGTCTCCTACCATACAGTCCCTTTTCATTCAGATGCCGACAGATAGTACGGGTTGACACCGTTGTACTCTCGGACTGCAGGGCAGCTTGAGCTTGTTTGGATGTTAGTGGAGGTTCTTTATCCAACATCCGCACAATCTTGCGTTGAAATTTCTTGTCAATTTTTCTTTTCCATCCACATCTAGGGAGGTTAGCCACAGTGCCATGGGCTTTAAACTTCTTGATGACACTGCGCACGGTAGACACAGGAACATTCTGGTCTTTGGAGATGGACTTGTAGCCTTGAGATTGCTCATGCTTCCTCACAATTTGGTTTCTCAAGTCCTCAGACAGTTCTTTGGTCTTTTTTCTTTTCTCCATGCTCAATGTGGTACGCACAAGGACACAGGACAGAGGTTGAGTCAACTTTAATCCATGTCAACTGGCTGCAAGTGTGATTTAGTTATTGCCAACATCTGTTAAGTGCCACAGATAAGTTATAGGTGCTGTTAATTACACAAATTAGAGAAGCATCACATGATTTTTTGAACAGTGCCAATACTTTTGTCCACCCTCTTTGTTATGTTTGGTGTGGAATTATATCCAAATTGGCTTTAGGACAATTCTTTTTGTGTTTTTTTCATTTAAGACAAATTAAATGAAGATAATAATACCAAAGAATTTGTGTTTGCAATCATTTTCAGGAAGAAACTGAGTATTATCTGACAGAATTGCAGGGGTGTCAATACATTTGGCCATGACTGTATATGCAAATATCTGTTAGCCTTTACGAGGCTAACAGATATTCCCGTTATAGTGGAGCATTCATTGACTGTAAAACACAGGCGGCTCCTGCACATCTACTTTGCACATACTATAACTGGGATGTACAATTACAGTAGCTTGCATTAAAGGGCTTCTTTGGTTAAAACACACCGATCTATGGGCTCCACAGGATAGGAGTGAACTTATTGATTGTTTGGGTCCGATCATTGGAAACCACACCGATCAGAAGAATGGGAATTTTTTTTCCTGACAGGACACTTATCCCCATTTTAAAATGCAGCGGCAGGTGGGATGTCTCCATTCATTCTCTTTGGGGCTTCCAGAAAAAAACAAGTGAAGTGCTCTCAGCCACTGAGGGAATGAATGCATCAGTGGTCAAGCCGCACTTGCCACTCCAGTCAAATGGGGACAAAAGCTCCAAATTCTGCCAATCGGTGAAAGTCCCAGCAGTTAGACCCCCACCAATCAATACTTTAAAACTTACCCTGTGAAGAGGTAATTACTTGTTTTCACCGGAGAACCCATGTAAGTGCATCTTGTTCAAAGTAATTCATCACTAATGGAAATAATGAATCTTCTCCTAATTAATATTAGAGAGAACAAATGACCGCCATACACAACACAATCCACTAAACCAAGACCAATATTAACACATACAAGGGAGAAATAATGCCACACAGTGACCACATCACATATTACCACCACATAGTGACAGAATAATACCACATTCTGAACAAGGGAGAAATACCGCCACACCATGACCGGACCAGATATTATGACCAAATAGTGACCGAATAATACCACATACTGTACAAGGGAGAAATACTGCCACATCATGACCAGACCACATCTTACCAGCATATAGTAACCAATTAATACTACATACAAGGGAGAAATACTGCCACAATGTAACCAGACCACATAGTGACTGAATAATACCACATACAAGCGACAAACATCGCCACACCGTGACCATACCACACCGTGACCATACCACATAGTGACCAAATCATGCCACATACAAGGATAAATTCTGCCACACCATTACCGGACCACATATCACGACATAGTAACCGAATATTACAATACTGATCATTAATAAAAACCACAATACTAACAACACTTATTACCACAGGTTACATTATACACAGGAGCTCTGTAGTATACAATAGTATACAATGTACAGTGTCAATGTAAAGGTAATATACAGTGATTACCAGTGACATTATATACAGAAGCTCTGTATAGAGTGTCAGTGTACAGGTAATAGTGATCACCATTGACATTATACACAGGAGCTCTGTATATAGTGTACAGATAATACAGGGATCACCAGTGACAGTATACACAGGAGCTCTGTATAAAGTGTATAGTTTACAGGTAATACAGGGATCACCAGTGACATTATACACAGGAGCACTGTATATAGTGTCAGTGTACAGGTAATATAGGTATCACCATTGACATTATACAGAGGAGCTCTGTATATAGTGTCAGTGTACAGGTAATACAGTGATCACCAATATCATTATACACAGGAGCTCTGTATTTAGTGTAAGTGTACAGGTAATATAGTCAATACCGTGACATTATACACAGGAGCTATACACTTCCTGACAGAAGTTATATCGCTTATCCATGTTATGTAAATAAAAGCTTATAACCTGACGTTAAATTCATCCATTCGTTGTATAAATTATTCTTTTGAAAGCTGAAACTCTCCAAAATGTGGTTTAGGTTAAGAAAATTAATTGGCATCAATGCAGAAATATTGATCATTTAATGGACACAGAATGGTCAGATTTTGGCAAGACAAAAGTTTTGTCGCCTGGTCATATAATGCACCCAATCTTAGTTTACATCCTCACCTGTGCTCAGTAAATGATCGGTTAATTAGTGGGTGTGTATAAAAAGAAACCCAGCACCCCAAACCTTCACTTGAGCTGCAACTTGAGCTCTGACAACATGCCAAAAATCAACCCTGCTACCAAAGCCTGGATTATCAAGAGGCTGAAGGCCAGATCCACTGCAGAGGTGGCTGGCACCTAATTTAATGTGTCTCAGCGTCAAGTACAAAGAATTAAAAAAAGATTTGAAGAGACTGGAGATGTGTTTGACAAGCCCAGGTTCGGCAGACCCCGCAAGACAACTGCTCAGGAGAGCTCCAACAGGCCTGGTCACCTCAAGTCCCTGTGTCAACTAGAACAGTTTGCAGGATTCTGTCTCGAAATGGCCTCCATGGTCGAATCAGTACTCAGAAACCAGCACTAAACAAAAGGCAAATAAAAAAACATGTGGCATTTGCAAAGTTCCACAGCCTGCTAAACAGATGGACGCTGGAAAAGTGGCAGAAGGTGGATTTCTCTGATGAATCGTCAGTAGAATTACACCACAGCCACCGCAAATACTGCAGGAGACCTACTGGAGCCTGTATGGATCCAAAACACACCCAGAAAACAGGTAAATTTGGTGGTGGAAAGATCATGGTCTGGGGTTACATTCAGTATGGGGGTGTGCAAAACATTTGCAAGGTGAAAGGCAATATCAATAGCCTAAAATATCAAGAAGTATTAGCTACCTCTTATAATGCAAATCATAAAAGGGGTCAAATTCTGCAGCAGGATGGCGCTTCATCTCATACATCCATCTCTACAACAAAGTTCCTCCAGGCAAAAAAGATCAAGGTGCTCAAGGACTGGCCAGCCCAGTCACCAGACATTAACATCATTGCGCATGTTTGGGGTAGGATGAAAGAGGAAGCTTGGAAGACAAAACCAAAGAATCTAGATGAACTCTGGGAGGCATGTAAGATTGCATTCTTTGCTATTCCTGATGACTTCATTAATTGTATGAATCATTGTTGAGCCGCATGCATGCAATCCTTCAAGCTCATGGAAGTCACACAAAATATTAAATATGACTCTAATAGCACCACAACTTCATTCACCAATGTTATGCAACATATATTTGCTTTTTAAGTTAATTTTTTGAATATCACATTACTTTCTGCAGCCGACAAAACTTTTGTCTTGCCAAAATCTGACCATTCTGTGTCCATTAAATGATCAATATTTCTGCATTGACACCAATTTATTTTCTTAACCTAAACCACATTTCGGAGAGTTTCAGCTTTCAAAAGAATAATTTATACAACCAATGGATGAATTTAATGTCAGGTTATAAGCTTTTATTTACATAACATGGATAAGCGACAGAACTTCTGTCAGGGAGTGTACATAGTATACAATATATAGTGTCAGTATACAGGTAACACGAGGGCTCTGGAGTCGGTAAGCCAAACCTCCGACTTCTCAATTTCCATGACTCTGACTCTATGACTCTGACTCCCTCATACATGGCTCATGTTTAAGTGATAAATATACTGTAGTAAAATGGTAACATCAGGCTTTTAATCATTATTATGATACAATAATCAAGCCATTTAGATAGAACATATTTAACATATATTTATTGGAATACAAATTTAGAACAAAAAATGTTTGCATATTTACAATTTATTATACACTATGCAGTAAGAGGAAAAAAAAAACAATTTTCAAGAAAAACGTACTGAATAACATTTGTGCAGTCTATGAATTTGTCCTGATAGTATCGCCTCCATCAAATCCTGCTTCATAGATGACCTCAAATCTGACCTAATAATTTTAAAGCTAGAGAACAACCTCACTACACTAACTTGGGTTGGTGGCAAAGCAGTAACTACATGGGCAACATTTCTAACAATTTCAGGGTGTAAAGGAATTGCCTCATGCACAGTCAGTTTTGATGAACAACTGAACTCTTCTACTTTGAGAGCAAGTACAAAATTTGGTTGAAATATGGTAAGTTTTCTATGGGAGTGGAATCTTTTTCCCTGCGGCAATGCTTTGCCTGCTCCATGTCATCCAAATACTTGTCGAAATCAAACTCCTGATCTGATGAGGATGAAGAAACGGCAGCAGCAGCACAGGCAGGACCCGAGTCCTCTTTCTCTTGGCCGTCCTGTAGCCCACTCACCCTAACTGCTACCTCAGTCAGAGCTTCTTTTCCTTTAGTAAGCTGTTGATCATCCTGCAATATACGATGACTCGGGTCCACATAAACAGCTGGCAGAAGAATTTAATTTTCTAATAGCAGGGTCACACCGTTTCATTGAAGCAGCAATGCCATCCGTGATTAAACCTCCTCTTTGGGACAGGCAAAACAAGTTTTTTCCACTTCTTCCACTCCTTTATAAAAATGCCAGGAGATAAATCCTCAGCTTGTAACTTTTTAGTCACTGTAAATGGGTGATGAAGCAATTCCTTCAATTCAGACACCTGTGTCCATTGGCCTTCATGAATTGTTACCTGAGGGTTGGCCATATATAAAAGGATGGGTTTCAGCTCAAGCAATTGCTCAGTCATTAAATAGGTGCTGCCCCATCGAGTGGCTTGATCCACAAAATACAGTAATTAAGTTTTTCATCCTGGATCCTTTAATTAACAATGTCCCCCATCTTGGACCCTTGTGTTCCTGGTGCTGGCCCCTATATCCCTTGTGATGGCCCCTATATGTCCCTGCTGGTGGCGCCATGTCCCCAGTGCTGGCCCCATGTCCCTGGTCCTAGCCCCATTTCCCTTGTCCTGGGCCCATGTCCCTGGTGCTGGCCCCATGTCCCTGGTGCTGGCCCTACATTATGTTGCTCTCAGATTACATGGCAAAAATCTGCTTATAATTTCATTGTAGTTAATTAAAGGGAATCTAAGTTCCATTTTGCACCATCTTCGCAATGATATCTGACTTGTAGAAGTAAATACTGTCATGAGACCAGGTTGATTGATGGAAAATCTGCAGTACTTTTCTTGGGAAGGTGGTCTGAGAGTTGAGGATACTTTTAACCAAGAGCATCAACAGATATATCTGCAGTACATGATGGGTGGTGCACATGGAAAGACAGAAATCACAAAACACTGTTTAGCTGTAGTTGTAGCATAGCTACCGGAGGGGCAGAGGATGCGGTAGCCCCGGGCCTTGCGCTCAGAGAGGCCAACCAAGAGCTATCGCCACTCTAAATGGTATTGGCATGCACAGCGCACCGATATAGTTAACTTTTGTGGCGGAGCAGGGAGACATGTCTCCTAGCACTACCACTCCATGTTCTGTGGACCGTAGGGTGATTTAAGCCTGCATACTACAGAAAAGCACAGGCGACGCAGAGCAGCAGATGATGTTCACCACAGAAAGAGGAAAAAAACCTCCAAAAAATTGGTTGAAAACCAGACAGGCCCCAATGCATCTGCACTAATCCAGGGTCCAGTGGACCCATTTTTACTTGGGTCCACTGCACCCTGGATTAGTGCAGATGCATTTGGGCCTGTCTGGTTTTCAACCAATTTTTTGGAGGTTTTTTTCCTCTTTCTGTGGTGTTCATGTTAAAGTAGGGACGGACAAGTGTAAGGAACTTTGACGTTAGTTTGTCAGCTTCCATATTAAGGCCTTGATATCAACTAATACCTTACATATATTGCTATGTTTGTTGTGCACTTTTTATATTTTTTCCAGGGTGCAGTTGGGCCCAAATGGTTCTGCAAACTTGTGGCCTCTGTTCACACGGGATGCATTTTAGTTGGCACTGGGCAGCCCCCCTATATGGTGTTACTAAGAGGTTGTGAGCCAGAAGCCCTGCATTCCCTGTGTGAACACTGCCACATGCAGATTATTTCTTCTGCACTGGTGTACCACACGGCCAATCCCTCATTGTAGGCTGGCTGTTTCATTTGGTATTTATGCACCTGTGCACTTGCCATTTTTACTTGGGTCCACTGCACCCTGGATTAGTGCAGATGCATTTGGGCCTGTCTGGTTTTCAGCAGATGATGTTATCACATCATGTCATCGCATTGGTCCACCCATGGCTTGGTCCTGTCTGCCAGCAGACTCCTCAGAATTCATGTTTAGATGAGTATAAGATTTTTTTTGTTTAATAATTCTCCTGAGGGGACTACTGAGGCCATCCATATAGTGTGGGGGGGCTATTGGACTACTGGGGGCCATGCATACAGTGTGAGGAGACTACTTGGGACCATCTTACAGTGTGGGGGGGTTACTGTGGGCCACCATACAGTGGGGGGGGGGTCTACTGTCATGCACAGTGTAGGACTAAGTGCAACACAAAGGGATAAAGGAAAAGGGGGGCCCAACACTAAGGAGGCGTGGAGTGGAGACCCGGGCCTAGGCAGATCTAACATCACCCTGTCTGCCCTTACCCTAGCGGTAAGCCCTGCTTAGGGGAGGAAGGGGTAAATGCTGGTCGAACCACACTAACACTATAGACAGCTAGGATAAACAAAACAAGGGAGACACTTAGCTAAAATAGACTAAGAGAGAAACACAGATGCCCTCCAAACTCCAGAGGACGCTAGCAGACTGCTACAGCTCCAAGCCTCAACAGGGAAGTGCAAATAGAAAATATCACCCGCAACTATCAAAATGAAGTTGGGAGTTATAAACACCCAGGTCCACTTGTGACCATTAGCGCCGGGGAGATGGCCACTAGTCTGCCAAGCAAACTACTGAGACCTTTTGCAGACAGATGCAGTGAAAAGATTTGCACCCTCTGACACATCAGTGACAGCTACTGAGGGCCATGATAAAGGCAGTGACAACTAGAGGCCCATCATACAATATGGAGGGACTATAGAGGGACATACATACACTATGGGGAGCTACTGAGGACAATCATACTGTGGGGTGACTACTTGGGGGCCATCCATACAGTGTGTGAGAACTACTGGGGACCATCCATGCATTGTGAAGGAACTACCAGGGGGTCATCCATGTAGTGTAGGGGGCCTACTGGGGGCCATCATACAGTGCGGTGCTACTGGGGGCTGTCATACAGTGGGAGTGTCTACTGTGGGGCCCAACAAGCTGTGTACAGAGGAACTCTATGGGGGGGACATGGGACAATATTAAATGTTAAGTGGGCACGTAAGAAGCATAATTACTATAGGGGCACTCAGGTTATTGTGACACATAGGAGCGGCTCAGTATTGGCGTATCAGCAGGATGAGGAATTTGTGCAGGTTGGGGATAGATGAGGACGGGACTGGAAATGTGAGGAGTCAGATGTGTCTGTGTTGTAATCTCTAAAGCCGAGTCCTGACTGGAGAAGTCGTCATGTCGGTCTGGGCCAGAGGGAAAAAGACGGGAAAAGTGAACGACTCCATCAAAAAGAACGTCAGCTGTAAGTCACCATCAATAACAACTGTACTGTAATCTATTACATGTTCCGTATCACTGGTACCTACCACTGTAAGGTCACTATATTGCGGTAATATCAGTGCTGGTCTTTGTATAGTGAATAATTCTTAGTAACAGTGCAGTCATCTGTTGAGGTTCTCCTACACCCACTATTAGGGAGCATAACCATAGCTGTAATCAGGGATACCTGGTTAGGGGCCCACTCAGATGTTTTGCCCCCCACTGAGCTGACCACCAGCTACGCCTCTGATCTGTAGCCAATTTGGTCAGGGACAAACTATAGTCCTCTGGGTAACAGAGAAAATTGTAATCTGAGCCCCCTGGCTTCCAACCAGTCCTTAGAGAAAAAAGTAACCTGCTTCATTGTTAGCTACTTACCGTATATCTCATCCATTGTTGTTCCCATGTCACCAATGAGGTAGAATGTGACGTCATCTTGTTTTCCTGCTATTAATGTCAGGACGGCAGTAGACACTGCCCAACTGATGATTTACCACTTCCCCATCCACAGCTGATAACAGAGGCCCAGAAATGAACCCCCCAGGTACAGTTTTTGGCAATGTAAGGGAGTGACAGGACTGTAGTCGTGACCTGAATAACTGCCATATCCATGTCCAGTCCTTCCCCTACAGAAAACTGTACTCTTCTCTTCTGCACACCTGCATCTGCAGATTCAGCTTCCTCTGGACACTTCCCAGGCGACAGCGGTCCCTCTTTCAGGTGACCCCGGCAATGGAGACACAGTCCAGGTTAACTTTAACACTTTCTTTACTGAGTACTTCACACGTTACATCCACAGTTGGTACATCAGGACATTTACTGGTTTCCTCATCTTTACCTTTCTGGTTGTCGCTTCTGTGCAGTACACGCCCAGACCGGACTGTTCTAGACTTCTCCCCAGTTCCTTCCTGGCCTGACCTCGCCATGATGACAATTCGTAATGCCTGTTTCGCCCCAGACTCGAAATCATCAGTCACCAGGTTTGGTTGCCTCTGGTAAAGCATCCGGCCCATATGTACCGATCTCGTGGAAGCTCCAACTTCCTTCAACTCAGCTGTCCAACCGATTCCTGCCCTAAAGGCATCGGCCCAGGCGATGAGTCGCCACATCTTTCTTTTCCTGTTCCGGCCCACTGCTCTGACACACAGTGGCCGTGGGTAACGTGGGCTGCAGCACTTGAACTTTGCGTGGCTGCCTGCTGTCCAGGCCTATAGCCCAAATGGACACTTGGGCACCCTGGCCCCATCTGACTTAACTTCCTAGAAACTTCTCTCTTACTACCCGGCAGCCACTCCTACAATTAATCCTCTATAAAAATCCTATCAACTATACCTATAAGGGCACACTAGTATGCCCCCATCTAGTGGCCCTCAATAGAACTACACTTACCCTTGTCTATAGGAACTATATACCAAAGTGCCCTCCTCTAATGTCCCCCAAAAAGGATGCACTAACTTACCCTAACTGTACATGAACATCAGACACATTATATTATGCAATAATATAATAAAGGAACACAAAACAGTATAATACAGTTTTCTACAAAATGGTAACACATACATGTGGCAATACCATAAAAGATGAGCGATAATACATAATTCTATGTAGCAGTACCGCAGGCATTTATCATAGACTCAGACATAATCAATTAGTAATATGTAAACATTAACAATCGAAAGGCAATCAGAGGAAGGGAAGCAAGAAGGCCATTATATCTCAGCCCCTTACAGCAACATACCTTTTAACTGTTGCGTTTCAGTGTTGCTGTCACACACATTGCAACCAGGAGCATGATTACCTCCATAGAGGCTGGGGGGTTAATAGCCGGGCGATTTCTCTATAACCGTGAAGCATTTACAATGTGCAAGCAATTCTTAATTCATTTTTGCAAAGTGATGCAACTTTGAGGCTGCGGCTACATGCATTGATTTTGCTCTAAACAAAAAATGTTGCACGCGACTAACACTGAAGTTCATAGCAAGCGAGTTTTTGGCAACTTTCGAACAGCCACAGAAAATCCAAAGACACCCGTAAAAAAAATCTGCTATTGACTTTGGATTCAAAATTGACATAAAAAAAACCCTTAAGACCCTCATACGCATTAGATAACAAGTCCACTATTTATCATGTATGGGGCAACCGGCCCCAAAGCCAAGGAGGCCCACTACCACCACCGAAGCAGCCACTGCCATGGACACATTAGAGGTGCATTATGATGAGCTTTTGGACTGTGAAGGACCCATATACTGTTCAGGGGCCCTTTACTGGCTGCGTCCCTGCTTCTAAGTGTCCCCTAGAAGAGTTTAGGAATCATACAGACCCAGGGATGTTGCGTGCTGAAACATACGGTGCATTAAGATTGTGTATCCTCTACAGAGTTTCACCCTGGTTATGGAAGCAACATTGGCAAAAAAAAAAAACGTGCGTCAGGGTATCCATAAGGGCATGTGCACCTGACGTTGTCTTTTCGGAGGCAGAGCTGTCGCGTTTTCCTAGGCTAAGCCGCTTCAGAACAACTCCGGGGGTCTTTTTCCTAAAGTGAATTAGTCATAGTTTCTTGTGGCGGGACCACTGCCGGTGGCTTTTCCCTTCATTTTCCCACTATAGTGTCGAGTGGCTTCCTAGCAGAAGACCGCTAAATAAAGAAAATATTGCTTATTTATTTGCTTCACGGTTTCTTAACCTTGAAGCAGTTAAAAGAAGTAACAAAAGACAGAACATGAGCAGAGCAATGTCGCTTTGACATTGCTGTGCATTATGTTCGTCGTTTGTGCACAAACCCTTAGATGGGTTTTCATGGTCGTACACAATGGTAATACGCAGTGACACAAAAGCCAATTAACATCAATTTGGGATAACATTTTTCTTAATACATAAACTACAGTTCAAAAGATAAGAAATTAGACATTTATTCACACACACACATATATATATATATAAAACAAACAATTAATACAAATGCAAAAATAATGTCTGAAAAATTTAAAAAAAATGACTAGAGTACACTGACTTTTGGTCGCCTACGGGTTGTTGTGTATCTCTAATGGTTCGGACTTTGTGATGGTTGCAACGTCGCCCACCACCCTGCTTCCCGCAATTTAACTTTTAGGTAGTGTCGTAGTGGCAAGATTATCATGTGGGTTGCAGGCAAACTAAAGCTGTCACGTAACCCTAGCTTCAGATCCGTAGTTAGAAAAATCATGTTTTAGATTTTTAGAAAAATTGCAGCTGAAAAATTTGACAATGCTCAGACCTTTTTCCCAAGTTCAGCAAAAATCCATGCGATGCCATCTAATAACCCGGACAGCGTACAAGCTTCTGTGTTTTGCACCTGTAAATGAGAAACGAGTTACATTTAGATGTGACCAAGAAAGGTCAAGAGTGCTCCTTGATCTCCATTTTGTTTTGGGTCCTTGAATATGGAAGTTTCTAAGTGTATTCTTAATTTGCGCCAAATATATTACTGGTACACACCGGCTTTTTTGTGCAAGTTAATGGTCTAAAGCAAGCCAACTCTTAAGTAAGAGTGGGATCAGTAGTAGGAAATTTTGGCCCATGTACAGACTGCCTGGATTACGTGTCAAACTAGGGGTTGTCCACTACTTGGACAATGCTTTCTCAGTCCTCATGTTTCTCTCCAGTAAAATAATAACACCTATACTCACCTCCGATGTCAGTGCTGTTTCAGCGGTGTCAGCACTGGCTCTCCCTGGGATAGCATGACGTTCTTATGTCAGGCAATCCCTGGGAGAGTTAGTGTTGGCACTGCTGGAACATCGCAGGCAGAGAAGGTGTTATCATTTTACTAGGGGGAAACATGAGGACTGAGAAAAGGTTGTCCGAGTAGTGGACAACCCTTTTGTCATGATCCCAGTGCAGGTTTTTGAGCTGCATGTCAGGGGTTAATGTCTGGAGCTCAGTGCAGGTTTTGACCTGCACACCTGGGGTTAATGATTGTGGCCTCTTTTTGGTTCTGGGAGAGCTTCTTAAACCCCTGGGAAGCTCCAATCCCTGCCAGTTATACTTTTGCCTTTTGCCGAGTGTGCTGACCTCTGTGTGCCTGTGCCTGTTCGTTGTTATAGCTTGTTTATATGGTTCTGACCCGGTTCTGTTTCCCGTTGTGAGTTTGCCTGTTGATTCTGTACTGTGCTACCCTCTCTGTGTGTGACTCATTACCTGTGATCTGACTACTCTCTGCTGGCCCCTCTTGTACTTTGCAGCTATCTCTGTGTGTGACTCATTGGCTACGTCTTGACTATTCTCCCTGTCTATGCCCCTTGGTAACTTTGTCTCGCAGATACCCTGCTAGGAGTTCTCTTGCAGCTCCTAGTTCTCTGGAGTTTAGGCCACGCCCCTAGCAGTCACGTGCTTCAGGTCCTGCTGTTCTGAAGTACGCATCTACTCGGCTGCTGCCCGCTCCACAGGTATCTTTGAGCACAGTTCGCTTTACTCAGGACACGCGCACTGGCTCAGTGAGCAAGTTCAGTGGGGTGTTCCTGACACCTTTTAAGTTTCTCCAATGAGTACTGGGTTTTGGTGCATTTTGGAGGCTGCGCATTTTCGCTGCATAAAAAGATTAGCGTCTTACAGTTCCAGCATAATGTACACACGTGGTCAAAATTGTTGTTACCCCTCGTTTAATGACAGAAAAACCCACAATGGTAACAGAAATAACTTGAATCTGACAAAAGTAATAACAAATAAAAAATCTATGAAAATAACCAAATAAAAAGTCAGACATTGCTTTTCAACCATGCTTCCACAGATTAAAAAAAATAAATAAAACTCAAGAAATAGGCCTGGACAGAAATGACGGTACCCCTGAAAATAATGTGACAAAAGGGACATGTTAAATCAAGGTGTGTCCACTAATTAGCATCACAGGTGTCTACAATCTTGGAATCAGTGAGTGGGCCTGTATAGGGGGCTACAGGTGTTCACTGTGCTGTTTGGTGACATGATGTGTATCACACTCAACATGGACCAGAGGAAGCGAAGGAAAGAGTTGCCTCAGGAGATTAGAAAGAAAATTATAAGACAAACGTGTTAAAGATAGAAGTTATAAGACTATCTCCAAGCAGCTTGATGTTCCTGTGACTACAGTTCCACATATTATTAAGAAATTTAAGCTCCATGGGACTGTAGCCAACCTCCCTGGACGTGGCCGCAGGAAGAAATTGATGACAAATCAAATGGTAACAAAAGAGCCCAGAAAAACTTCAAAACAGATTAAAAGTGAACTTCAAGCTCAAGGAACATCAGTGTCAGATCGCACCATCCGTTCTTGTATGAGCCAAAGTGGACTTCATGGAAGACCACTAAGGAGGACACCATTGTTGAAAAAAATCATAAAGCCAGACTGGAATTTGCCAAACTACATGTTGACAAGCCACAAAGCTTCTGGGAGAATGTCCTATGGACAGATGAGACAAAAATGGAAGTTTTTGGCAAGGCACATCAGCTCTATGTTCACAGATGGAAAAAAGAAGCATATCAAGAAAAGAACACTGTCCCTACTGTGAAACATGGAGGAGGCTCTGTTATGTTTTGGGGCTGCTTTGCTGCATCTGGCACAGGGTGTCTAGAATCTGTGCAGGGTACAATGAAATCTCAAGACTATAAAGGGATTCTAGAGAGAAATGTGCTGCCCAGTGTCAGAAAGATTGGTCTCAGTCGCAGGTCATGGGTTTTGCAACAGGATAATGACCCAAAACACACAGTTAAAAACACCCAAGAATGGCTAAGAGGAAAACATTGGACTATTCTGAAGAGACCTTCTATAAGCCCTGACCTAAATCCTATTGAGCATCTTTGGAAAGAGCTGAAACATGCCATCTGGAAAAGGCAACCTTCAAACACCAGACAACTGGAGCAGTTTGCTCTTGAGGAATGGGCCAAAATACCTGTCAAGAGGTGCAGAAGTCTCATTGACAGTTACAGGAATTGTTTGATTACAGTGATTGCCTCAAAAGGTTGTGCAACAAAATATGAAGTTAAGGGTCCCATCATTTCTGTCCAGGCCTATTTCATGAGTTGTTGTTTTTTTTTTTTAATTCTATGGAAGCATGGTTGAAAAGCAATGTCTGACTTTCATTTGTTCATTTTCAGAGATTTTTTTTACTTATTATTACTTTTGTCAGATTCAAGTTATTTCTGTCACCATTGTGGGTTTTTCTGTCATTAAACAAGGGGTACCAACAATTTTGATCACGTGTGTATGTGATTTATAGAAAACTCATGCTCAAAGTGCTTTTATTTTGAATTGTGGAAACCGACTTGTAGTCCGTTTCTGACATTTACAGCAAGCCATTCTTTCTTGCGATAAATATGTGATTTACTTGCAGATTTTCCCCATGGACTTAAAGGAGATGAGGAAAATCCGCAGATAAAAAAAAATTACATATGCGTATTTAGTACAGTTCCGTAATGGAAATCCAGTAAAAAAGCAAGTAACCTAAATAAACTAATTGGCGCCGAAATGCTGCAGAAAATCTCACCGTGGGAACATAGTCTCAGGGTTGGTTCACAAGACCGATGTCTCCACATACGTGAAAAACGGACTGATGATTCTGATCAGAGTGGCATAAGTTTTTTATAGTAGGTGAACAGAAAAAAAATTCTCCTTTATGTTTGTTCGTGAAAATCAGACCGCACTTGGATGTCATCCGAGAGCAGTAGGATTTTTTTCACAGAATCATAGACTTGCATCGCCGATTTTGATCCAACCCGTTAGATCAAAATCTGACATGTGTTTGATTTTTGCTGCGGACCACTTGGTTCAAGGAAAAAATATTGGACATGTGCAGAGCCCCATCAATATGATAGGTATGAGTCTTATCTGTGAAAAACCACAGATAGAACTCATACAAGAAAATTGGTTGTGGACACGGGCCCTTACACACCATTAGTCAGTGCACCTGTAAATAATATTATAGGGCATCTGTCCCTTTTATCTTTCTGCATCATTACCGAAAGCTATACGCTGCCATGTAGACAACCAGCCTGCGGGCTGCTAACAATCTGATAGGATCTCCAATCCCGCCAGCTCTGCTGTTGCGTTATTTAAATGCCCTGAAACAAAGCAATATCTATAACTGTTCAGAAGATAACCCTCACCATCCACGTCCGATTTAGCTTGTTGAGACACAGCTCATGGGCTAGGTAGACGCAAGGGATTCTCTTGTCTCCAGGGTTCGACACACAAGCTAAAACCAACAAAGGTTTCCTCTGTGCTCCGTGAAGAGGATCCATCATCGCCTGGATCTGAGCAACTTCATCTTCACGATTGTGCTCTGCATTAAAAAAAAAAAAAAAAAGAGAAAATAAAAGTCACTTTAATATTGTGTAATTTCTCACAAGCAGTTACTTTTTATTTTTACTTGAACAATCATTTTAGCTTGGCAATCAGATGATTGCCACAAGATTACCTTACCTGATCTCCAGTGTGCAGCCGCTCATTTTGCCTATAGTGGCCACTACAGGGAGAAAGTATTATTGCAAGGTGCCTGTAATGCTGCTTCGATGCTGTGATGCGCAACTTCTACCATGGGGTGCTGGTGGAGGAGGAAGGTTGCACTAACAGTGGAGCACCACAACGCCGCAGCACACGCGCCACTAGGTGGCAGAAGAGTAGTCAGACAGGCCGGGTCAGAAACCAACAGGAAACGCAGTACCAGAGCAATACATGTTGGCACAAACAAGCCAGAAAAGTCAGAGCCAAACAGGAGCAGGAACGCCAGAGACGGGAGACAGACAAACAAGTCAGGGGACAAGCCAGGTCAAATACTAAGGGGTCACAACACAGAGAGCAAGCACTAAGACGAGCGTATTCACAGGGGATTGTGGGAATAGAACCTGTTGTGAATTCCCTGGCTCAGATTTCTGAGCCGAAGCTCCCCCTGCTCCCCCCGGTGGTTACTTGAGGTAGTGGAGCTGGCCAGATTGACAGAGGTCTGCCACCTGATGATGATGATGACGATTGGAGATCTGGGATTACTGATTGGAGTATTTAAGTCTGCAGACTTCCTGCAATCCCTGCTGGTGATTGCTTTCCTGTGCATTCAAAGGTCTGGTCTCTCCTGCCCTGTTCCTGCATTGTTCAGCTAAGTGGTTCATTTGTTAATCTTTTGCATCTGATCTGGTTTTCTCTCTCTACTTGTTGTGTGGGTTCAGCTTGCTCCTCTGGGGGCTGTGCTGGACCACCACTCCATATGTTACAGCCTGTGTCAGTTTGTTCAGTCCCCTGTTATATTGGTCTCTTTTGCTTTGCTCCCAGTTCATACCGGGGTGCTGATATAGTGGGGGCGAAGTCGTGTGACTTCAGTGTTTTTTGTACACCAGATGTGTTGGATTTTTCAGGGTTTTTGCGTGATTGCAGACAGTGTCTTTCCTGTCCTGTCCTGTCTAGTCAGTTTGGGCCCCATCGTTTGCTCAGTCTATTTTTCTGCCTGCGTTTGTGTTTCATCTTGTCTCACCAGCAATATATGTTTGGGGGCTATCTATTCCTTTTGGGGTCTGCTCCGGGGCAGTTTAGATTTCACCTTTCTTGCTTTAGGATTAGTTAGCTCTCCGGCTGTGCCGAGGCGTCTAGGGCATTGTAGGTACGCTCCACGGCTACTGCTAGTTGTGTGGATAGGATCAGGGGTCTGCAATCCGCTTAGTTACCAACCTCTCTGGTTTTCTGGTGGCTTAGCCTGTTCCTGCCATCCTCCTCGGTGACCCATTCATAACAAGGACCTAGGTAAACGGGCAGAGGACAAATCAGGGTATAACGGGGTCAGCTGCTCAAGCCGGAGGCAGGAGTGTTATGAGTTCATTTTCCCCTTCACCAATGAGGTCTGATGAACTCCCTCTTCTGGTGAAGGAAGGTAGTGAGGCTGATTACCAAGCACCTGAGCTGGGAGAGGATGACTGGGCGACGGGGATCTCTGACTGGATATAAGGCAGCCGACGCCCTTCCTCCTCGCTGGTGATTTCTCTGTGGAATTCTAGGAGACCAGTCTGATTCCTGCTCCTCAAAAGCTAAGTTTTCTGCTTTGCCTTTTTGCATTTGTGTTTTGGTTTTAGTTTGCCTTGCTTTTCTGGATTCTGCCATTCCCTGCTGGGGTGAGCTGAATTCCTTTTTTGTCGGTTGCTCTGTCTTCAGAGAATACCTGAGTACTGACATAGTCTTTTTGAAGCCTAGCGTCTTCAGGGCCTTTTTCCCGTCAGTCTGTGGGCTCTTATTTTCCTAGGGTTTTTCGCGGATTGCAGACAGCAGCTTTCCTATCCTGTCCTATCTAGTTAGCTTGGGCCCCATCATTTGCTCAGTCTATCTTTCTATCTGTGTTAGTGTTTTTTCTTCTTGCTTCACCGTCATTATATGTTGGGGACTGCCTATTGCTTTGGGGTCTGCTCTGGGGCAGTTTAGATTTCCCTTTCTGTCTTTAGGCTAGGCAGTTCTCCGGCTGTGATCGAGGGGTCTAGGGCATCGTAGGAACCCCCCACGGCTACTGCTAGTTGTTGTTGATAGGTTCAGGGGTCTGCAATCCGATAGCTGCCAACTTCTCTGGTTTTCTGGACTTAGCTAGCATTTCTGTTTTTGCCTCCTACGGTGACTCATTCATAACACAGGAGCTATAACTGACGCTGCCTGCAGGCAGCGGACTGAAATAGCCAAACAGATCCCAAAATGAGGCAGGGAAAGTTAACCCCCACATGACCAGACTGGGGAAAAGATAACCAGAAACAAAGCCTGACCTGGATCATGACAGCGCCCTTTCAATGACCAGACAGCCATGTAATATGCATTTGCAAAAAGTCAACCAGAACATTAGATGCTCTTAGATGGATAATGGGGTCACAAGCAAGGGACGTCCTCTCAATCATGTACACATATCCTAGATCTTGACCATGTAGTCAATATGATGTGCTGATGACAACAACAGCAGCTTCTGCAACTGAGCGATCAATTACCGGGCAATAGTGCTATGTGGAGCTTGTGGTTTACATACGGCATTTTGCAAAGTTTTTGCATCTTTTTAAGGACATGTGTTTTAGTGTTTTGTGCTTTATTTTTCTCTTTAAGGCATTTACCATACGGGGTAGTTAATTTTGTATTTTGACTGGACTTTTATGAACGTGAGAATAGTAAATACGTGTCACGATTTGACTGGCGAGTGACCTGGGACCAGGGGCACCTTTCCTGGCCCTAACACTAGGGGGCGCCCTAGCTCGCCCTGTTCCCCGGAATTCTTCAGATGGCGAAGATGCCGGGGCCTCCGTCCTTGCTCTATTGTCTATAGGGTACAGCCCTTCATCTGTCCCCTTCCCCCATCCAGGGAAGAGGGGGCGCTACTGTGCACTGCAGTACACCAACCCGACAGACAGGGTAACAAAGACAATGGTAAACTGAAAACTCCACACACAAAATATACAGTCACATATAACAGAAGTATTCACCAGGGTGTGTAGGGAGTGGGAAAAAAGCAAAACAGGGAAGGATAAGGAATTACCAAGAGTACAAAACCAGACAACAGTGGCTAATAAACTCCTCCAGCACTCCTTCACAAAACCAACTTCTCCTACTCCTATGTCTTGCAGCAATTGCTAACTCAGACAGGGACTTGGTAAACAAGCCCAGATTTTATAGGGGAGAGGAGTGGCTAACCGAACAAAGCTGAAGGAATTTCCAGCTGATCATAGCAGATTCCATTTATAGGACCCCGAGCTATCAGCTAAGGAGAAATTAGAGTTTAACAGTCCTGAAGTGCCACCACAGGACAAATGAAGCATTATATGGGTGAAAGGAGTTTATCTGTGTCAGGTCCTCCAGCGTGAGTGAGCGATGTTCCCCGCAGCTGCTCTCCCCTCTGGCTAATAGATCAGGGTCACGAATAAGGGATTTCTCTCTATTAACAATTCCTCTATAACAGGCGATAGACATCCACTTTAAAGGGTTTCTGTATTCAGGAACAGGAGCTTTGTTTTCCAGTGTATGGTATAAAATGCTTGCGCAAAGTTCATCATCAGGGTTTCTGCCGGATTCCCCAAAAAGCTGTATTTCCACAGAAACCCTGATGGAGACATTGTGGACATTGTGTGATAAAAATGAATAGTGTCAGGACAGAGGCTCCGTCAACTCCGACAATGTTCGGGCTCCTGTCGTGCTACAGTTTTTCAGAGATTCTGAGAGAAACCCTGACGTAAAGCTCAGTGGAACATACTGTATAAATGTGAACCTAGCCTTACTTACAGGGAACTTATCATGTTGCCAAACGCTATTAACCTGCAGATACAAGGTTAGTTTGCCGGATAATGGCGTTAGGAAGCTGTCCGGCTTCCAGGGGTGTAATGATCATGGTCGCAGAGAGTGTGACTGTGACCGGAGGTGGACCCACCAATGCCCGCAGCTATTTCTGCAATCAGATAAAATGCATTATGGCGCAGAGAACCGCCGGGGTCCCGTGCAACAAAACATGCTACCGGTGAATCAGAGGTCGAGAGTTGACGTCAGTGTGCAAGTTACTGGTGGCGCATGGCGGTAACGTCATGCGCTGCCCATCGTTTGCATGCTAAAATTACCTGCGGCTTCTGCACTGAGTACAGGAGAGGACACCGGGTGTCATGGGAGCAGAAGAAGGTGAGTAGTATCAATTAATTTTTTTAATGCGTTAAAGTACAGCAGCAGAACGATGGACATATACAAGGAAGGTTCCAGGATGGGCTCATGATGGTGGTATTCAGACCCATTTAAGTTTTTCACTCTTTGTTTCATTGCAGCCATTTGGTAAATTCAAAAAAGTTAATTTTTTCCTCAGTAATGTACACTCTGCACCCCATCCTGACTGAAAAAAAAACAGAAATGTAGAAATTTTTGCAAAATTATTAAAAAAGAAAAACTGAAATATCACATGGTCATAAGTATTCAGACCCTTTGCTCAGTATTGAGTAGAAGCACCCTTTTGAGCTAGTACAGCCATGAGTCTTCTTGGGAATGATGCATAAAGTTTTTCACACCTGGATTTGGGGATCCTCTGCCATTCTTCCTTGCAGATCCTCTCCAGTTCTGTCAGGTTGGATGGTGAACATTTGTGGACAGCCATTTTCAGGTCTCTCCAGAGATGCTCAATTGGGTTTAGGTCAGGGCTCTGGTTGGTCCAGTCAAGAATGGTCACAGAGTTGTTCTGAAGCCACTCCTTTGTTATTTTAGCTGTGTGCTTAGGGTCATTGTCTTGTTGGAAGGTGAACATTCGGCCAAGTCTGAGGTCCGGAGCACTCTGGAAGAGGTTTTCATCCAGGATATCTCTGTACTTGGCCGCATTCATGTTTCCTTCAATGGCAACCAGTCGTCCTGTCCCTGCAGCTGAAAAACACCCCCATAGCAAGATGCTGCCACCAACATGTTTCACTGATAGGATTGTATTAGGCAGGTGATGAGCAGTGCCTGGTTTTCTCCACACATACCGCTTAGAATTATCATCAAAAAGTTCTACAGTATCTTCGTCTCATCAGACCACAGAATCTTATTTCTCATAGTCTAGGAGTCCTTCATGTTTTTTAGCAAACTCTATGCGGGCCTTCATATATATGGCACTGAGGAGAGGCTTCCGTTGGGCCACTCTGAAAAAGGCACGATTGGTGGAGGGCTGCAGTGATAGTTGACTTTGTGGAGCTTTCTCCCATCTCCCTACTGCATCTGTGGAGCTCAGCCACACTGATCTTGGGGTTCTCCTTTACCTCTCTCATCAAGGCTCTTCTCCCACGATTGCTCAGTTTCGTTGGACGGCCAGGTCTAGGAAGACTTCTGGTGGTAACAAACTTCTTCTATTTAAGGAGGTCACTGTGGTCTTAGGAACTTTGAGTACTGTAGAAATTCTTTTGAAACCTTGGCCATATCTGTGCCTTGCCATAATTCTGCCTCTGAGCTCCTTGGCCAGTTCCTTTGACTTCATGATTCTCACTTGGTCTGACATGCACTGTGAGCTGTGAGGATTTGTAAAGGCACACACCTGTCTATATAAGACAAGTCCTATCTATTTAAACACAGCTGGACTCCAATGAAGGCGTAGAACCATCTCAAGGAGGAGCACAAGGAAATGGACAGCATGTGACTTAAATATGAGTGTCTGAGCAAAGGATCTGAATACTTATGACCATGTGATATTTCGGTTTTTCTTTTTTAATAAATTTGCATAAATTTCTACATTTCTGTTTTTTCAGTCAAGATGGAGTGCAGATTGTACATAAATGAGAAAAAAATGAACTTTTTTGAATTTACCAAATAGCTGCAATGAAACAAAGAGTTTAAGGAGTCTGAATACTTTCCGTACCCACTGTACTGTCTGTACCAGAATGGTAGGCATATATATCAGGATGGGCTCAGGATCGGGGTCATATATACCAGGATGGCATCAAGAAGGGGGACATATATACCAGGATGTGCCCAGGATGGGAGGCATATATCCCAGGATGGGAGGACATATAAACCAGGATGGGATCAAGATGGGGGGACATATAACCCCTGGCAAAAATTATGGCATCACCGGCCTTGGAGGATGTTCATTCAGTTGTTTAATTTTGTAGAAAAAAAGCAGATCACAGACATGGCACAAAACTAAAGTCATTTCAAATGGCAACTTTCTGACTTTAAGAAACACTAAAAGAAATCAAGAACAAAAAATGTGGTAGTCAGTAATGGTTACTTTTTTAGACCAAGCATAGGGAAAAAATTATGGAATCATTCAATTCTGTAGGAAAAATTATGGAATCATGAAAAACAAACAAGCAAACAAAAAAACACTCCAACACATCACTAGTATTTTGTTGCACCACCTCTGGCTTTTATAACAGCTTGCAGTCTCTGAGGCATGGACTTCCTGAGTGTCAAACAGTCCTCTTCATCAATCTGGCTCCAACTTTCTCTGATTTCTGTTGCCAGATCAGCTTTGCAGGTTGGAGCCTTGTCATGGACCATTTTCTTCAACTTCCAACAAAGAATTTCAATTGGATTGAGATCCGGACTATTTGCAGGCCATGACATTGACCTTATGTGTCTTTTTTCAAGGAATGTTTTCACAGTTTTTGCTCTATGGCAGGATGCATTATCATCTTGAAAAATGATTTCATCATCCCCAAACATTCTTTCCATTGATGGGATAAGAAAAGTGTCCAAAATATCAACATAAACTTGTGCATTTATTGAAGATGTAATGACAGACATCTCCCCAGTGCCTTTACCTGACATGCAGCCGCACATCATCAATGACTGTGGAAATTTGCATGTTCTCTTCAGGCAGTCATCTTTATAAATCTCATTGGCACGGCACCAAGCAAAAGTTCCAGCATCATCACCTTGCCCAATGCAGACTCGCGATTCATCACTGAATATGACTTTCATCCAGTCAGCCACAGTCCACGATTGCTTTTCCTTAGCCCATTGTAACCTTGTTTTATTCTGTTTTATAAGGTGTTAATGATGGCTTTTGTTTAGCTTTTCTGTATGTAAATTCCATTTCCTTTAGGCGGTTTCTTACAGTTCGGTCACAGAAGTTGACTACAGTTTCCACCCATTCGTTCCTCATTTGTTTTGTTGTGCATTTCCTGTTTTGGAGACATATTGCTTTAAGTTTCCGGTCTTGACGCTTTGATGTCTTCCTTGGTCTACCATTATGCTTGTCTTTAACAACCTTCCAATGTTTGTAATTGGTCTAGATTTTACACACAGCTGACTGTGAACAACCAACATCTTTTGCAACATTGCGTGATGATTTACCCTCTTTTAAGAGTTTGATAATCCTGTGCTTTGTTTCAATTGACATCTCATGTTGGAGCCATGATTCATGTCAGTCCACTTGGTGCAACAACTCTCCAAGGTGTGATCACTACTTTTTAGATACAGACCAACGAGCAGATCTAATTTGATGCAGGTGGTAGTTTTAGGAATGAAAATTTACAGGGCGATTCCATAATTTTTTCCTCAGAATTGAGTGATTCTATAATTTTTTCCCTATGCTTGGTTTTAACCCCTTTACCCCCAAAGGGGGGTTTGCACGTTCATGACCGGGCCAATTTTTACAATTCTGACCACTGTCCCTTTATGAGGTAATAACTCTGAAACGCTTCCATGGATCCCACTGATTCTGACATTGTTTTCTCGTGACATATTGTACTTCATGTTAGTGGTAGCATTTCATTCACATAACTTGCGTTTATTTGTGAAAAAAACAGAAATTTGGCGAAAATTTTGCAATTTTCCAACTTTGAATTTTTATGCCCTTAAATCACAGAGATATGGCACACAAAAACTTAATAAGTAACATTTCCCACATGTTTACTTTACATCAGCACAATTTTGGAACGAAAATTTTTGTTAGGAAATTATAAGGGTTAAAATTTGACCAGCGATTTCTCATTTTTGCAGCACCATTTTTTTTTTAGGGACCACATCACATTTGAAGTCACTTTGAGGGGTCTATATGATAGAAAATACCCCAAAGTGACACCATTCTAAAAACCGCACCCTTCAAGGTGCTCAAAACCACATTGAAGTTTATTAAACCTTCAGGTGCTTCACAGGAATTTTTTGAATGTTTAAAAAAAATGAACATTTAACTTTTTTTCACAAAAAAATTACTTCAGGTCCAATTTTTTTTATTTTACCAAGGGTAACAGGAGAAATTGGACTGCAAAAGTTATTGTGCAATTTGTCCTGAGTACGCCGATACCTGATATGTGGGGGGGGGACCACTGTTTCGGCGCATGGCAGAGCTCAGAAGGGAAGGAGTGCAGTTTGACTTTTTCAATGCAAAATTGGCTGGAATTCAGATCGGACGCCATGTCACGTTTGGAGAGCCCTTGATGTGTCTAAACAGTAGAAACCCCCCCCACAAGTGACCCCATTTTAGAAACTAGACCCCCCCCCAAGGAACTTATCTAGATATGTGGTGAGAACTTTGAACCTCCCAGGGCTTCACAGAAGTTTATAACGTACAGCCGTACAATTAAAATATCATATTTTTTCCACAAAAATGATCTTTTCACCCCCAATTTTTATTTTTCCGGTGATGTGCATGGGGGATTTTAATAACATCATTCACCCATATCTGGATAAGCACAATGCGGATGCAAGCCTACAACATCACCCCATTTCTAGATTTGGGGAGATGGTGGCGGAGCTCTCATTGTTAGATCTGTGGAGAATTAAATATCCTAAGTCTAAGCAGTTCTCGTGCTATTCTAAAATGCATAATACTCTATCTAGAATAGACTTGGTCCTGGGTTTCGGAAGAAATATTACACATGATGGACAAAATTGCATATTTACCCAGAGTACTATCTGATCACTCTACCATACTAATCAGTCTTAACCTCCTACCGGGTTTGAGTCTTTCTCGTAATTTGTGGCCATTCAACCCTTTTTGGTTACAGATTGTAGACATAGAGCCGATCTCGCTTGCCCTCAAACATTATTTTCGTGAAAATGGTACTGGTGAAGTATCGCTTAATACGATATGGGATGCTATGAAAGCCTGTTTGAGGGGGACTTCAATTCAGGGGGTCAGTACGTCCAAGACTAAATCTAATCAGTTTGGAGTATTTCTTAGGGAACGTGTCCAGGCGACAGAGCATAAATACATATCTACAGGGGAATCACGAGATTTGTTGGAGTGGAAGGAGGCACAAAAGGCGTATGACTCTCACATTAAAGAAAGAGCTAATACCGAAAGATTATTTTCACAGCACAGATTTTTTGAAGAAGGGGAGAAGGCAGGCCACCTCTTAGCAGTAATTTCTAGGACACAGAGGGGGAATTCATTTATTGGAGCACTCAGGGATCAAAATGGAGTATTGGTTAATTGCCCTGACAAAATTTTAACAATTTTCTCTGAATTGTATAAAGAGCTTTACAGCTCTAAGTTACAATATAACAAAGAAGAAATAATGTCTTACATGGATGGTATTTCATTTCCCACACTTTCAGACACGGACAGGATTTACTTAAATAGCCCATTACAGTTGGAAGAATTACAAGATGCGGTTGTATCTATGCCCAATAATAAATCACCGGGTTCAGATGGCATACTTGCGGAAATTTATAAAAAGTTTGGAGATATTTTACTTCCCCAGCTCCTTAAGACCTTTCAGGTGGCGGCTGGGACTGGCTCTCTACCCCCATCAATGCAGGAGGCTCTAGTTGTAGTTATCCTTAAACCAGACAAAGATCCTTTATTGCCTGATTCCTACACACCTATCTCTCTGTTGCCTACAGATGTTAAAATTATTGCCAAAGTATTAGCCACCAGACTGAACAGAGTGATATCTTCCCTAATCCATACAGGTCAATCTGGATTCATGCCCTCCAGATCATCAGCGGTAAGTATTTGACGGTTAAATCTTAATTTACAATTACCGGCCGACAACTCGGGAGAAAGGGTGGTCTGCGCTCTTGATGCAGCCAAGGCCTTTGATTCTGTTGAGTGGGAATTTCTCTGGGCTGTACTACATAAATTTGGGCTGGGGGATTCATTTATCTCTTGGGTAAAGCTCCTATATTGCTCTCCTAAAGCAAGAATTAAAGTTAATGGCCGTCTCACTAATCCATTTCATTTAGGCAGGGGTACCCGACAGGGGTGTCCCTTGTCTCCATTGTTATTCGCTATGGCCATTGAACCCAAGGCAGCAATGATTAGATCTAATCCAAATATTACGGGGTTTCAACGAGGAGGACTAGAGGAAAAGGTTGCCTTATATGCCGATGACACATTGCTTTTTCTGGCTAATGCATCTCATGCGCTGCCAGAGGCCATGAGGGTGATTCAGGAATTTGGGCAATATTCTGGGTTGAGGATCAACTGGGGCAAATCAGCACTTCTACCGGTGGAAAATACAGCTAATACATCCAATTATAATTTTTCAGGCCTACGGGTGGTCTCACAATTTAAATATTTGGGGGTACAAATTACACCTCGGGTCAGTGATTATGAGAGCCTTAACTTAATCTCCTCCCCATTCTTTCTAAGTTTAAACTTAAGAAAGATATCTGGCTATGTTTGCCTTTATCGGTGGTGGGACGAACTAACCTAGTCAAAATAATCTGGATGCCTCAATTACTATACATGCTACACAATTCACCACAATGGATCCCGCAGAGATTTTTCCATAAGATAAATTCACTATTTAGAGAGCTAATATGGGGTAAAGGACCTCCACGGATCAGACTGGAACTTTTGCAAAGAGAAAAAAGCAATGGGGGTTTGGCTGTCCCTAACCTGTCATGCTCGTCATGTCTGTCATGTCCGCCATGTCTGTTTTTCCTCAAGAACCCCTGGAGTGCTGTGCACGTGCATATCATGTCTGCTATCATGTGTGATCCCTGGAGCAGTGTGCGCACTTACCTTGTGACTGTTGGGCTGCAAGATGCCTGTGTTTCTGCTCTGCCTCCTGTGATCTTCTCTGCATGTCTGAAAACCCCTGATCATGTAACCTTTCCTAGGATCCAGCAGTCTGGTTTGGCAATCCTCTCTGCATGCCTGGAATCCTGATCATGTGACTGCTCTCTGTTATCCTGAGGATCTGAACTGGAAGTTCTTCCATGGTCCTGACCAGGAAGTGGAGGTGCTATGCCCTATATCAGGCCGCCCCTTCCTATGCTCAGGGCCTGAGTATTGTGTTGCTTCCCTGCATGGCTGCTTGGTCTGCTGGGTCGCTCCCTCTATTCTGTACCCTTGCACTCTGCTCTGTCGTGCATCTCTGCACACGCTCCGTGCTCGTATTCCGTCTCTTGTCTCGCACGCACCTTGCCATGTGTTCCCTGTGTATTTACGTTTAGCACCTGTTTGACCCTGAAGTCTTCCTTAATGAAGTTACTTTGAACTAACGTCTTGTCTCGCCTTGTCTTGTTTCCCTGAGCCGGCCGTCTGGTCCAGCTGCTGTGGTGGCTCACCCCCTTGGTCTTGCCCCTGACACTCCCTGTATAGGGGGTGGATTCTCACTAGGTCAGCTCGCCCTAGGTGGGTGGGTGCCACGGTCCAGAGGGTCCACGCATTCAAAAGGAAAACGACTCAGCATAAGCTGACGCTCGTCACATAACCCATGGGTTTACTACACGGCAGCACAGTTACAACACATACGCGGTTGGGATGATCCTGGGGGAGGGGGAGCTCAGCGTCAACTTTTGCAAGAATACTTTGACTCGGATAGTCTCTACGAGGTATTGGACTCGGGGGGGTTTTGGTACAAAAACACATGAATTCCCTACTCTGCTGTTAATACACAAACTATGGGAAAAAGTTAAAAAAATGCAGGATATCCATGGGGTGTCTCAATATACTTCTATATGGAATACCCCTTCCCTTTCTAATCTCAGCCACTTGGAGGGTTTTGAGAGCTGGGCCCGAAGAGGGATACGTAGATTTGAACATATATTGGAGGGAGATAGAATTAAAGATTTTATTTATTTGCGTATGGAATTTGGGATCCAGAATTCAGAATTTTACAAGTATTTACAACTTAGACATGTGTACCAAGCAGAAAGCCTCATTGCAGGAAAACCCATGCAACAGAATAAGATTATACAGCGTATTGTAAAATCCACAGGAACAGCTGGGATGATTTCTCATTTATATTGGGACAAACTGCATTTGGTGCTTCTGAATCATCCTCTACATGCGAAGGAGAGGTGGGAGCGAGATATTGGTCCTATTGAGGACAATTTATGGTCAGAAATATTAGAAAGAGTTCCCGGACTCTTGCTGGGAGAAGCCCTTCGTTTGTCACATTTAGGCTAAGTGCACACATTGCAGAAAATTTCTGCTCAAAAACCTGACTCCCTTCCCAGAAACCGCGCCTTTTTTGTCTTCGCGTTATCCGCGCGGTTTTGATGCGTTTTTTTCCGCAGCGTTTTCAAAACACATTGAACTAGCCAGAAACGCGGAAAAATCCATAAAATTAATGAGCATGCTGCATTTTTTACCGTGATGCTTTTTTTCGCGGTAAAAAACGCATCAATATGCACAAAAAGTGCAAAATGCATAGAAATTGATGGGAAGCTTATTTTTAGCGGTTTTATAGCGGTTTAAGGCTAAGTGCACATGTTGCAGACAATTTCTGCTCAAAAACCTGACTCCCTTCCCAGAAACCGCACCTTTTTTGTCTTCGCGTTTTTGTCACGGTTTTTGCGCGGTTTTGATGCTTTTTTTCCGCAGCGTTTTCAAAACGCATTGAGCAAGCCAGAAACGCGGAAAAATCCGCAAAATTAATGAGCATGCTGCGTTTTTTACCGCAATGCTTTTTTTCGCGGTAAAAAACGCATCAAGATGCACAAAAAGTGCAAAATGCATAGAAATTAATGGGAAGCTTATTTTTAGCGGTTTTATAGACAAAACCGTGTTAAAAACCGCTAAAAAAACAGTGTGTGTAAACCCAGCCTTATAGTCAAAACCGCTAAAAAAAACGCTGTGTGTGAACACAGCCTTATATGTAATTCATCAAGTTTATCGCACTCCCAAGTTTTTGTTCGATATTGGAGTTAGGCCCGATCCTCTTTGTCCAAGGTGTCGAACAAACACAGCCACCCTACTGCACATGTTATAGTCGTGTCCACATCTTGAGTAGAGTAATAGGGATAATTAATAGAGTATATTCGGTTGAGCTGAGCAGAACCCCCTTTGTATGTATCCTAGGATATATAGAAGACTTGCCAACAGAAGAGGTCGGGAAGTTAGCTGTATCTAGAATGCTTTTTATGGCCAGAAAATTGATAGCCCAGTATTGGATCTCCCACCAAACCCCCTCAATTGCGGAATATGTAATAAAAATTAACTGGCTAGTTAATTTCGAAAGAGGTATATATTGCAAGAGAGATTCTATTTCCAAATTTGAAAAAATATGGGCATGTTGGATTGATCATTCTGGTCTTGCGTCGGGAGAGCTGACCAGGTTCAGGTTGGGTCTATCCTGATACGACGATATAAAGGAGGAACAAGATTTAACTCTGACAGAGATTATTACATTATAATTTGATTTGGCATACAATAAGGAGACTTCAGATATGTAGCTCTTTAACCGAGACTTATATTAACCTGTTGCTGTTATCTTCCTTTGTACTATTGTAACAATTTTGGGAGCGGCACTATATGTAATCAGCTATACCATTTTACCATTAAAATATTGTTTGCATTGGGGTTGTAAACTGGGGGGAAGGGGGAAGAGGGGTTAGAGGTGTATGTACCTCTATTGCGGGTTGTTGTTTTCTTCTTTGTTTTTCCTTTTTGTATTAAAAATTTCAATAAAAATTACTTTAATTAAAAAATTTTTTTTTTATTTTTCCAAGGGTAACAGGACCCCAAAAGTTATTGTGCAATTTGTCCTGAGTACGCTGATACCCCATATGTGGGGGTAAACCACTATTTGGGCGCATGGCAGAGCTTGGAAGGGAAGCAGCGCCATTTGACTTTTGGCTGGAAATGGGATTGGAAGTCATGCCGCGTTTGGAAAGCCCCTGATGTGCCTAAACAGTGGAAACCCCCTCCAAATGACACCATTTTGGAAACTAGACGCCCCACGGAACTTATCTAGATGTGTGGTGAGCACTTTGAACCCCCAAGTGCTTCACAGAAGTTTATAACGCCCGGGGTGAAAATAAAAAAATCATTTTTTTCCCACAAAAATGATATTTTTGCCCCCAATTTTTTATTTTCCTAAGGGTAGCAGGAGAAATTGGACCCCAAAAGTTGTTTTGCAATTTGTCCTGAGTAGGCTGATACCACATATGTGGGGGTAAAACACTGTCTGGGCGCATGGTAGAGCTTGGAAGGGAAGGGGCACCATTTGACTTTTTCAACGCAGAATTGGCTGGAATTGAGATCAGACGCCATGTTGCGTTTGGAGAGCACCTGATGTGCCCAAACAGTGGAAACCCCCCAATTCTAACTCCAACCCTAACCCCAACACACCCCTAACCCTATTCTCAGCCCTAACCCTAGCCCTAACGGGAAATTGAAAATAAATACATTTTTTTAATTTTATTATTTTTCCCTAACTAAGGGGGTGATAAAGGGGGGTTTGATTTACTATTTATGGCGGGTTTTTATGTTTGGCAGCTGTCACATTTTGAGAGCTATAATTTTTCCATATTTTGACCCACCGAGTCATGGGAAGTCTTATTTTTTGCGGGACGAGTTGCCGTTTTTATTGGTACCATTTTCGGGCATGTGACGTTTTTTGATCGCTTTTTATTCTGAATTTTGGGACGCAGAATGAACAAAAACCAGCATTTCAAGAATTTCTTTTGGGGGGGTGCGTTTACACCGTTCTGTGTGCGGTAAAATTGATAAAGCGGTTTTATTCTTCGGGTCAGTACGGTTACAGCGATACCTCATTTATGTCTTTTTTTATGTTTTGGCGCTTTTATGCAATGAAAACAATTTTATATAAAAAATAATTATTTTTGCATCGCTTTATTCTGCGAGCTATAACTTTATTTTTTCGCTGATGACGCTGTGTGGTGACTTGGCAGAAGATGACGTTTTCAGCGATACCATAGTTATTTATATCAGTCTTTTTGATAGTGCGTTATTGCACTTTTTGTTCGGCGGTATGATAATAAAGCATTATTAAAATGCTTTGCTTTTTATTTTTTAAGGGATTCGCTAAAGGGGTTAACTAATGGGACAGTTTTATAGGGCGGGTCGTTGCGGACGCGGCGATACTAAATATGTGTACTTTTATTGTTTGGGTTTTTTTATTTCCAAAAAATGAATTTATTTGGGAATAGTATTTTTTGTTTGTTTTTTCATTTATTTAGCGATTTGTTTATAAATTATTTTTACACTCTTGTTTTTTTTAACTTTATTACACTGTCCCAGGGGGGACATCACTGTCATGTGTGAGATCGCTGTGACAGATCAGCGATCTGTCACAGGCACTGCAGCAGGCTTCCTCATGTCTGCGCTCTGCAGGCAGTGAGGAAGCCAACTCCCTGCAGGCCCCCGCCGCCATATTGGATCCAGGGACCTGCAGGGAAGGAGGCCCCGCAACAGCGCAGCACATCGCGCTGCTGCGGGGGTCTCAGGGACGCACGGAGGGAGCCCCCTCCCTGCCGATGCTTCCCTAAACCCCCCCCCGGTACACTGCGGTCATGTTTGATCGCAGTGTGCCAGGGGTTAACGTGCCGGGGGCGGTCCGTGACCCCCCTGACACATAGTGCCGGGTGTCAGCTGTGATAATCAGCTGACACCCGGCCGCTGATCGCTATGACGTACTATCCCGTCCATGGGCATAGTGGCCCAGGTCCCATGGATGAGATAGTACGTCAGATGTCAGGAAGGAGTTAAAAGGTATCCATTACTGACTACCAAATTTTTTGTTCTTGATTTCTTTTAGTGTTTCTTAAAGCCAGAAAGTTGCCATTTGAAATGACTTTAGTTTTGTGCCAAGTCTGTGATCTGCTTTTTTTCTACAAAATTAAACAACGGAATGAACATTCTCCAAGGCCGGTGATTCCATAATTTTTGCCAGGGGTTGCATGTATCAGGATGGGCTCAGGAAGGAGGACACATGTATCAGGATGGCATCAGGATGGGAGACATACAGTAGGTATCAGGATGGGGGACATTATATACCTGTAAAGTATATATATTATTACACATTATATTATATATTGTTACATTAGTATATGATGGGGGATATTGCTACACAATGGGTGGGGGACATGTATATTCTTATAGGATTTAGAATGCTACAAGGGCCCATGCATCTGACTGACATCATGGAGGAGGGTTCCCATGTCTACATTTCCGCCACTGAGGGATGCCGCGCTGAAAGTGCGACTACTGCAAGAAAATTAACGTTATTACTCCCGGGAACCTCCGGCTTTCAGTCATAAAGGCGTGCCTGAAGTGGCTACAGTCGCTGCTCAGTACACAGTGGCCAGCATCTATAAGCACGCCCAGCACTTTGATTGACAGCTTGTGCTGCACAGATGCGCTGCAGAGTGAGCTGTCAAACAAAACGCCGAGGTGTGCCAACAGCCGCTGCCCACTGTGTACTGAGCAGCGACTGTAGCCACTTCAGGCACGCCTTTATGACTGAAAGCCGGAGGTTCCCGGGAGTAATAACGTTAATTTTCTCGTGGGTGCCGCACTTCTTCACAATGTTATCATCTGCAGATTAACTTCATACATTCAGGTGAATTGTGCTTGGGGACATGACAGGTTCCCTTTAAATGCCAAAGTTGAGTCCCATTATAATTGAGGATAGTCTGGGATGTTGGAAGCTGCAGGGTTAACCGTTACTTACTTTTTTGCGATTCAGCATTGGCCACGTAGATGAAGCCATCCACAACTTTACACACTTCCTTTACTTGCGGGATCAGGCTGAAGACAGCTGCCGCTTCTCCGTTTACCGAGCCTTCGGAGACAAACATCTTATTGACGGCCGCACTCTGCTCTGTGCGAGCTCTGTCCCGTTCTGAACTAAGAACAAAATTTAAAAAAAAATGATTATTCATCAGAATATTAAGCCTGATGATGACAATACTGACCAAGATAATGTCCATCTTTAATACCTTTCCATGACGGACAATTTTCATTTTTACCTCCCCTACTCGTAATTCTTTTTTCTTTTCTAGTTTTATCTTTCTTACAGTTCTAGTTTAGAATGTGAATACTTGGGATCCCAAACTTGTCATTTTGTGTTTTTTTGTTTTTTTTTGTTTCAGTGGTTTACATACAGAATTTTGTTGTTTGTTTTTTTTTTGCATCCTGTGTTCTTGTGTTTTGTACTTTTTTTTTCTCTTAGCAGCGTTTATCATACAGGGTCGTTAATTTAGTATTTTGATAGATTGGACTTTTACAGACGTGACAATAGGAAATGTCAATTTTTTATTTCTTTATTTTTAAATTGGAAATAAGAGTGATCCAAATTTTTATATTTTTTATACATTAACCCCTTAAGCCCCAAGGGTGGTTTGCACGTTAATGACCAGGCCAATTTTTACAATTCTGACCACTGTCCCTTTATGAGGTAATAACTCTGAAACGCTTCCATGGATACCAGTGATTCTGACACTGTTTTCTCGTGACATATTGTACTTCATGTTAGTGGTAAAATTTCATTCAAATAACTTGCGTTTATTTGTGAAAAAAACGGAAATTTGGCGAAAATTTTGAAAATTTTGCAATTTTCCAACTTTAAATTTTTATGCCCTTAAATCACAGAGATATGGCACACAAAAAAACTGAATAAGTAACATTTCCCACATGTTTACTTTACATCAGCACAATTTGGAAACCAACATTTATTTTTGTTAGGAAGTTATAAGGGTTAAAAGTTGACCAGCGATTTCTCATTTTTGCAACACCATTTTATTTTTACGGACCACATCACATTTGAAGCCACTTTGAGGGGTCTATATGATAGAAAATACCGAAAAGTGACACCATTCTAAAAACTGCACCCCTTAAGGTGCTCAAAACCACATTCAAGAAGCTTATTAACCCTTTAGGTGCGTCACAGGAATTTTTTGAATATTTAAAAAAAAATGAACATTTAAATTTTTTCACTAAAAAAATACTTCAGGTTCAATTTTTTTTAATTTACCAAGGGTAACAGGAGAAATTGGACTGCAAAAGTTATTGTGCAATTTGTCCTGAGTACGCCGATACCTGATATGTGGGGGGGAACCACTGTTTCGGCGCATGGCAGACCTCAGCAGGGAAAGAGCGCCATTTGACTTTTTCAATGCAAAATTGGCTGAAATTCAGATCGGACGCCATGTCGTGTTTGGAGAGCCCCTGATGTACCTAAACAGTGGAAACCCCCCCAAGTGACCCCATTTTGGAAACTAGACCCCCCAAGGAACTTATCTAGATATGTGGTGAGAACTTTGAACCCACAAGGGCTTCACAGAAGTTTATAACGTACAGCGGTACAATTAAAAAATCATTTTTTCCACAAAAATGATCTTTTCACCCTCAATTCTTATTTTTCCAAGGGTAACAGGACCCTAAAAGATATTGTGCAATTTGTCCTGAGTGCGCTGATACCCCACATGTGGGGGTAAACCACTATTTGGGCGCATGGCAGAGCTCGGAAGGGAAGCAGCGCCATTTGACGTTTTTGGCTGGAATTGAGATCGGACACCATGTCGCGTTTGGAAAGCCCCTGATGTACCAAAACAGTAGAAACCCCCATAAATGACACCATTTTGGAAACTAGACCCCCCAAGGAACTTATCTAGATGTGTGGTGAGCACTTTGAACCCCCCAGTGCTTCACAGAAGTTTATAACGCCCGAGCGTGAAAATACAAAAATCGTATTTTTTCCACAAACATGATCTTTTAGTCACCAATTCTTTTCATTTTCCCAAGGGTACAAGGAGAAATTGGACCCCAAAAGTTGTTGTCCAATTTGTCCTGAGTACGCTGACACCCCATATGTGGGAGAAAACTACTGTATGGAACACGTCGGGGCTCGGAAGGGAAGTATTGACGTTTTGGAATGCAGACTTTGATGGAATGGTCTGCGGGTGTCATGTTGCTTTTGGAGAGCCCCTGATGTACCTAAACAGTGGAAACCCCCCACAAGTGACCCCATTTTGGAAACTAGACCCCCTAAGGAACTTATCTAGATGTGTGGTGAGCACTTTGAACCCCCCAGTGCTTCACAGAAGCTTATAACGACCGGGCGTCAAAATAAAAATATCGTATTTTTTCCACAAACATCATCTTTTAGTACCCATTTTTTTTATTTTCCCAAGGGTAACAGGAGAAATTGGACCCCAAAAGTTGTTGTCCAATTTGTCCTGAGTACGCTGACACCCCATATGTGGGAGAAAACTACTGTATGGCACACGTCGGGGCTCGGAAGGGAAGTAGTGACGTTTTGGAATGCAGATTTTGATGGATTGGTCTGCGGGTGTCATGTGCGTTTGGAGAGCCCCTGATGTACCTAAACTATTGAAACTCCCCACAAGTGACCCCATTTTGGAAACTAGACCCCCCACGGAACTTATCTAGATGTGTGGTGAGCACTTTGAACCCCCAAGTGCTTCACAGAAGTTTATAACGCCTGGGCGTGAAAATAAAAAAATAATTTTTTTCCACAAAAATGATATTTTTGCCCCCAATTTTTTATTTTCCTAAGGGTAACAGGAGAAATTGGACCCCAAAAGTTGTTTTGCAATTTGTCCTGAGTATGCTGATACCCTATATGTGGGGGTAAAACACTGTTTGGGCGCATGGCAGAGCTTGGAAGGGAAGGAGCACCATTTGACTTTTTCAACGCAGAATTGGGTGGAATTGAGATCAGACACCATGTTGCATTTGGAGAGCACCTGATGTGCCTAAACAGTGGAAACCCCCCAATTATAACTCCAACCCTAACCCCAACACACCCCTAACCCTAATCTGAGCCCTAACCCTAGCCCTAACCCTAACCCTAATGGGAAAATGGAAATAAATACTTTTTTTTAATTTTATTATTTTTCCCTAACTAAGGGGGTGATAACGGGGGGTTTGATTTACTATTTATGGCGGTTTTTATGTTTGGCGGCTGTCGCACGCTAAGGCTGGTTTCACATTAGCGCATTTTCAGCGCGCGCACGGCCGGGGGTAGCTCCGCCCCCGAGCCGGCTCTCTGCCCGGCGTGCCCGCCCCTTGCTTGTAGCGCCGCCTACTAGCGGACAGCGGCGCCTGCGATCGGCGCACCCTATCTTTAGCATAGGGTGCGCAGATCGTGCGCAGGCCGTGCGCTAGTTGCGCTTTGACCTGCGCTGCGCACTTTTGACGGTGCGCCGTGCGCGCCAAAATCCAAAAAGTTTGATTTTGGCGCGCACGGCGCACCGTCAAAAGTGCGCAGCGCAGGTCAAAGCGCAACTAGCGCACGACCTGCGCACGATCTGCGCACCCTATGCTAAAGATAGGGTGCGCCGATCGCAGGCGCCGCTGTCCGCTAGTAGGCGGCGCTACAAGCAAGGGGCGGGCACGCCGGGCAGAGAGCCGGCTCGGGGGCGGAGCTACCCCCGGCCGTGCGCGCGCTGAAAATGCGCTAATGTGAAACCAGCCTAAAAGACACTTTTTATTGTAAAAATAGTTTTTGCATCACCACATATTGAGAGCTATAATTTTTCCGTATTTTGACCCACCGAGTCATGTGAGGTCTTATTTTTTGCGGGACGTGTTGACGTTTTTATCGGTACCATTTTCGGGCACGTGACATTTTTTTATCGCTTTTTATTCCGATTTTTGGGACGCAGAATGAACAAAAACCAGCGTTTCATGAATTTCTTTTGGTGGGGTGCGTTTACACCGTTCCGCGTGCGGTAAAATTGACAAAGCGCTTTTATTCTTCACGTCGGTACGGTTACAGCGATACCTCATTTAGGTCGTTTTTTTATGTTTTGTCGGTTTTTTGCAATGAAAACAATTTTATATAAAAAATAATTATTTTTGCATCGCTTTATTTTGCGAGCTATAACGTTTTTATTTTTTTGCGGATGATTCTGTATGGCGGCTCGTTTTTTGCGGGACAAGATGAGATTTTCAGCGGTACCATGGATATTTATATGTGTCTTTTTGATTGCGCGTTATTGCACTTTTTGTTCGGTGGTATGATAATAAATCATTATTTTTTGCTTCGTTTATTTTTATTTTTTAAGGGGTTCGCTAAAGGGGTTAACTAATGGGACAGTTTTATAGGGCGGGTCGCTACGAACGCGGCGATACCAAATATGTGTACTTTTATTTATTTTATTTTTTTTTCAAAAAATGAATTTATTGGGCAATATTTTTTTTTTTACTAATTTATTTAGCGATTTTTTTTAAATTATTTTTACACTTTTTTTTATTTTTTTTTTTTTACTTTATTACATAGTCCCAGGTGGGACATCACTGTCCTGTGACAGATCGCTGATCTGTCACATCACATATCACTGTGACAGATCAGTAATCTGTCACAGGCAGTTCTGCAGACTTCCTCATGCCTGCGCTTTGCAGGCAGTGAGGAAGTCAGCTCCCTACAGGCCCCCGAAGGCCCCCGTCGCCATCTTGGATCCGGAGGCCTGTAGGGAAAGAGTCCCCCGCAGCAGCGCTGCACATTGCGCTGCTGTGGGGGGCTCAGGGAAGCACGGAGGGAGCCCCCTCCTTGCCGAAGCTTCCCTTTAACTCCCGGTACACCGCGATCGTGTTTGATCGCGGTGTACAAGGGGTTAACGTGTCGGGGGCGGTCCGTGACCGCCCCTGACACATTGTGCCGGGTGTTAGCTGTGATAATCAGCTGACACCCGGCCGCGATCAGCAGCGCTCACCACGTGGGCGCCGCTGATCGCATTAGACGTACTATCCCGTCCTTGGGAATTAAGTCCCAGGGCACATGGACGGGATAGTACGTCTAATGGCAGAAAGGGGTTAAAAATATATATTTATTTTTTACTTTATTTATAGTCTTCTTAGGTAACTTGAACAACATAGAAGAACGACCTAGTCTTATGTCAACTGGCCCACTCCAGGGTTCCCCAGCCTGAGAGCAGGACGCAAGATGCTTAAAAGCAATCTGTCACCAGGTGTTTGCTATCCAAATTGGGAGCAACATGATGTAGGGACAGAGACCCTGATTCCAGCTATGTATTATTTAATGGGAGCAACATGATGTAGGGACAGAGACCCTGATTCCAGCTATGTATTATTTAATGGGCTGCTTGCTGCAGTTTTCATAAAATCACCGTTTTCTCTGCTACAGATCTAGCAGTTCTCTGAATGATGAGCTCTGTAAAATCCTGCCCACACCACTGATTGGCTGCTTTCTGTGTAAGCTGTAAATCAGTAGTGTGGGCGGGGTTATACAGAGCTCAACATTCAGAGAACTGTTAGATTTGGAGCAGATAAAGCAGTGATTTTATCAAAATTGCAGAAAGCATCCCAGTAAGTGACCTCACTGGAATCAGGGTCCCCACCCCTACATCATCAGAGCCACTTAATTTCCCCACAGAAGTAAATACTATATCCATTGAAATAGAACGGTCAGAAGTTAGATTGATGAGGGTCTGAGTGTTGAAACTCCCTCCAATTATTGAAACAAAGAGGCAAAAGTCCTCAGCTCCTTTTTGTGCTCTTTCAGCTATGTGTGGGCTCACAGAAAGTCCCTACCTCGGTGGGAGCAGCTCCGCAGAGCAGATTACAGCCTTATGAGCTCTGCGCTCAGCTAGAAACTTCTGTCAGTGATCAATGGGGGTCTCAGTGCCTGGAAACACCACGTATCAAAATATATTAAAATTCACTATTACAAGTCATAATTTTTTTCAACAACAGTTCTTTCAACATTAAAATGACGAGCTGCAAGGGGTCCATTCAATTTCTATGGGACTGACGGAAAAATGGTATACGTACTTGGCTGTCTGTCTTAACACGAAAGCATTTCTTAATAAAAGAAGTGTTGTGCATTTACCGCGTCGTAGAATACAGGGTTAAAATATTAAATTTGTGCTCGCCATTCAGCTGGAACGTGACACCAGAGCCAATACCTGTGCGGAAAGAGAAGAAGACATGAAATATTATCGGCTCATCAGTGAAGCTTCTGAGATGCCACCACAATCTATGAGAGCAAAGCCCCTGTACACAGTGAAAGGCTGTCGGACAAACGATGCTTTGGCCAATTGTCCGGCAGCCATCGCGGCCCTTTCTCCCATACACATTGAATGGCTGTCAGATGAAAAATGCTTTGGCCAATTGTCCGGCTGGCTACCATCTTGGCCCTTAATCCTATACACATTGAATGGCTGTCAGATGAACAATGCTTTGGCCAATTGTCCGGCAGCCATCGCGGCCCTTTCTCCCATACACATTGAATGGCTGTCAGATGAAAAATGCTTTGGCCAATTGTCCGGCTGGCTACCATCTTGGCCCTTAATCCTATACACATTGAATGGCTGTCAGATGAACAATGCTTTGGCCAATTGTCCGGCAGCCATCGCGGCCCTTTCTCCCATACACATTGAATGGCTGTCAGATGAACAATGCTTTGGCCAATTGTCCGGCTGGCTACCATCTTGGCCCTTTCTCCCATGCATATTCAATGGCTGTCAGATGAAGAATGCTTTGGCCAATTGTCTGGCCGGCTACCATCTTGGCCCTTAATCCCATACACATTGAATGGCTGTCAGATGAACAATGCTTTGGCCAATTGTCTGGCCAGCTACCATCTTGGCCCTTTCTCCCATACACATTGAATGGCTGTCAGATGAACAATACTTTGGCCAATTGTCTGGCCTGGAAACGATTCCTCTCATACACAGAAGCACTCACTCAACCAAAAGCTCTTGTTTTTCTCTGAGACAGCCACCACCAGACATTATCTTCTGCAGCACAAAGCGATCAGCTGTCCGAAATTGGACATAACTCCCGCAACAATTAATTGTCTGAGGCCTCCATAGATATTAGACTGTCTGCCAAACCATGGGTCTAGTCATTAGTCTAATGTGTATGGGAAGCTAGACCCGTTGATGTAGACCCGGACCCCTTTGCCTTACCGTTGATTTGTCTCTGCAATATGCTGACAACTGGCAGAAGATCTGGAGAGGTCATCATCCGTGTGACCAAAGAATCATCCAGCTGTTCAAGGCCAGGACCAAACATGGCGAAGCGGGGCTCTCCATGCATGACAAGAGACTGCAGGAATGAGGTCACCGCTCCGTAAATGGGATTCTTGGTTTGCAGGGATCGTCTAGTTTTTGGGCTGCTCCGCAAGTAGCTAAAAACATAAAAAAAACTTCCGGCATATAAGTGTAAACTGTGCAAAATTTAAAAAAGCACCCAAAAAGTAATATTTTAGATTTAACCTTATGAACGCTATTTATGGCTTATGTGTCCAAGAATTGGTTTGGCCGGATACCTGGTGATATAGTTATCAATAGTTTTAAAAGGGTTACAAACTAGCTTAAAGGAAATGCACAAAATATTAGTTAATGCTGAAATGGCAAAGACTACCTAAAATAAAAGTAAAGAATCAATACTCTCAGCAAAACCCCAGAGGACATCTGGACTTCCTTGTCTTCTGCTTCTTGGTCCAGAAATGGTCTATCAGCCATTGGCTGAAGGGGGGGGGGGTCAAAGAATTGCTAAGCAGTAGAATGGTGTGAATAAATTAGCATAACCTGGTCCAACGACCCCATCCATAATCTGTGGTCATTGGACGAGAGCCCTGAGAACCGTTTCTTACTTGACTCGGTTCTTCTTTTGATTAGCTGGCCTGACGAGACATCACATGTGCGTATGTCGCAATGATGACTTTGTGCCAGGTCGGCTAATCAAAAGAAGAGCTGCAGATGTCGGGCGGTAGGAGTCGTTTCTCACAGTTCGCGCCATACGTATACAGATCACAGTCATGGCCGATGGACCCGATCCTTCAAATTGATCTGCACCAATTCTAATAAGAGGGCATCTCTAACTCTTTCCTTGGATTTAAGAACAGGAACACGAAGCAGAGAACAGCAAGGACAGGGTGAGCGCCTGAGAGTGGCAGCATCACAGCTGTGGGTTTTATGGAGTTGTAATTCAACACCCAAAAGCATAAGGAGCTTCTTCCTTCTCTGTAGCTTCTTGTGCCACCAATTTCATGAAGAGGTTGGCGTCTTACCACCCACAGGTGAAGTATTTTGCCACTTTGCACCCAGTAGGTTAGTCATCCCTGCACTCACATGGACATATAATTACACTCCTTGCCATCCGGAGATTCACATAAGCAGGAATTCAGGACGTCCAAGTTGGGCAAACTGTGACAATCAATGGAGGACCAGGTTGGATGATCGCGCAGTAGAAAGTACTTCCACAGTAGACGGTCTTGTACCATCGACTGCCAGTATCGATTTGTCATTCCAAGCTTGCACAAGTCTTGTGGTGAGAGAAATGTCAGGATGTACAGCTGCATGTCAACCTAAAGAAAGCACAGAAAAACAGAGATTTTTAAGGAAAAAGAGTGGGGATCTCCTGCATGTGGCAAGGGCACTGCTATAAAGAGTCCTACACCAGCACACAGGTTGGGTATTTGGTCATGTTCACATGTGGCAGATACGCTGCAGATTTCTAGTACTTTCTCAGTGGTGATTAGTCCGCAGCTTATTACAGTAGCAGCGAATTGTATGAGATTTTTATAACTTATCTGCATACAAACCTGTAGATTACCCACCAACTTGCATCAGAAAGAAATCACTTAACTCTTTTTGCTCTTTTCAGGCTTCCTTTCCTACCCCCCTGCGTTTCTTGGTATAATTCAGCCTCCGGAGATGACATCATGTCCCATGTGACTGCAGCAGCCAATGAGAAGATTCAGCAGCCACAAGAGATATGACATCATCATCACAAGAGGCCGGGTTATACCAATGCCTCCAAAGTGCCAGGGAAACTCCGTAGGGTGATTTGTTTTTGTTATTTTGCACGCTGCGGTTTCTGAATAATTTGGTGCTGATCTTCAGGATGCTGCACTTGCTACAAACTCAATGCAAATCACAAGGCGTCTGTGACATGTGCGATATTCAGGCATTTTTTTTTTTTACAGCAAAATCTCAGCTGTAAAATAACCGCAGACAAGTTGAATAAATGTTTTTGGACTTTTCTGAGAATTGATGTTATGAGACACATGTGCCTAAAAGTGACATCACGGGATCAGGCAAAGTCAGTGTTGATAAGCAGATTAAAGGGGTTGTCCAGAGAATCAACAGGATGAGAGGTCAGACCCCCAGCGATCATCAGTGATCGCCTATCCTGTAGATACGCAAATTATTTTTACCGGACAACCCCTTTAAAGGTGGTCTGGCTGCTTGCCATTGGGATAAATTACATAGTTACATAGGTTGAAAAAAAGCCCCTGATCCATCAAGTTCAACCTTTCTCCATTAACTATACATTTTTGCCACTAAATTATCTATAACCCACTGTAACACCAATGCCGGCGTCCCTGCGCGGTTCCCCTCCCTCCTCCCGGCAGGGATGCCGACATACTAATCTCAGTTAGCACAGTTGTTTCCCTGTTTCCTGCTGTAGTCCTCTGGGCCTGCGCATGCCGCGCAGGTCTCCTGGCGGTGTGTGCTCCCCAATTCTTAAAGGGGCAGCGTGCACACTTTGGAAATGCCCTCAGCCAGTAGCTGAGAGGCATCAAGTATATAAAGCATGCTCCCCAGTAAGGAGGTGCTCGAGCAATGCTTCCATTTTGAATTAGTCAGGTGCCAGGCACCCCGTGTTGTCTGAACCAGAACCTGTTCCTGAGACTTATGTGTCTGAACCTGAAGCAGCACTGTCTGTACCTGAGCCCGAAACCACTTTGGCGGTACCTGAGCCCGAAGCCGCTCTCTGAACCTGAAGCCGCTCGCAGGTACCTGAGCCTAAACCCGCTCCGCCAATACCTGAACCTGAAGCAGCTCCAGCGGTACCTGAACCTGTAGCCAATCCGCCGGTACCTGAGCCTGAAGCCGCTCCAGCGGTACAATAACCAGTGCCCGTCCTGTCTTATGTTCCAGAATCTGCACTGTCTGAACAAGAACCAGCATCCGTGTCCTGTTCTACCATTGACTCAACAGTCCGCACCTGAGATCCTGACCCTTGGGGTCAGCAGCTGCAGTACCGGGGACTGCCCAGGAGAGGTACCTGGCGGTTACCAGCAGCTAAAGCCTAACTCCACCATCAGGAGCTCTAGCGAACACCAGGCAGACGCTTAGCTATGCCACACGCCCTTCCTGGGTAATTTTGTGGCACACTGGGTCGACTATCCACATGTGTGACACACACAATATTATGCGTACTGAGGAAATCATCCAGCTCTTAGTGACAGCTTTTAAAAAACTAAACAGTAACTAAACCATTACTCCCTGTGGTCGGCATTTCACAGTCTGACTGCTCTAACTGTAAAGAACCCTTTCCTCCTATTTATTGCCTTTCTTCCACCTGTAATGAGTGCCCCCTGGTCCTCAGTATCGCCCATGGAAGGAATAAGTCCTGTGCCGTCCTCTATACTGACCACACATGTATTTATACATGTAAATGAGATCTCCTCTGAGGCTTCTGTTATCCTGAGCTAAACAAATCCAACTTTTCCAACCTCTCATTATATGAGCAGCCTGCATCCCATGTAATGGAAGAAAGGCCTCCAGCTCATGTAATAATCTAGTTGCCGTCTTTGAACTGACTTTAATTTCTGAATATCCTTTTTAAAATGTGGAGCCCAAAACTGGATCCCGTATTATAGATGTGGTCTTATAAGTGATTTATAGAGATGTAACAATACGTTGGGATTGCAGGATTTTCTTTTTTTATACATCCTAAAATCCAGTTTGCTTTTGCAACTGCTGCCTGACATTGAGCACTACTGCTCAGCTTACTTGTAACCAGAATTCCCCGTCTCCTGTTTGTAGTCCTGAGTATTCTGCCGGTCTCCACTGCCCCCAGTACAGATCCCTGAGGTCCCCACTGCTCCCAGTACAGATAACCCAGCGGTCCCCATTGCTCCCAGTACAATCCCTGCGGTCCCCATTGCTCCCAGTACAGATCCCTGCAGTCCCCACTGCTCCCAGTACAGATCCCCCAGCGGTCCCCACTGCTCCCAGTACAATCCCTGCAGTCCCCACTGCTCCCAGTACAGATCCCTGCAGTCACCACTGCTCCCAGTACAATCCCTGCAATCTCCACTGCTCCCTGTACAGATCCCTGCAGTCCCCGCTGATCCCAGTACAGATCTCTGCAGTCCCCACTGCTCCCAGTACAGATCTCCCAGCGGTCCTCACTGCTCCCAGTACAGATCCCTGCAGTCCCCGCTGCTCCCAGTACAGATCCTTGCGGTCCCCGCTGCACCCAGCACAGATCCCTGCGGTCCCCACTGCTCCCAGTACAGATCCCTGCGATCCCCACTGCTCCCAGTACAGATCCCTGCGATCCCTGCAGTCCCCACTGCTCCCAGTACAAACCCCTGCGGTCCCCACTGCTCCCAGTAGAGATCCCAGTGGTCCCCATTGCTCCCAATAGAGATCCCAGTGGTCCCCACTGCTACCAGTAGAGATCCCAGTGGTCCCCACTGCTCCCAATACAGATCCCTGCAGCCCCCACTGCTCCCAGTACAGATCCCTGCAGCCCCCACTGCTCCCAGTACAGATCCCTGCAGCCCCCACTGCTCCCAGTACAGATCCCTGAGGTCCCCACTGCTCCCAGTACAGATCCCTGCACCGCTCACTGCCTCCAGTACAGATCCCTGCGATACCCACTGCTCCCAGTACAGGTCCCTGCAGTCCCCACTGCTCCCAGTACAGATCCCTGCAGTCCCCACTGCTCCCAGTACAGGTCCCAGCAGTCCCCACTGCTCCCAATACAATCCCTGCAGTCCCCACTGCTCCCAGTACAGATCCCTGCGGTCCCCACTGCTCCCAGTACAGGTCCCTGCAGTCCCCACTGCTCCCAGTACAGATCCCTGCGATCCCCACTGCTCCCAGTACAGGTCCCAGCAGTCCCCACTGCTCCCAGTACAGGTCCCAGCAGTCCCCACTGCTCCCAGTACAGGTCCCAGCAGTCCCCACTGCTCCCAGTACAGGTCCCAGCAGTCCCCACTGCTCCCAGTACAATCCCTGCAGTCCCCACTGCTCCCAGTACAGATCCCTGCAGTCCCCACTGCTCCCAGTACAGATCCCTGCGGTCCCCACTGCTCCCAGTACAGATCCCTGCGGTCCCCACTGCTCCCAGTACAGATCCCTGCGGTCCCCACTGCTCCCAGTACAGATCCCTGCGGTCCCCACTGCTCCCAGTACAGATCCCTGCGGTCCCCACTGCTCACAGCACAGATCCCTGCGGTCCCCACTGCTCCCAGTACAGATCTCTGCGGTCCCCACTGCTCCCAGTACAGATCCCTGCAATCTCCACTGCTCCCAGTACAGATCCCTGCGGTCCCCACTGCTCCCAGTACAGATCCCTGCGGTCCCCACTGCTCCCAGTACAGGTCCCTGCAGTCCCCACTGCTCCCAATACAGATCCCTGCAGCCCCCACTGCTCCCAGTACAGATCTCTGCGGTCCCCACTGCTCCCAGTACAGATCCCTGCAATCTCCCCTGCTCCCAGTACAGATCCCTGCGGTCCCCACTGCTCCCAGTACAGATCCCTGCGGTCCCCACTGCTCCCAGTACAGATCCCTGCGGTCTCCACTGCTCCCAGTACAGATCCCTGTGGTCCCCACTGCTCCCAGTACAGATCCCTGCGGTCCCCACTGCTCCCAGTACAGATCCGTGCGGTCCCCACTGCTCCCAGTACAGATCCCTGCAGTAGCCACTGCTCCCAATACAGATCCCTGCAGTCCCCACTGCTCCAGGTACACATCCCTGCGGTCCCCACTGCTTCCAGTACAGATCCCTGCAGTCCCCACTGCTCCAGGTACACATCCCTGTGGTCCCCACTGCTCCCAATACAATCCCTGCAGTCCCCACTGCTCCCAGTACAGATCCCTGCGGTCCCCACTGCTCCCAGTACAGATCCCTGCGGTCCCCACTGCTCCCAGTACAGATCCCTGCGGTCCCCACTGCTCCCAGTACAGATCCCTGCAGTCCCCACTGCTCCCAGTACAGATCTCTGCGGTCCCCACTGCTCCCAGTACAGATCCCTGCGGTCCCCACTGCTCCCAGTACAGATCCCTGCAGTAGCCACTGCTCCCAGTACAGATCCCTGCAGTCCCCACTGCTCCCAGTACAGATCCCTGCGGTCCCCACTGCTCCCAGTACAGATCCCTGCGGTCCCCACTGCTCCCAGTACAGATCCCTGCGGTCCCCACTGCTCCCAGTACAGATCCCTGCGGTCCCCACTGCTCCCAGTACAGATCCCTGCAGTAGCCACTGCTCCCAATACAGATCCCTGCAGTCCCCACTGCTCCAGGTACACATCCCTGTGGTCCCCACTGCTCCCAATACAATCCCTGCAGTCCCCACTGCTCCCAGTACAGATCCCTGCAGTCCCCACTGATCCCAGTACAGATCCCTGCGGTCCCCACTGCTCCCAGTACAGATCCCTGCGGTCCCCACTGCTCCCAGTACAGATCCCTGCGGTCCCCACTGCTCCCAGTACAGATCCCTGCGGTCCCCACTGCTCCCAGTACAGATCCCTGCGGTCCCCACTGCTCACAGCACAGATCCCTGCGGTCCCCACTGCTCCCAGTACAGATCTCTGCGGTCCCCACTGCTCCCAGTACAGATCCCTGCAATCTCCACTGCTCCCAGTACAGATCCCTGCGGTCCCCACTGCTCCCAGTACAGATCCCTGCGGTCCCCACTGCTCCCAGTACAGGTCCCTGCAGTCCCCACTGCTCCCAATACAGATCCCTGCAGCCCCCACTGCTCCCAGTACAGATCTCTGCGGTCCCCACTGCTCCCAGTACAGATCCCTGCAATCTCCCCTGCTCCCAGTACAGATCCCTGCGGTCCCCACTGCTCCCAGTACAGATCCCTGCGGTCCCCACTGCTCCCAGTACAGATCCCTGCGGTCTCCACTGCTCCCAGTACAGATCCCTGTGGTCCCCACTGCTCCCAGTACAGATCCCTGCGGTCCCCACTGCTCCCAGTACAGATCCCTGCGGTCCCCACTGCTCCCAGTACAGATCCCTGCAGTAGCCACTGCTCCCAATACAGATCCCTGCAGTCCCCACTGCTCCAGGTACACATCCCTGCGGTCCCCACTGCTTCCAGTACAGATCCCTGCAGTCCCCACTGCTCCAGGTACACATCCCTGTGGTCCCCACTGCTCCCAATACAATCCCTGCAGTCCCCACTGCTCCCAGTACAGATCCCTGCGGTCCCCACTGCTCCCAGTACAGATCCCTGCGGTCCCCACTGCTCCCAGTACAGATCCCTGCGGTCCCCACTGCTCCCAGTACAGATCCCTGCAGTCCCCACTGCTCCCAGTACAGATCTCTGCGGTCCCCACTGCTCCCAGTACAGATCCCTGCGGTCCCCACTGCTCCCAGTACAGATCCCTGCAGTAGCCACTGCTCCCAGTACAGATCCCTGCAGTCCCCACTGCTCCCAGTACAGATCCCTGCGGTCCCCACTGCTCCCAGTACAGATCCCTGCGGTCCCCACTGCTCCCAGTACAGATCCCTGCGGTCCCCACTGCTCCCAGTACAGATCCCTGCGGTCCCCACTGCTCCCAGTACAGATCCCTGCAGTAGCCACTGCTCCCAATACAGATCCCTGCAGTCCCCACTGCTCCAGGTACACATCCCTGTGGTCCCCACTGCTCCCAATACAATCCCTGCAGTCCCCACTGCTCCCAGTACAGATCCCTGCAGTCCCCACTGATCCCAGTACAGATCCCTGCAGCCCCCACTGCTCCCAGTACAGATCCCTGCAGCCCCCACTGCTCCCAGTACAGATCCCAGCAGTCCCCACTGATCCCAGTACAGATCCCTGCAGCCCCCACTGCTCCCAGTACAGATCCCAGCGGTCCCCGCTGCTCCCAGTACAGATCCCAGTGGTCCCCGCTGCTTCCAGTACAGATCCCAGTGGTCCCCGCTGCTCCCAGTACAGATCCCAGTGGTCCCCACTGCTTCCAGTACAGATCCCAGTGGTCCCCGCTGCTCCCAGTACAGATCCCTGCAGTCCCCACTGATCCCAGTACAGATCCCTGCAGCCCTCACTGCTCCCAGTACAGATCCCTCCAGCCCCCACTGCTCCCAGTACAGATCCCAGCGGTCCCCACTGCTCCCAGTACAGATCCCTGCAGCCCCCGCTGCTCCCAGTACAGATCCCAGTGGTCCCCGCTGCTCCCAGTACAGATCCCAGTGGTCCCCGCTGCTCCCAGTACAGATCCCAGTGGTCCCCTCTGCTCCCAGTACAGATCCCTGCGGTCCCCGCTGCTTCCAGTACAGATCCCAGTGGTCCCCTCTGCTCCCAGTACAGATCCCAGTGGTCCCCACTGATCCCAGTACAGATCCCAGTGGTCCCCTCTGCTCCCAGTACAGATCCCTGCGGTCCCCACTGATCCCAGTACAGATCCCAGTGGTCCCCTCTGCTCCCAGTACAGATCCCAGTGGTCCCCACTGCTCCCAGTACAGATCCCTGCGGTCCCCGCTGATCCCAGTACAGATCCCTGCAGTCCCCACTGATCCCAGTACAGATCCCTGCGGTCCCCGCTGCTTCCAGTACAGATCCCAGTGGTCCCCTCTGCTCCCAGTACAGATCCCAGTGGTCCCCACTGATCCCAGTACAGATCCCAGTGGTCCCCTCTGCTCCCAGTACAGATCCCAGTGGTCCCCACTGATCCCAGTACAGATCCCAGTGGTCCCCTCTGCTCCCAGTACAGATCCCTGCGGTCCCCACTGATCCCAGTACAGATCCCAGTGGTCCCCTCTGCTCCCAGTACAGATCCCAGTGGTCCCCACTGCTCCCAGTACAGATCCCAGTGGTCCCCACTGCTCCCAGTACAGATCCCTGCGGTCCCCACTGATCCCAGTACAGATCCCAGTGGTCCCCTCTGCTCCCAGTACAGATCCCTGCGGTCCCCGCTGCTCCCAGTACAGATCCCAGTGGTCCCCTCTGCTCCCAGTACAGATCCCAGTGGTCCCCGCTGCTCCCAGTACAGATCCCAGTGGTCCCCGCTGCTCCCAGTACAGATCCCTGCGGTCCCCGCTGATCCCAGTACAGATCCCTGCAGTCCCCACTGATCCCAGTACAGATCCCAGTGGTCCCCTCTGCTCCCAGTACAGATCCCAGTGGTCCCCGCTGCTCCCAGTACAGATCCCAGTGGTCCCCGCTGCTCCCAGTACAGATCCCAGTGGTCCCCGCTGCTCCCAGTACAGATCCCAGTGGTCGATAAAATCGGCATTATCGTGTTTGGTACAATACTCACCGGTAACGTGACCAGGGGACTGTCCGCATCCGCCTGCTCCAGACTATCACTCCCGTCCTCCAGCTTCCCCCGACCCCTCACACTGTGCAGATAACGATCTCTTAACTGTCTGAAGCCATTTATGACGGCAGCTTCAAACCGGCTCCACTCCGGCGCTGGCAGAGCGCCCCCGTCCGCCATCCTGCTCCCCTGAGCGTGTGCGGTCCCACAATCACAGCACGATCACACCAATCACTTCCTGACCGGGCTTCCAGCATCACCACAGCAATGTCACTGTGTCACTGGCTGGGAACTGTATACTTCCTGGTCATGTGACCGGCCCCTAGCAACGCCATTAGTGTACATAGCAACGCAGCAGGCAAAGCTGCCTGGGTGCGGGATACGTGTTGTTAACCCCTTACGCTCCATGACAACTTTTTTATTTTTTTGTGAGACAATTTATATTTTGATATAGGTTTCTCATTCACTTTGCTGGCATCAAAATTGCTTCAGATTTATCTAGAAAAATCTGTAAGGAAAAAAAGCATTAAATCGGCAAAGTGTGCATGCAGCCTTATTGTGAACAGTTAAAGGAAATCTGTCACCCATTTTTAGTGATATCATGTAAAGATATCACCCAATTGTGCGCCCCATAAGGATTCTATTAGGATTTTTTATTCCCCCTGACCCCGCGCCTTTGATGCATAAATACCTTTTTTATCTTGGTGGAGATGTATGGAAATCGCCGTGGTCCGATGGGCGGGGCTTATTCGTCTTCTCACCCCCCCCCCGGCTTGCTGAACGTAATCTTCATCTGTGAATATCAGAATATCACAGATGCCGTAGTGTTCCGCGCTTGCGCATTGTAAAGCCTCCGGCGCTTGCGCAGTATGCTTTTCCCAACTGTGGGCGAAGCATATAATCGCTACTGCTCATGCGCCGGTATTTTCCAGCGCGGTCTATGCCCCGGAAGTGTGTCCTGCATGTGAAGACTTCTGGGGTCGGGGGGAATCAAAAGCCCTAATAGAATCCTTATGGGACACACAATTGGGTGATATCTTTTCATGATATCACTAAAAGGGGTGACAGATTCCTTTTAAGCAAATTGAAGATTAAATGATCCCTAAAAGGCCTAAAGATCACACATTTCCTTTGTATTTTAGACAAAAAATATGTATACAGGTCCATCTCACCAAATTACAATAGTGTCAAAAAGTGAATTTATTTCAGTTCTTCAATACAAAAAGTGAAACTCATATTATATAGAGTCATTACAGACAGAGTGATCTATTTCACGTGTTTATTTCTGTTAATGTCGATGACTATGGCTTACAGCCAATGAAAACCCAATAAATTAACTTTTTGATGATATTCTAACTTTGTGAGAAGCACCTGTATATTGTCATATTTTTACATTTTAAAAATTACAGAAAGGAAAATGGGCCCATACAAAAGTTTGGGCACCCTTTGAGATTTGTGTGCTCAGATAACTTTGACCAAGATTTCAGACCTTGATTAGCCTGTTAGGCTGTGTGCACACTAGGGTGACCGCAAAAAATCGATGTCGGAATTTTGTGCGTCTGGACCCCACAAAACGATTCCCTTTTCCAGATATTGAGATAGCCAAAATTTGAGCTCGATCAAACGACGTTAACCCGTGCCGCTCGTCACTCAAAGTTTGAAAAAATCCAAATTGAGGTATTTTAACCCCTTCATGACCCAGCCTATTTTGACCTTAATGAATTGGCCATTTTTTGCAATTCTGACCAGTGTCCCTTTATGAGGTAATAACTCTGGAACGCTTCAACGGATCTTAGCGATTCTGAGATTGTTTTTTCGTGACATATTGGGCTTCATGTTAGTGGTAAACTTAGGTCGATAATTTTTGCGCTTATTTGTGAAAAAAACAGAAATTTGGCGAAAATTTTGAAAATTTTGCAATTTTCAAATTTTGAATTTTTATTCTGTTAAACCAGAGAGTGATGTGACACAAAATAGTTACTAAATAACATTTCCCACATGTCTACTTTACATCAGCACAATTTTGGAAACAATTTTTTTTTTGTTAGGAAGTTATAAGGGTTAAAAGTTGACCAGCGATTTCTCATTTTTACAACAATATTTACAAAACCATTTTTTTTAGGGACCACCTCACATTTGAAGTCACTTTGAGGGGTCTATATGGCAGAAAATACCCAAAAGTGACACCATTCTAAAAACTGCACCCCTCAAGCTACTCAAAACTACATTCTAGGAGATTATTAACCCTTCAGGTGCTTCACAGGAACTAAAGCAACGTGGAAGGAAAAAATGGACATTTTATTTTTTGCACCACAAATTTTCTTTTATCATTAATTTTTTTCATTTTCACATGGGCTACAGGATAAAATGGATCCTAAAATTTGTTGGGCAATTTCTTCTGAGTACACTGATACCTCATATGTGGTCATAAACCACTGTTTGGGTGCACGGCAGGGCTCGGAAGGGAAGGAGCACATTTGACTTTTTGAATGGAAAATATGCTGGAATATTTAGCGCTTGCCATGTCGCGTTTGGAGAGTCGCTGTGCGCCTAAGCACTGGAGCTTCCCCACAAGTGACCCCATTTTGGAAACTAGACCCCCCAAGGAACTTATCTACATGCATAGTGATCACTTTGAACCCCCCAGGTGCTTCACAAATTGATCGGTAAAAAAAAAAAGTACTTTTTTTTCACAAAAATTTTCTTTTGGTCTCAGTTTTTTCATTTTCACATGGGCAACAGGATAAAATGGATCCTAAAATGTGTTGGGCAATTTCTCCTGAGTGCACAGATACCTCATATGTGGTCATAAACCACTGTTTGGGCGCACGGCAGGGTCCGTAAGTGAAGGAGCGCTATTTGACTTTTTGAATGGAAAATTCGCTCCAATCGTTAGCGGACACCATGTCGTGTTTGGAGAGCCCCTGTGTGCCTAAACTTTGGAGCTCCCCCACAAATGACCCCAGTATGGAAACTAGACCCCCTAAGGAACTTATCTAGATGCATAGTGAGCACTTTGAACCCCCAGGTGCTTCACAGAAGTTTATAACGCAGAGCCATGAAAATAAAAAATATTTTTTTTTCTTAAAAAAAATATTTTTAGTCCGCAATTTTTTATTTTCACAGGGGTACCATGATAAATTTGACCCCAAAAGTTGTTGTACAGTTAGTCCTGAGTACACTGGTACCCCATATGTGGGGGGGGGGACCACTGTTTGGGCACACGTCGGGGCTCAGCAGGGAGGTAGTGACATTTTGAAATGCTGACTTTGATGGCATGGTCTGAGGGTGTCATGTTACATTTGCAGAGCCCCTGTGTGCCTAAACAGTAGAAACCCCTACATGTGACCTCATTTTGGAAACTAGACCCCCCAAGCAACTTATCTAGATGTGTGGTGAGCACCTTGAATCCCCAAGTGCTTCACAGAAGTTTATAACGCAGAGCCATGAAAATAAAAAATAATTTTTTTTTCCTCAAAAAATTATTTTTTAGCTCGCAATTTTTTATTTTCACAAGGGTAACAGGAGAAATTGGACCCCGAAAGTTGTTGTACAGTTTGTCCTGAGTACACTGATACCCCATATGTGGGGGGAAAACCACTGTATGGGCACACGTCGGGGCTCGGAAGGGAAGTAGTGACATTTTGAAATGCTGACTTTGATGGCATGGTCTGCGGGCGTCATGTTACATTTGCAGAGCCCTTGATGTACCTAAACTGTTGAAACCCCCCACAAGTGACCCCATTTTGGAAACTATACCCCATAAGGAAGTTGCCTAGATGTGTAGTGAGCACCTTGAACCCCCAAATGCTTCACAGAAGATTATAACGCAGAGCCATGAAAATAAAAAATATTTTTTTTTCCTCAAAAAATGATTTTTTAGCTCTCAATTTTTTATTTTCACAAGGGTAACAGGAGAAATTGGACCCCAAAAGTTGTTGTCCAGTTTGTCTTGAGTACACTGGTACCCCATATGTGGGGGGGAACCATTGTTTGGGCACACGTCAGGGCTCGGAATGGAAGTAGTGACGTTTTGAAATGCAGACTTTGATGGAATAGTCTGCGGTCGTAATTACGTTTGCAGAGCCCCTGATGTGCCTAAACAGTGGAAACCCCCCACAAGTGACCCCATTTTGGAAACTAGACCTTCCAAGGAACGTATGTAAGATGTGTTGTGAGCACTTTGAACCCCCAAGTGCTTCACAGAAGTTTATAATGCAGAGACTTGAAAATGAAAAAATCATTTTTTTCCACAAAAATAATTTTTTAGCCCCCAATTTTTTATTTTCCCAAGGGTAACACGGGAAATTAGTCCCCAAAAGTTGTTGTGCAATTTTTCCTGAGTACGCTGGTACCCCATATGTTGGGGTAAACCACTGTTTGGGCACATGTCAGGGCTTGGAAGGGAGGGTGCACCGTTTGACTTTTTGAACGCAAAATTGGCTGGAATCAATGGTTGCACCATGTCGCGTTTGGAGACCCCCTGATGTGCCTAAACAGTGGAAACCCCTCAATTCTAACTCCAACCCTAACCCCAACACACCCCTAACCACAGCCCTAACCCTAACACATCCCTAACCACAAGCCTAACCCTAATTCCAACGCTAACCCTAATTCCAACCCTAACCCTAATTCTAACCCTAATTCCAACCCTAACCCTAATTCCAACCCTAACCCTAATTCAACCCTAACCCTCTTTCCAACCCTAACCCTCTTTCCAACCCTAACCCTAACCCTCTTTCCAACCCTAACCCTAACCCTTTTTCCAACCCTAACCCTCTTTCCAACCCTAACCCTAACCCTCTTTCCAACCCTAACCCTCTTTCCAACCCTAACCCTAACCCTCTGTCCAACCCTAACCCTCTTTCCAGTCCTAACCCTAACCCTCTTTTCAACCCTAACCCTAACCCTCTTTTCAACCCTAACCCTAACCCTAATGGAAAAATAAAAATAAAAATATTTTCTTTACTTTATTAGTTGTGCCTACCTATGGGGGTGATAATCGGGGGGTTTATTTACTTTTTCTTTCATTTTGATCACTGTGAGAGTGATCAAAATGAAAGAATGGAATCTGCAGCCGGCAGATTCGGGCGGGCGCACTGCGCATGCGCCCGCCATTTTCAAGATGGCGGCGCCCACGAACCGGGCCCGCCGGACACCGGGAGCGACAGGGGGACTTAGAAGGTGCCGGGGGAGGTGAGATGGGGTGAGGGGGTTATCGGAAGCTGGCGGGGAGCAGAGGGAATGGGAGGGGGGCAGATGACAGCGGCGGCAGATCGCCGCTGTCATTCAGTTGCGGGGGGGCGATCGCCGGTGGGGGTGGGTGGAATCGGTGTCTCCAGCCATGTCCGATGCTACAGCAGCATCGGCCATGGCTGGATTGTAATATTTCATCAATTTTCATTGATGAAATATTACTATCGCTCTGATTGGCTGTTTCACTTTTAACAGCCAATCAGAGCGATCGTAGCCACGTGGGGGCGAAGCCACGCCCCCTGTGGCGAAGAACAAAGCCCCCTGTATCTGCGGGTCGGGTGACCTTTCAGTGACCTAGGTCACCCGACCCGCAGGGGGGCTTTAAAGTCATGACGCCACATAGGCGTCATGGGTCGTTCTGGCACGACTTTTCATGACGCCTACGTGGCATCAAAGGTCGTGAAGGGGTTAAGATTTAGGTATTTTGCATAGTCTGTTAGACTATAAAGAATGTGACAACAACATTGCAGAAATAGCCCTGACCAAATTTTCGAACCATTTGTGGTATTTGAATGCAGAGTTGGTGGGATTATCGGTTTTTGATCCCACCATTACAGACAATGAAAAGTTGTTAATGGCTAATAAATTGCTCAGTAGCACAGATGAACCATCAGAGCACGCTAACCTACATGAGTTGATAATTTTACATAGTTATCTAATCTATTCTAGAGCTTTTGTTAAAGTAGTTTTTGAAACGTCAGAATATAATGCTCGGCATTTGCTTACAACTTGCAGGACATATTGCTTTTGTTCTTCATCTTTTGTCAGAAGGTCGTTAAAGTCGGTTACTTCCTACCCCTTTTAATTTTTCTTTCCTAACTTTTGGATTTACAACCCTAGCGTGCTCTGATGGTTCAACCTTTGCTACTGAGCAATTTATTAGCCATCAACAACTTTTCATTGTCTGTAATGGTGGGATCAAAAAACGATAATCCCACCAACTCTGCATTCAAATACCACAAATGGTTCGAAAATTTGGTCAGGGCTATTTCTGCAATGTTGTTGTCACAATTCTTTATAGTCTAACAGACTATGCAAAATACCTAAATCTTAAAATACCTCAATTTGGATTTTTTCAAACTTTGAGCGACGAGCGGCACGGGTTAACGTCGTTTGATCGAGCTCAAATTTTGGCTCTCTCAATATCTGGAAAGGGGAATCATTTTGTGGGGTCCAGACGAACAAGATTCTGACATTTTCCCCCCCCCATATGAGATCCGGTCACCCTAGTGCACACGCTGCGGATTTTGCTGCAGTTCCGCAGCGGTTTTGGCCGCTGCGGACCCGCAGCAGTTTTTGCTGTGGTGTACAGTACCATGATTCCCTATGGAAATAAAAAACCGCAGTGCAGATGGTGCGGAATTTTCCGCGCGGATTATCTGCGGTTTTCAATCCGCAGAAAGAATTGACATGTCAATTCTTTCTGCGGATTCTCCTGCGGTTTGCCATCTCCTCTATTGAGGAGATGAAAACCCGCAGGGCAAAACCACAGAGCAATCCGCAGGTAAAACCGCAGGTATTTTGACCTGCGGTTTCACCTGCGGATTTTACAAAATCCGCGCGGATGAATCCGCACCTAATCCGCAGCGTGTGCACACAGGTTATGGCTTTGTGAGATGTGTGCCGGCTCACCAGGGTGGTATAAATGCGTGTACCTGTGTCCGCATCAGTATAATACTGTACCTGTTGTAGATTTGCTCATCTGCAGTAATGTTGTTGTTCGGTGACAAGATGTCACTGTTGCCTGAGCATTGCTGAAAGACTCTGAGATGCATGCAAAATGTCAGAGGTGGAGCTACAATCTGAGTGATGTGAAATACATGAATATGAAGTACGGCCATCTTAAAGGCAGTCTGCAGGTATTCAGAACAGAGAGAGGAATCCAATGACATCATCTCGTGGAAGCGGCTCACCGAGACCAGAACAGCCCCAGATTGGAGCTGATCATATCCGTGACAAGAACCTGTCCAGGTGTGAGGAGATTTCTGTCAGTGATGCTGCTGAGAGATGGAAACGGCCGGTCTCTAGCATGAGAAGAGTTGAACGCTGTTGAGGAGTGAAGCCACAGTCATCAACAGTACTGCTAACCTGCTGGAGGGTCCCAACATCCATCTGTATACACCGATTGCATGTCCAGAGGAGACCTGGGTCCAGGGCCGGACTGGCCATCTGGCAATTCTGGCAAATGCCAGAAGGACCTGTCTGGTCATGGGCTGCTTTGTCTGCTACATTGTTAACAGAATTGGTGTTCTCAAGACACCCATATTGTTAAGAGTTGTGATGGAGAACAAAGTCGCTGACTCCGTCACTTACCCCAGCAGGCCAATGGGTATCATCTACATATATAAAATTGAATGTATGTATGTGTGTATCACCAACAATCACGAAGCATCTTTCATTTCGCCAGAGCTGTTCAAAAGAAGCTGAGCTCTGATTGGTTGCTATGAGCAACAGTTTTCCTTGCAACCAATCACTAAGCATCTCTCATTTCACCAGAGCTGGTTAAAAGAAGCTGAGCTGTGAATGGTTGCTATGAGCAAGTTTTCCCACTTGACTACACCTCAGCAGACACTGACTGGGTGCGAGAAATCTAGCATTCCTGGGAACATAAGCTCCCAGCCATTGTCTGCCCCATAGAAAGAAGCACAGAGCACTTTGGTTTTGACTCCAGGTCTCTCTTAAAGGGATCCCCGGTATGAAAGTTACAACCGTTCCACTCAGTTCTGTGGTTCTGACCCCAGGGTCTCTTAAAGGGATCATTAGTAGGGAAGTTAGGGCAAATCCACTCTGCACTTTGGTACTGACCCCAGGCCTTTTTTAAAGGGATCTCCCGTATGCAAGTCAGGGCAAATCCGCTCAGCGCTCTGGTTCTGATCCCAGGCTCTCTTAAAGGGATCCCCGGTATGGAAGTCAGGGCAAATACACTCTGCGCTTTGGTACTGACCCCAGGCCCCTCTTAAAGGGATCCCCGGTATGGAAGTCAGGGCAAATACACTCTGCGCTTTGGTACTGACCCCAGGCCCCTCTTAAAGGGATCTCCGGTATGGAAGTTAGGGTAAATCCCTCAGCGCTTTGGTACTGACCCCAGGCCTCTCTTAAAGGGATCTCCGGTATGGAAGTTAGGGTAAATCCCTCAGCGCTTTGGTACTGACCCCAGGCCTCTCTTAAAGAGATCCCCGGTATGGAAGTTAGGACCGTTCTACTCAGCGCTCTGGTTCTGACATTGAAAAAGGTTGTCCAGCTCCACGATGTAGTGAAAACAAATTTCTTTTATTCACTTCAATCGATACAGGGTAGAGGTTAAAATGCCAGCATAGAAGATATAGATGCTTGCGTTCTCAATGCGTTTCTGGTGTCTTAGTTACTATGCCTGGGCAGCGCCGGGCTCTTCAGCTAGTTAGAAATATTTTTCTTGTAGAAAATCTTCCTTTCCTCCATCCAGGGTAATATTAGTAATATATCCCATCTGGTAAATGTGAATGGGGACATAATGGGCGATTTCAAGTGCCAGGGCTGAATTCCAGCCCCAGTCCTGGATTGATAATCTGGCGAACCGGGCAGATTCCCGGTGGGCCGGCGGCTCTGAACTACAAAATGGGCTGCTGGCCCTTTAATACTTCTGACTAGGCTCTGTGTGCGCTCGCGCTCCTGTTGGTGCATGCGCTGATAAGGACCGCAGCGGCCTGCCTCAGTGTGTGAGCGCGGCCGCGGCCCTCTTCAGTGCGGGCAAGCAGGAGAGTGCCCGCACATAGGGCCCAGGTCAGAGATTTGAAAGGGCCGCCTGGGCGCGCACAGGACGCCTCTCTGCTCTCCTCCAGGGGCGTCGCTATGAGAGCTCTGGGGCTCTTGTCCTCCTGTGCAGCTCACTCTGAGGGAGAGAGCCAGCAGAAATCAAGATGAAACACCAGCATAAGGTCAGCATAGGTGGCTGCTCCCAGGGAGAGATAAGCTCCTGTCAGCAGGTGACAGCTTCTCCTGCTCTCATCTGCTGGTAGGTATCCCGGTAGAGAGGAGAGACCGGGGGATGTGCAGACAGAGCTGCTGTGAGCAGGAGAAGCTGAAGAGCTGCACATGGACACCAGCATCCCCTGCACCATAGAGGAGAGTGTGTGTGAGGCTGTGTGTGTGTGGGGCTGTGTTTGTGTGTATGTGTATGGCTGTATGTGTGTGTGAGGCTGTGTGTGTGTGTGAGGCTGTGTATGCATGTGTGAGGCTGTGTGTGTGGGGCTGTGTGTGCATGTGTGAGGCTGTGTGTGTGGGGCTGTGTGTGCATGTGTGAGGCTGTGTGTGTGTGTGGGGCTGTGTTTGTGTGTATGTGTATGGCTATATGTGTGTGTGAGGCTGTGTGTGTGTGGGGCTGTGTTTGTGTGTATGTGTATGGCTGTATGTGTGTGTGAGGCTGTGTGTGTGTGAGGCTGTGTATGCATGTGTGAGGCTGTGTGTGTGGGGCTGTGTGTGCATGTGTGAGGCTGTGTGTGCATGTGTGAGGCTGTGTGTGTGTGTGGGGCTGTGTTTGTGTGTATGTGTATGGCTATATGTGTGTGTGAGGCTGTGTGTGTGTGGGGCTGTGTTTGTGTGTATGTGTATGGCTGTATGTGTGTGTGAGGCTGTGTGTGTGTGAGGCTGTGTATGCATGTGTGAGGCTGTGTGTGTGGGGCTGTGTGTGCATGTGTGAGGCTGTGTGTGCATGTGTGAGGCTGTGTGTGTGTGTGGGGCTGTGTTTGTGTATGTGTATGGCTGTATGTGTGTGTGAGGCTGTGTGTGTGTGTGAGGCTGTGTATGCATGTGTGAGGCTGTGTGTGTGGGGCTGTGTGTGCATGTGTGAGGCTGTGTGTGTGGGGCTGTGTGTGCATGTGTGAGGCTGTGTGAGGCTGTGTGTGCATGTGTGAGGCTGTGTGTGTGTGTGAGGCTGTGTGTGTGTGTGAGGCTGTGTGTACATGTGTGTGAGGCTGTTTGTGTGTGGCTGTGTGTATGTGTGTGATATGTGTGTGAGCTGTGTGATACATGTGAGCGTGAGCTGTGTGTGTGAGCTCTGTGATACATGCTTGTGTGAGCTACTTGTGTGTGAGCTGTGTGTTTGAGAGCTGTGTGATACATACGTGTGTGAGCTGCGTGTGAGTGTGAGCTGTGTATGTAAGCTGTGTGATACATGTGTGTGACATATGTGTGTGATACGTGTATGTGTGATATACATGTGTGAGCTGTGTGTGAGTGTGAGCTACTTGTGTGTCTGAGCTGTGTAATACGTGTGTATGAGCTACTTCTGTGTGTGAGCTGTGTGATACATGCGTGTGTGTGTGAGCTGTGTGTGTGAGCGTGAGCTGTGTGATACATGCGTGTGTGTGTGAGCTGTGTGTGTGAGCGTGAGCTGTGTGATACATGTTTTTGTGAGAGCTACTTGTGTGTGTGAGCTGTGTGACACATGCATGTGTGATACCTGTGTGAGATACGTGTGTGATACATGTGAGCTACTTGCGTGTGAGCTGTGTGATACGTGTGTGTGAGCTGTGTGATGCATGCATGTGTGTGAACGCGAGCTGTGTGTATGTGAGCGTGAGCTGTGTGATGCATGCGTGTGTGAGCTACTTGTGTGTGATACATGCGTCTGTGTGCTGTGTGATACGTGTGTGAGATACGTGTGTGATACGTGTGTGAGCTACTTGTGTGTGAGTGTGAGCTAGTAGTGTGTGAGCTGTGATACATGCGTGTGTGAGCATGAGCTGTGTGAGCTACTTGAGTGTGTGAGTTATGTGATACATGTGTGTGTGATACATGTGAGCTGTGTGTGTGTGATCGTGAGCTGTGTGATACATGCGTGTGTGATACATGTGAGCTGTGTGTGAGCGTGAGCTGTGTGTGAACTGTGTGTGTGAGCTGTGTGATACGTGTGTGTGAGTTACTTGTGTGTGAGCTGTGTGATACGTGTGTGTGAGCTGTGTGAGCTGTGTGTGTGATACATGTGAGCTGTGTGTGTGATACGTGTGAGCTGTGTGTGTGTGTGTGTGTGTGTGTGTGTGATACGTGTGTGTGAGCTAAAGCAAAAGTTGGCACAACCTGCCAGTGTTCTACGATTTGGGTGAGGACATTCATTGTATGTGGACTGGTGAATTTTTTTTTTGTGCCAGGGCTGCTTGGTCTCAGTCCGGCCCTGCCCAGTCACCCAGTCCGTACCAGCCTGGGTCGGTAAGAACACTAAGGCCAACTGCGCCACCACAGTGGGAAACCATGCACGCACCTCACTCCATTCTAGTGCCAAAATACTCAAGGTTGAGAAATTCTATAGTTAGGAAGATAGGCATATTGAATGCTTCTGGCGTTTATTGCCAAAATCAGTATCTGGAACTTTCAAATTTGCTGCCATGTTTCCTGTTTGTTCCGTAATCAAGAATCATAATCCACACTTAGGTACCAACCCTGTACGCATCGGACTATAGACCAAACTTGAACTTCTTTTTGTTTCAGGACAGAGTTTCTGTGGAACATTATAGTATGAACAATTGTACAACTTCGACAGACTACGTTCATGGCTATCGCAGTTAATTAATTTTTAGGGTGTTTTCGATATAGTCCTCTGGGTTCATTGAAGTGACAATGAGACGGGAGAGGGACATTTGGTTGGGGGATAGAATTAATTGATTGTAAGATTGTAAACTGTTGTGCTGTACCACAGGCGAGCCAATACCTTACATCAGAATTGTCCCAGTTCCCAGGGTGTAAACAGGTAACAGGCGGCTGGTTTAGACAGGCATGCCAGAAGGTAGCTTTATAAAAAGTATAGTAGGTACAGATTGTTTGAGTGCCACGCTGTACAGCACAAGAGTAATGTTTTCTATTTTCTGGTTCAGGCATTCAAATAACTAAGTAAAAAAATTATGGTAAGTGAACTGTGTAGGAGTCGGTTTTGTCGCCCATGACTTCGCTGTATCCTGAAGAACACACCCTGGTACACGACATACAATTTGGTGTAATCGGAAGGATAATACATAAAGACGAGACGAACAAGTCAATATCTGAAGAACTGCAAGCAGCATTAGGAAACTGGGCCCATTTCTATGTAGCTGTAATCTTTAGAAACACATTCACAACGCTTAGATGAAGATGAGACCATCAGCTGACGTTCCGATGTCTTCGACAGTCACTGACACACAACTACCCCAAGCCTAAAGGCAAGGAATAAGATATGGGTAGTCAGACTCCTTTGAAAATCCATACGATCGCCCAAGATTTCAGGTGTCCATCTTTTCTCCTTCATCAGTCACATGCACAATGTAACACTGTAGAGTGATCTGGTCAGAAAGTCTAGGACAGTTTCCGAGAGATGACTCAAAGCAACCCAGCTCTGACGTTTGATGACATCTACCTAGGTGCCCTAAAATGGGAGGAGTCAGATCTTGTGATCAAGAAGTCAATGAGAAGTTCCCAAATTACAGAAGGTCAGATTTGTTTTCCAAATGTTTTATTTGAGTTTCAATAAATGGGGAGGATGGGGGAGGAAAGATGGGGGGAAAAAAAGGGGGGGGGGAATATGTAAAGGGAAAGAAAGAAAAAGGAAGGACAATAAAGTCCAAATATAAAGAAGACATAAAATGAAACAAGTTAATGGTGAAGCATATTATGCAGTGAATTATTACAAAGGTAGGTATTTAAGCATATAATATATTAATGGATATGTTACAAAGACCCAAACACAAGGGGCCTTAGGCAGGTGCACTCTGGGTGAAGACTTAAGAGAACAACTCCAGCCATCTAGACCATTTCCTAGAATATTTAGCAAATTGATCATGCACATTCGTAAATTTCAATTCAAAAGAATGATGAAGGCTAAGTTTGTCTATCATTTCATTCATTTGTGGTGGTTTTGGGTTTTTCCAAAGAAAGGCAGTACTATGTTTGGAGACTAGTAAAATGTGCATAATCAATAGCCTGTTAGAAGTATCAATTTTGTCTGTGTCCAGAGAAAGAAGGGCCAGACGAGGAGACAAAATAAGTCGTGTTCCTAGGATAAAATCGATAAGGTTAGAAATCTTTCTCCAAAAGGGAACAATTTTGGGACATTGCCAAAATATATGCAAGATATTTCCTGGCCTTCCACAACCCAGCCAACAGAGCGGAGAATTGTCAGGGTTGATTCTATGCTGTCTAACCGGGGTATAATACCATCCCGTTAAAAGCTTGAAGTGGGTCACTTGTAGTGATAAGGAAATGGAAGAGGCATATGAGAGGGTACATGCCTGTTCAAGGTCAGAAGGGTCAATTGTCGTGTGCAATTCGGTTTCCCATTTGACAATATTTTGAGTCTTTACCGCTTCAAAGCATTGTTACACCATTTGTATGTGTATTCAAAACTCCAAAAAAATATTATGATCTATATTACAAATAAAGTTAACTGCTGGTTCAGAGATTCTCGGGTAGATAGCAAGGAACTCATGGATTATGTCTTTGAGGATAACATTGTAAGAAAGCAGGAGTAGTAGATTGAAATCTTTCCTTGAGTTTATTGTAAGGTGTACAAGTAACGCCATCGTATAAATCTTTAATTTTTTTAAGTCCAAGTTCAGACCAAATGGGGTCAATGGTCTGATTAGACGCTTGAAAGATAACTGATAGAGCCAAATTTTTTATTGTGACTTCTTTGTTAGAGCCTCTTTTTGGAGCAGAAATTTTTTTCCAAGCTTCAGAAATAGCTTGAAAAATCGGATGAGAATTTGTAATTAATTTTTTATGAAGGAGATGGTTCAGAATTAGTAGGTGAAGAGGTTTATAATTATTAAAGAACAGTTCTAGTTCATGCCAAGCTGGTGTAGTATGATGAGGCCACCAGTATGAGCTTTGTTTGACTAAATTTGCAATGTAATAGGCCGTAATATTTGGGGAACCAGCTCCACCATAAGATTTATGGTTGTATAGAATATTTTTTGCTATTCTGGGTCTTTTGTTATTCCATATAAAGGAGTTTAATGAGGCTTGAAGGTTTGTGAGAGAGGAAGTGGGTATTTTTAAATGCAGTGAGCAAAGTAGGTATAGGATTTTTGGGAAAATATACGACTTGACCATCATGATTCTTCCCCACCAAGAAAGCCCATCATCTCTAGATGTACGGAATTCATTGAAAAGCTTTTTAGTAAGTAGCTCTAAGTTTATTTTTATTAGAGAGTTTACGTTTTTGACGAATTTTAGGCCTAGATATGTCAGCCCATTAGTGGCCCACCCCCAAGGTGAGAGGCCCTCAGTTTCCTCTTGGTCTGATCCTAGGTTAAAGCCAATTATTTTGGATTTTGAGTTGTTTATTTTAAAATAAGAGATTTTAGCAAAAGTCTGGATTAAGGTTTGTAAGGCAGAGATAGAGTTGCTTCGATCTGTGAGGGTAAGAATAATATCGTCTGCATACAAACGCTATTTTAAAATCTCTGTGCAAAGTTTTGATTCCCGAGATCTTTGTGCAGTTCCTGATTAGTTGGGCCAGAGGTTCAATAGCTAATGCAAAAAGCAATGGTGACAATGGGCAACCCTGTCTGGTCCCATTAGCTATATTAAACGTAGAGGAAATATGATTGTTGGAATAAACCCTCGCACCAGGGCCGGAGTACAAAGCCATAATACCTCTCGTGATCTGAGAAGCCATTCCAAATTTTTTGAGAGTTGCTTCGAGATATGACCAATTAAGGCGGTCGAACGCTTTCTCAGCATCAAGAGAGATAACAATGGCCCTGAGTTTGTTCGAGGAAATAAGCTTAATTATGTTACTGAGTCTTCTTGTACCATCTATGGATTGTCTTCCTTTGATGAAGCCTATCTGATCATTGGAAATTAAACTCGGGAGGAATTGATTTAGTCTATTGGCCAGGATCTTTGCATAAATTTTTACGTCTGTATTGATGAGGGATATAGGTCTATAATTAAAAATTTGGCTAGTGTCAGAATTTGGTTTTGGGATTACGATAATTGTCGCTTCCAGCATCTCTTTAGGAAATTGACCTGTTTGGAAAGCTGATTTAAATACTTTGACAAGGTGGGGGGTTAATATATTACTAAAAGACTTGAAATAATCAATACTAAACCCGTCTGGGCCGGGTGATTTGAATGTTTTAAGTTTGTTTATGGTATCTAGGACTTCTTGTTCATTGAAGGGAGAAGACAAAAACGATAAGTCTTCAGGGTTAAGCTTTGGAAGGTTCCTGCTGGAAAGAAATGATCTAGTCTCTGAGGTAGATGGCAGCATATTGTGGTTGTCTTGGTTGATATTGTACAGATTTTTTTAATAATCAGCAAAAGCTCCTACAATATCTTTAGGGTGGACCAGGGATGTACCATTAGAGGAAGTTATACTGTCAATTCTATTCCGTTTCCGAATATTCTTAATTCTGTTTGACATGTATTTTGAAGGGCAATTTATAGATAAGTAATGTTTGTATTTTGCTGATCTAATAGCTGAGTCGTAAAAATTGAATATGATTGTCGTTAACTGCAACCTGAGATCAGTAAGTTCTGATAATACAGCTTGTTTGTTAGAGGAAACAGAGGATCGACATAGTTCCTCTTCTTTAGATTTAAAAGACTGTTGTAGGGTAAGGATTTTATCCCTATTAATTTTTTTTTGTCTGGAGGAAATTTGAATCAAGACTCCCCTCAACACCGCCTTGTGAGCATTCCAATAGGTAAACGGATTGAGGAGGTTTGATTCGTTTTCACTAAAATAATTTTGTAAGGCTGAGCTGATTTCAGATTTGATGGTGGGGTTATGAAGCAGAGAGAAGTTGAATTTCCACATGAATTGGGGACCCTATTATCAGTTCTGCAGTTACCGGGGAATGATCTGAAATAGATTTATTAAGTATGGAGTGTTACACCGCTCCGCCATACTCACCCGGCCTCCGCTCCCACGCCGCACTCGACCTCCACTCCCACGCCGCAGCCTCTCTCCACCCGACGGCCGCGGCGGTCACCTGAGACGGGCTCACGACCGATGCCCTCCCTGCATGCTATGCGCATGTGCCATAGGCCGCGGCCGCGTCTCCTTCCTGCTTCTTATGCTCCGGCTATGCCCTGACCCGGAAGCACCTTTTGACCAATGGCTGATCAGACGGGGCCATATCAGGCTGCTTCCCCCTGATGGAGGCGCCTGATCGTTGTGTTTCCTAGCACTCTGGCCTCGCTTCATCGTGTGCTCTCTGCTCCTGCAGTTTCGTTCTCGGCTGCTCTCTGCAGCAGCCTCTCAGTCCTGCTACTCGTGTTCCTGGTTATCTTCCGCAGTTCTGCCTCCTGTGTTCCTGTCGTCCTGCTCCAGTCCTGTCTCCAGTGTTCCTGCCGTCCTACTCCAGTCCTGTCTCCAGTGTTCCTGCCGTCCTACTCCAGTCCTGCCTTCAGCGTTCCTGCCGTCCTACTCCAGTCCTGTCTCCAGTGTTCCTGCCGTCCTACTCCAGTCCTGTTTCCAGTGTTACTACTCCTGTCATTCCTTCTCGTTCCAGTCTTGTTCGGTCATTCTTTACTCCAGTCTCACAGTCTTAATCCGGTCCATCCTGAGCCGCCCCTCTCGGTACTGGCTACCGTGGTACTCGAACCCCTGGGCCTACTCCTAACGGTCCCTGTATAGGGGTCGGTTCCACCTGGCAGCTCGCCCGGGGCCCCTCGGTGCCACGGTCCAGAGGGTCCACTCCCGGGGTTTCCTGCTCCAGACCACCCACGCTAACATGGAGCTGGAGGAGAACCTTGGCAAGGAGAAGACATCTGTGAGTATCAGATCTATTCTAGATGCCGACTGATGGCTATCAGAAAAATGAGTAAATTCTCTAGATGTGGTGTTCAAACAGTGGAATGAGACGAATAGCTCGTGATTATAAATCCAGCTGTTCAAGGATTGCGTTTTTTGTCTGCTGGGAGAGGTGGAGTCTAGTACATCATATTAAAGTCTCCTAACAAAAGTAGGGTTCCTGATCGTAAGGTGTCTAATTTTTTCATTAGCTTATTCAGGAAGCTAATTTGTCTGATGGTGGGAACATAAGTATTAACTATTGTGAAGGTTTGGCCGTTCAATTTGCACAGGAGAATATGATAATGTCCTTTTTCGTCTTTTACTTCAAAAAGCAATTCAAATTAAATTGAGTTACTAATCAGGGTTAAAACCCCAGCTTTCTTTCGTGGGCCACAAGATTCAAATACAAATGGGAAATTTTTGAGATTTATAGAAGGGTGGTTGTCTTTTTTGAACTTGGTTACTTGAAGGCATACAACCTCAGGATGCATCCCGTTAATCTCCCTATCAATGGAAAATCTCTTCCAAGGGCTATTTAGCCCCCTGACATTGTATGATACAAATTTTATTTTCATGTTACAAGAATGGCTGGGTTCGTATGAAGTGGGGTAGAGGAAATGCAGAAACCAGAGTGCACATACCTTTGTAGAACTTAGTTGTCCAAAAACCTCAAACTATATACCTATTTGAAACCAAAAACAAAAGGGACACAAAAACAGTAAGAACAAAATTGTCCTTCAGGAATAGCCGATCCGGAAGGCTCTAATTCCTTAGTGGGGAAAGTTTGTGTATAGATCCCATTGGAGGCATCCCTTGGCATAACAACACTATTCCCAGAAGGAAAATAATCTCATGTGATATATGAGTCCATAAAGTAGTAGAGAAGTGAGAAAACCTGTGGAAAGAAGAATAATAAGCAGTACAGTACAATACATTGACCAAATAATCAAGAAGTGTAGAGAGGCCTTATAACAAGGTGAGTAAATATATTGGCCAGGTCTCTCCGATGGATCATCCCTTCTCTGACGAGGGCCCGGGGTCTTGAGAGTTGGAGATTCTACGGTAGTCAGGTATCCTGTAGTAGGACAGGAAAGCTCTTCTTTAGTTGAGAATAGTCGTCTTTCCTTTGTAGATTATCAAAAGTTTAAGTGGGAAGCCCCATTTATAGGGGATATTATTTTCCCTCAAGGTGGAAATGACTGGCTTAAAAGACTTTCTTCCTTCAATCGTTTCCTTTGAAAGATCCATAAATAGCTGAAGGTGAGCATAGGGTTCTGGAAAACCTCCTAGATCTTTAACCAATTGTTGAATTTTTTCCTTAATCTTGAAGAAGTGTACCCTTAAGATGGTGTTTATAGGTAGATCTTTATCGATATTCCGTGGTTTGGGAAGTCTGTGGATTCTATCTATGATGAGATCTTGGTCTGCAAGTGTCGGTAGTAATTTTTGGAAAATTGTCTTGAGTTGACGAAGTCTTCTAGTTTATCGTGATAGATTCTTGTATTCCTCTTATTTTCAAGTTGTTTCGTCTGTTCCTGTCTTCTATATCCGCAACTTTAATTTTAAGTCTGTGAAATTCAGATTTGAGGTCATGGGTGTCTTTTGATAAACCATCAGTGTGTTCTTCCACTACAGTTAGCCGTTTTTCGTGGTTGTCTAACCTGCTGCTAAATTTATCCAAGGTGGACTGTAAAATTTTATTTTGGTTTTCAAATGATTGAGACATACTGGACGTGATTTTCTGGGCGAGAGTATCCATGTAAGAGTGTATGGATATAACATCCAGATTTTGGGAAGAAGAAGGATTGGTGTTATCCATATTAAATTTTGACCTTTCCGGCGAAAAGTTTGGTGAATTATCTCCAGACTCAGGACTTGAACCGTCGGCTGGCGATGTGAATTTTTCAGAAGATTTACCAGGATTTTTCCTTTTTGATGAGAGAGATGTATCCATGACCTCTTTATGAGGAGATCTGGCCTTAAATGGGTTAACGATATCCACTTGATCATTAAAGTGAGGATTGTAAGAATCCTGACATTTTTGTGCTTTTTGAGGAGTCGTATTAGACACTTTCGCTGATTTGGACACTGGAGTAGCCTTGTGACTCATCTTGTGCCCTTTTTTTAATCCTGCCTTGCAGGGATTATATTAGAGAGAATTGATATTATTGGTGATGTTTATACTGAATAAACGTTAAAAATATAGAAAATTCTTGTGTCTTCCTATGCCTTTTTATAAAAGTTACCGTGAGGAATGAGATACACCACAGAATCAGATGGCACTTTTAATATTGTATGATACATACAGTAAAATCCTTTATTAACTGTGCGCCGATATAGACGCACTCCAAGTTACTTTAAATACAGCCGTGACAGGCGGCTAGTCTTCACACAGGGCTCAGTGACGTCAGTCCACGCTCATAAAATATAAAACAGGGGAGCCGGCAGCTGATAACGGCACCGCTGAAGAAAGGCAGATCACCCCAGTGGAGCCGCACAGGAGCGGAGGTAACAAAGAAATAGGCACAGATCGCGGACTATTTTGTGTCCTTCCACCTCACAGATCTGTTATGACAGGAAAATGGCGTACTTGAGATAGGACGTTGAGATGAAAGAGATCCCTCCACAGCAGTTATAGCTCCCGCAGCCTCGCACAAAGCAGGGGAATATAGCTAAATTAGGACACCCTGGGACTTCCAAAGGGTCTATAACAGACAAGAGGAGATTCCAAAAAAAGTCAATGTCTTTTAATTATGCAACGAGAGAAATCCTGTTAGATTAGGCATAGGGTGAGGACTATTTTGTATCCTTCCGCCAATCAGCTGGTATATGACAGGATTTTTGTAAAAAACATCTCCAAAAGACAATAAAGATCTTTAAAATGTGGTAGACAAGCGTGGAGATACTTTTTCTGAGGACAAGGACAGCCGGTGGGTAATGGAGGGAGCAGAGAAAGGATTTTTTCACTCACGGTTCAAAATGGTGTCACCTTGCAGTAAAACGGCGGGAAAAGGCCTCAGATTTCAAAAATGTCTTTTTTAATGTCCAAAGCTCAGACAAGGGGTATCAGAATGTACCTCTGAGTAACGAGAAAACAATCCTTCCGTGGGTTATCGAAGAGAGCAATTTTCTTTTGCTTTATTTGTCGCTTTAGGAGATGCCTCCTCAGAGATCCTGAGCCGTGGTGTTACACCATCGCCAGCTCAGGCCACGCCCCAGAAGGTCAGATTTGATCAAAGAGGTGGCAGCCCTGCGGGAGGTGGTCCAGACACTGACTACATCAATGCAAGAATAAATACGGGAGCTACATTTAGAGGTAGCTCAGATGAAGACTCAGCCACTCCATGCACCACCCGTGGTACTGTGGTCCCAAGGCCGATGACAAGCCTGGCCTGATTGCGAGATCACTTGAGTCACAACATGTTGGGACTATGACCCCTCCAGGGTTGCCAATTCTGGTGCTGTCAATACGGTCATATAGCTAGGGACTGATCTGTACAGATGAATGCTGAGCCGGTGTTAAACTTCCAGCCGCCGCAGTAGTTGACCTGCAGTGCTTCACCAAAGGCCCCGTGCGAGATTAACATGACATACATGCCAGCAGCCCCGTTTTGGGGCCAGAAGATACGCTGTCTAGTTAACACTGGGGCAGAATACACGATTATGCCCCTGCAGTTTATCGAAAGACATTTTTGGCACATGATGGAGCCGGAAGATGGAAGCGTCATCAGGCTGATGGCTGCCAATAACAGCGAGATGGAAGTACAAGGAATAGTCTGGATGCGTGTCTGATTGTTTGAACAGGACAATGGCAAGAAGGGGATCATCCTCATTATTATTATTATTATTTATTTATAAAGCACCATTGGTTCCATGGTGCTGTACATGAGAAGGGGTTACATACAAATTACAGATATCACTTACAGTAAACAAACTAACAATCACAGACTGATATAGAGGAGAGAGGACCCTGCCCTTTCGGGCTTACATGCTACAGGATGGTGGGGAAGGAGACCGTAGTTTGGGGGGTTGCAGCAGCTCCAGTGATGGTGAGGCGGTAGCACCAGTAGTGGTGAGGAGGCAGCGGGGATTATTGCAGGCTGTAGGCTTCCTGATTCCGTCTGAAGGTTCCGAGTGTGGTTGATAGCCGGACGTGTTGGGGCAGGGAATTCCATAGGATGAGGGCTAGTCGGGAGAAGTGTGAAGGAGAGAAGGAGGTCTTGGGAGGACCGGAGATTACCAGAGGGAAGGTCTCGGGAGATTAGTTCAGAGATGTATGGAGGAGACAGGTTGTAGATCGCCTTGTAGGTCAGTATTAGTAATTTGAATTGGATACGCTGAGGGAATGGGAGCCAGTGAAGAGATTTGCAGAGGGGAGAAGCGGAGGAGTAGCGAGGAGAGAGATGAGTTAGTCGGGCAGCAGAGTTGAGGATGGACTGGAAAGGTGCAAGGGTGTTAGCAGGGAGGCCACAGAAAAGGATGTTGCATTAGTCGAGGTGGGAGATGATGAGGGCATGCACAAGCATTTTAGTAGATTGAGGGTTGAGGAAGGGACGGATTCTGGAAATATTTTTGAGCTGGAGGTGACAGGAGGTGGAGAGAGCTTGGATGTGCGGTTTGAAGGGCAGGGCAGAGTCAAGGGTTACTCCGAGGCAGCGGACCTCTGGTACGGGGGAAAGCGTGATGTTGTAGAAAGGTCGGGTAAGGAAGATCTGTGAGATGGGGGAAAGATGATCAGTTCATAGACTATCCGTCCCAGAGAGGATTGGACGCGATGCTGGGTATGAACATGCTCCATCTCTATGCGAAAGAAGGGCCTAAGTATTGGTAACGGGCCACCACATACCGGTCGACTCACAAGATTCTGCAGGAGATGATGACCTGTAGACTGCAAAAGAGGACCATGTGCTGCCAGTCCATCTGATGAGTGAGAGTGCTGACGAGGACACCAACAAACCCACCCAAGATGTACCAGGAAGTTAAAGATATTGTGGCCAGCATTATGGAGAATCAAGTGAGCCAAAGCCCTTGGACTGCTCCAATGGTCTTGGTGCGGAAGGACGGGTCCCTCTGGTTCTGTGTGGACTATTGGAAATTGAAAGCCCAGACTGTCTGGGATGCCTATCCTCTTCTGCAGAACGAAGAGACATTATCCGACCTGAGTCATGCAAAATTCTTCTCAACTCTTAACCTGGCCAGGGGATAATGGCAGGTACTGGTGGCCGAGAAAGACATGGTGAAGATGTCCTTCAGCCTACCCATGGGACTCTATGAGTTCTACCGTATGCTGTTCGGCCTGTACAATGCCCCGGGGACATTCCAGCGGTTGATTGAGCATTGTTTAGGTGATCTCAACTTCGAGTCGGTATTGATATACTTGGACAATTTGGTGGTGTTCGGGATCTCCTTTGAGGATCACTTACAGAAGCTACCACAAGTCCTAGGGCGAGTGAGAGACCACGGCCTCCAAAGCAAACCCAGGAAGTGCCAACACTGCATAGAGTACTTAGGGCAGGTGGTCACCATGGAGAGGGTGCAGCCGGGTTACAGCAAGGTGGATGCCATCCAGAAATGGCCTTGTCTGAATATCCTAAGGGAGGTGCAAACTTTTTTTTTAGATCTGGTCGGATACTATGGAAGGTTTATACCCAAGTTAGTTCATTTGGCTGACTCAATAAACGAGCTACTGAGGTGATGACATGAGAGAGCAAAAAGAGGCTCTGAGGAGATGACCTGAGAGAGCAAAAAGGGGCTCTGAGGAGACAGTCTGAGGGAGTAGAAAGGAGCTTTGAAGAGACTGACAAAGAGAGGAGCTCTGAAAAAGACTGACAAAGTTGAGTGGAGCACAGAGGAGGAGATGGCCTGAGAGTGTAGAAGGAAGCTCTGAGGAGACGGCCTGAGAGTGTAGAAGGAAGCTCTGAGGAGACAGCCTGAGGCTAGAGAGGAACGCTGAGCAGACAGTCTGTGGGTAGAAAAGAGCTATGATGAGATAAATTGAGGTCAGAGAAATATGTAGGAAATATAATGGGAACCTTGAAAGAAAATGTATGACATTCTTTATAGTCAGTGGGACAGTCAGGCTCCACAGGTGTGCATCTAATAATGAATCTGCCCCCAGCTGCTTTCCGTGGTTCTGCTCCAATAATGGCACAGCACAACGGAAGGGTTTAGCAGTAGTGCGAACACAGCCTTAAATGTTACATCCAAGAATACTTCCCAGGGTCTGGGTGAATTACACATGCTGGTTTTGTGTGTAATTTAAAGAAAAAAAAAACACTCAGTACCACAGCAGGGTACACCATGTGTACTAGACAGCTCTATAAAGCTTAGCACAGCAGTAACAGGTACGTAACACACAAAAGAATTTCTGCAGAACTTATGGTTCTTAAGAGGACAGTGGCCTCCAAAATCCTTAAATCGAAACTGAGCAATCGTGGAAGAAGAGTCTTGGTGAGAGAGGTAAAGAAGAACCCCAAGATCTCTGTGGCTGAGCTCCACAGATGCAGTAGGGAGATGGGAGAAAGTTCTACAAAGTCAACTATCACTGCAGCCCTCCACCAGTCGGGCCTTTATGGCAGAGTGGCCCGACGGAAGCCTATCCTCAGTGCAAGACATATGAAACCCTGCAAAGAGTTTGCTAAATAACACATGAAGGACTCCCAGACTATGAGAAATAAGATTCTGTGGTCTGATGAGATGAATATATACTGTAAGTTTTTGGTGATAATTCTAAGCGGTATGTGTGGAGAAAACCAGGCACTTCTCATCACCTGCCTAATACAATCCCAACAGTAAAACATAGTCGTGGCAGCATCATGCTATGGGGATGTTTTTCAGCTGCAGGGACAGGACGACTTGGTTGCAATTGAAGGAAACATGAATGCGGCCAAGTACAGAGATATCCTGGATGAAAATCTCTTCCAGAGTGCTCTGAACTAGAGTTGAGCGACTTTAGTCGGATCGGGTTTCATGAAACAAAATTTGTTTCAGATGAAACTGGCCCGACTAGGGCAAAAAAAAGTCGGAATTTCTTCCGAAACCCGACCCCAATGCAAGTGGGTCGCCCTCGCCGGCTTCACCCAGGGCTGTGGGGTACTCGGTACCGGGCCGGTGTTCAGGGGGATGATGTGTCACAGCAGCGGTTACCCGGTCCGTGGCCCTGGGCCCCAATATCAGTGGCGGTGATGTTTGGTTATAATGTGAAGTTCGTGATGCCACCCGTGGTTTTTGGCAAGTAAAATGGTAAGCCAACGCTGCTTGCAGATCCTCTGGGGCTGATGGTGTGTTGCAGCTTAGATGGTGTAGCTCCCCACAGGTAGAGCTGTAGCCCCTGGGCAGTGTAAAGGTGCGCTGGAGGAGTAGGGTGCGGGATTGTGTAGATGTTGATACCCAAATGTAGCGGTGCTGATGCGGGAATGAATGGAGGACACCAGAGCTTGCAGTTTCAAAGCTTTACTCACAGTTCGTAGTGCACACAGGTGCCTGCTTTGGTACCGTGTCCTCCGGGGCAGAGGCCCAGCCAACCTCCAGACAAGGCAGGACTCTCCCCACCAGCACCCTGCCAACATGTGCCTTCCTGAATGACTCCTCTATTGCGCCTTTAACATGAAGAGCTCCAGTACCGTGGTTCTCTGAAGTTCCTCCTGTCAGATGTTCCTAACAATTCTCACTTGTATGACACAGCTGTAGCCTACTTCGGGGACTCCCTTCTCCTGAATCCCGGCTCTCTATCAGTTTGCTGTTGTGTCCCAAGTCTTTGATGGGAGTAGTGCATTTACAGCCAACTACTCCACCGGTGTCTGCTGCAGAACCATAAGTGTCCGTACAACCTCGGGGACCGGGCCCGGCCTTGCGCTGAGAACCTATAGGCAGGGTTCCTATCCAACCCACTCCTCTCTGTTCTCTCTCCACTTCGTTCCGTACTTGTCTTTCTCTCTCTTATGGAAATGCAGGTTACAGTTCTACATCTCTCCTTCTCTTTCCTTTCCCATGCCAGCTGGCTCAGGTCACTGAGGCAGTTGCAGCACTCCTTCTTCCATCCCTTCTTCCAGGGACCTCTGGGACTCACGCCAGACTGCACTCCTGTCAGACTCCCCTCTCCGGGACTGACTTCCCAGGGACTGTCCTTCAGGGTCTCTCCTACTGTCCCCCTCAGGGACTGACCTTCAGGGACTGACCTGTAATTCTATCTTTCCCCTTCTTTTTATACTAACTCCACCCACCTCCCAGCACATCTCGTGTTACGAAGCAGGATCCCACGAAAGGTGCTCTGCTACACCCTGAGCCTAAAGCTACAATGTGGTCCTGATGAACTATCCTGTGTGTGGGATGCAGGTGTTGGAGTGTGGCAAGGAGTTCCCACCTTACCTGGATGGTGGGGCGCTACACCTTAGGAAAAGGTGCAGTACCTCTGTGGCGACTGAGCCTCAGGGGCGCCACACAAGTCAATGGGAAATAAAAGTCGGCATTGAGCGGATGACATTCATCCACTCATTGCCGACTTTTATTCCCCATTGACTTGCATTGGGGTCGGGTTTCGGACGAAACCCTGACTTTTTTTGCCCTAGTCGGACCAGTTTCATCTGAAGCAAATTGTGTTTCATGAAACCTGATCCGACCAAAGTCGCTCAACTCTACTCTGAACCTCAGAATTGGCCGAAGGTTCCCCTTCCAAAAAGACAGTGACCCTAAGCACACAGCTAAAATAACAAAGGAGTGGCTTCAGAACAACTCTGTGACCATTCTTGACTGGCCCAGCCAGAGCCCTGTCCTAAACCCAATTGAGCATCTCTGGAGAGACCTGAAAATGGTTGCAACCAACGTTCACCATCCAACCTGACGGAACTGGACAGGATCTGCAAGGAAGAATAGCAGAGGATCCCCAAATCCAGGTGTGAAAAACTTGTTCCATCATTCCCAAGAAGACTCATGGCTGTACTAGCTCAAAAGGTGCTTCTACTCAATACTGAGCAAAGGGTCTGAATACTTATGACCATGTGATACTTCAGCTTTTCTTTAGTAAATTTGCAAAAATTTCTCAATGTCTGTATTTTTTTTCAGTCAAGATGGGGTGCAGAGAGTACATTAATGGAGAAAAATTAACTTTTTTGAATTTACCAAACGGCTGCAATGAAACAAAGAGTGAAAAATGTAAAGGGGTCTGAATACTTTCCGTAGCCACTGTAGCAGTTTACGTCATTACAGCGAAGCTGTCAGAGACACCGCACTGAACTTGCTCACTGAGCCAGTGCGCGTGTCCTGAGAAAAGCGAACAGTGCTAAAAGCTACCTGTGGAGCGTGCAGCAACCAAGTAGATGTGTACTTCAGAGCCGCAGGACCTGAAGCACGTGACTGCTAGAGGCGTGGCCTAAACTCCACAGAGCTAGGAGCTGCAAGACAATTCCTAGCAGAGTAACTGCGAGACAAAGTTACCAAGGGACATAGACAGTGAGAATAGTCAGGACGTAGCCAATGAGTCACACACAGAGATAGCTGCAAGGTACCAGAGGGGCGAGCAGAGAGTAGTCAGGTCACAGGCAATGAGTCATACACACATAGTTGCAATGTACAAGAGGGGCGAGCAGAAAGTAGTCAGGTCACAGGCAATGAGTCATACACAGATAATAACGCAGTACAAAATCAACAGGCAAACTCACAACGGGAAACAGAATCGGGTCAGAACCATATAAACAGGCTATAGCAACAAACAGGCACACGGGGGTCAGTACACTCGGCCAAAGGCAAAAGTATAACTGGCAGGGATTGAAGCTACCCAGGGGTTTATGAAGCTCTCCCAGAACCAGAAAGAGGCCACAATCATTAACCCCAAGTGTGCAGGTCAAAACCTGCACAGAGCTCCAGACATTAACCCCCGGTGTGCAGCTCCAAAACCTGCACTGGGATCATGACAGAAGCACGTAGGATAGGGTACAACAGGTTACAGTTTTTCCCACAGGTACAGGCCATAACTTCAGCCCTAATTCTCGGTATGGATAGAGTATCCATTCTTGATATGTCCTATAGCACTAGGAATACTTCTCGACTGAAGAAAGTACACCCAGATTCCATCACCTTCCACCTCTGAGTCTGAGTTCATCTTTCCCTGCAGCACCACAGGCCTAGTGCAACCAAAAGCCCCGAAGTCCATCTTGAGGTCCCAGGGCTAACAGACGGCTTTGCATGGAAGGGTGATATGGCAATACACTGCCCAGAGTAACAGACTCATGTTAGCCCTAGCAGTACACTGCATATGACCATTACGATCACTTCATCACACTTCCTCTGACAGTCTGACTAACATCACTTCCTGTTCTTGACACTAAAGGTACTGTCACACTTAGCGATGTACCAGCGATCCCGACCAGCGATATGACGCGGTCAGGATCGCTGGTACATCGCTAAGTGGTCGCTAGTGAGCTGCCACACAGGCAGATCTCACCAGCGACATCGCTGGGGACGGGGGTCGCTACTTACCTGTCACACTAGGCGATCCTGACGTTCTCCCGCCTGGCTCCACGCTCGTCGCTCGTCTCTCCACAGGAAGCTGACGACGAGGAACAGTCCAGGACGTTCTCGCGCGATCAGCGATAACCAGCCGGGGAGCGGGTCATTGGTATCAGACACAGCGATATCGCTAGCAATATCGCTATAACGTCTTAAGTTATAGCGATATTGCTAGCGATATCGCTTAGTGTGACAGTACCTTTACTCTCAGTTCTCCTCCCCAATCTGGCCTGGCCGTTACAGTTAACTGTCTAGGCTATACTGCAGGTCCAGGGAGATAACTATTAACTGCTGGGTGGGTGACTGGGAAATTTCTTTTACGTTCCAAGGTCTGGGGTTGGAGGAGATAAACACTGTGCTGAGACAAGTTTTGGAAGTGCCTGATGATGCCTCAGAATGTGCAAGGACAGGTGGAGGTCAGGAGGCAACTGTGTTTCATCATCAGCTACCTCCCTTGTTTCATCATCTACCTTCCTAGACAAAATATCTGTTCACCACTGTAATTGTAACAACCCTGCTGGCATCACTGCATGGCCTCCCATCCCCCACTCACCAACTTGCTCACTGCTCCAGGCCATGCTGTGATTTGTCTGCTGCCAGCACCATGTTCTGTGCCTCTTGTCTCCTCTCTGCTCTGTGCATATATCCTGGCTGGGGGTATAGGGGGGCGGCGCCAGGGCTCTCTTGTTCTTGTGGAGTCGGTGTGCACCTGCCTAATGTGTCTCTGGCCAATTGCCAAGGGCCCTCTAGTATTTGGGGCAGCTGCTCCCAATGGACTGGGCCTGTGCAATGTGTTCACTCAGATAGTTTCTTGCTGCTGAGTAAGCCAGGCCCTGTCCTATGTCTCGCCTTTTCAGGAGGCTTTACTCCTAGCTTTGCCTAGTACCGCTCTGTCCGCCCTCCAGGAGGCAGAATATCATGGTCCCTGTGCTATTACTCCTTGCCTTGTCTTGGTCTAAGCCTTGCTTTGTATCTGAGTATACTTCGGTCCCTGTACCTTGTCTCGTACTATTTCCCAGTCTGAACGCTGTCCTACCTTTGTCTCTCTGTCTCCTTGTCTGTGGCTTCTTTCCTTGCTGTATCATTCCTTGCGTCCTCACTGTCTGTGCTCTGCACCCTTGCAAGCTCTGCCTGCTCTGTACCCTTGCAAGCTCTGCCTGTACTCCGCACCCTTGCGACCCTCCTCCTGTGTGAACAGGTCCAAACCTGTCCCGTCATACTTCACTCCTTCCTATCAGTACCGGTACCTCCCGAGTGAACAGGTCCTAACCTGTCCCGTCATACTCCACTCCCTTCTATCTGTACCTCCTGTGTGAACAGGTCCAAATCTATTCCGTCATACACTCCTCTCCTTCCAGCCTGCTCCAGTACCTGCACCTGCCCAGCGTCTCAGCCGTACCTGCTTGCCCTGTGTCTCAAGCCGTGCCCGCATGCCAGAGTCTCAAGCCGTGTCTGCCTACCAATGTCTCTGCCATGTCTGCCTGCCAGTGTCTCTGCCGTGTCTGCATGCCCGTGACTCAGCCGTGCCAATGTCTCCCCAAGTGGGATCAGCAGCCACAGCCAGACACCACCCTGGAGTGGCACCTGCCTGCTGCACAAGCCTGACTTCACCATCAGAGACTCCAGTGAAAACCAAGACAGTAGTCACGCCCCTTCCAGGGTAGTCTGGTTTGTGGCACAGTGGGGCCACAACCCCCTGGCTCACGCCCACCAGTCAAGGCGTGAGATTGACAGTCATCTTCTTGTTTTTGTGCCCGTTACTGAACATGGACTTTTTAATGTATGTCCGGTTTCCTGTTCATGTTCGCCAGTCTAAAAAAACTTGTTAAAAGGATGCAATGCAGCCAATCAACAAGTTTTTACACCGTGGGCACTTATGGAGCCATCCCAGCCATGTAAAGTATAAAGGCTCTGGATCACGAGTTCCGCCTCCATACTGCTCTGATTAGTGTAGGGATAGAGCAGAAGCTAGGAGCAAGCAAAAGTGCAAATAGGGTCTTATCTGAGAACAACATGTGACGGACTCAGCTCCTGCTGAGCCCATTTTTTGAGTGGACCCTCTGGGTCATGGCACCCACCCACCTAGGGCAAGCTTACCTTGTGAGAATCCACCCCCTATACAGGGAGTGTCAGGGGCAAGACCAAGGGGGTGAGCCACCATGACTGCTGGGACCAGACGGCCGGCTCAGGGGACACTAGACTAGTGTCTGACGACAAGGACGAGCAGGAAACAAGACGAGACAAGACGTAGGTGAAAGGTAACTTCATTAGAATAACTCAGGATCACATACAGTGTAAACAAGCAAAACAAGAAAGGTGTGCGCGTGGGCACGCCAAGGTCCATAGCATGGTACGTGCCAGGTGGCACGCCTAGGTACAGGTAACGGCACGATGGCATCGGACTCTGGACTGCTGGCAACGATCGACATCATCAAGGCATCAGGCTGCGGACATCAGCTCCGGACGTCAGGCCGCAGTCATCCAGCTCATGATCTCTGGCAGCGATCAGCAGGTTCCGGGCATCCGGCAGGCAAACCAGGTTCCAGGCAAGGAAGCACGACAGATGTCCAAGCAGGGTGCGTGTTAGGGAACACGCCAAGGTCCAAGGCTAGGTGCGTGTGTAGGGGACACGCCAGGGTTCAAAGCTAAGTGCGCGTGTAGGGGACACGCCAGGGTTCAAAGCTAGGTGCGCGTGTAGGGGACACGCCAGGGTTCACAGACGAGACAGGGTGCGTGTGTGGAGACACGCCAAGGCATGAGACAGAGTGCGAGTGTAGACAAACGCCAAGGCACAGGGTAAGAGACAGAGTGCGTGTGTAGAGACACGCCAAGGCACAAGGTACAAGACAGAGTCCTGAGCGTGCAAAGGGCACGCCAGGGTCAGGCGAGGCAGAGTCCTGCGCGTGCAGAGAGGCACGCCAGGAACAGGGTTCAAGGACCAGGCAAGACAGGAATCAGAGCAGAGCAAAGTTAACAAAGAGTTGTGCAAGAGTAGCACGAAAAGGCACAGTGCGAGAACCAGCGTGAGTGCAAGGGAGCATGGAGACCACAGCTGGGAGCGCCGGCAGGTGGTACTGACGATGGCAGTTGCAGGCGGGCACGACTAGAGGTGGCACCGCCGCGGGGCCACGCAGCCAGACCACTATAGCACTGGACGGGGCACGGCTGAGGCACACAGGCGAGCACGGCTAGAGGCGGCACGGCTGAGGCACACCAGGCAGGCACAGACAACCAGGCACGTGCACGGAGCCACAAGGCAGGGCTAGGCAAAGACACAGGACAGAGACACGTACAGACAGTGCGGCAAAGCCTAGTGCGAAAAGTGCAAGGGCGCACGAAACATCAGGGACAATACAAAGAACAAGGCAGAGACCTGCACATGCAAAGAGCATGCCAGGGACAGTCTAGCAGTGGAGCGTAGGCCGAAGCCTAGAGCCAGGCCAAGGCAGGGCCTTGGGACTAGACAGAGCGAGTCCTGCGCGTGCAGAGAGGCACGCCAGGGACAGGCGAGGCAGAGTCCTGCGCGTGCAGAGAGGCACGCCAGGGACAGAGACACGGAACAGAAGCAGACAAGGACTACAAGGCAAAGCAGAGCAGGGGCAGAACATGGCACGAAGGACAACACAAGGCATGGCACAAGACAAGAGACGGAATACGAGCACGGTGCGTGTGCAGAGATGCACGACAGAGCAGAGTGCAAGGGCACAGAATAGAGGGAGCGCCCCACAGACCAAGCAGCCATGCAGGGACACCACACAATACTCAGGTCCAGAGCATAGGAAGGGGCAGCCTGATATAGGGCATAGCACCTCCTCTTCCAGGTCAGGACCAAGGGAGCACTTCCGTGTTCAGATCCACAGGATAACAGAGCACAGTCACATGATCAGAGTTCCAGACATGACGAGACAACTGCAGAATCAGTGCTGAAACCTAGACAGGTCACATGATCAGAGTTCTAGACATGATGAGGTGATTGCCGAACCAGACAGTGCAGGATCCTAGGAAAGGTCACATGATCAGCGTTTCAGACATGACGAGATGACTGCAGAACCAGACAGTGCAGGATCCAGGCAGGAACACATGATCAGGCATCCTAGACATGACGAGGAGATCACAGAAGGCAGAGCAGAAACGCAGGCATCCTGCAGCTCAGACATGAGGTGAGTGTGCACACTGCTCTAGTGAACATACAGGACAGCAGACAAGATATGCACATCGCTCCAGGAGTTCTTGAGAGAAAACAGACATGGCAGACATGACAAACATGGCGGACATGACAGTACCCCCCTCCTTAAGCCCCCTCTTACTGGGGCTGGAAAGAAGAAAAAAAAATTCTTCGGCAGAAACCAGAGTTAAGTACAAACCACTCCAACAATGTTGATCCGACATCTGAAACGGACACCTGCACCGGTCAAGACACAGGAGCCGCGGACGAGACACTGGGATCCAGTGGGGAGGACTTCGGGTAGACAAGCAAGTCTTCTTACTCTGGCTGCCATCATTTCCAAACGAGTTCAGAGGTCAAGGGCCGGGTCTGATTTACACCAGAAGAGTGGCCGGGGTACCGCCATTTTCGGGAGAGTCCTGGAAACAGAGCAGATCAGATTCTACAACAGACGGGTCATCAGACGGGTAGCCGAGGTACCAGCGGAGTCCATGGCCTGAGTATTCTGTGACGGACTCAGCTCCTGCTGAGCCCATTTTTTGAGTGGACCCTCTGGGTCATGGCACCCACCCACCGAGGGCCAGCTTACCTTGTGAGAATCCACCCCCTATACAGGGAGTGTCAGGGGCAAGACCAAGGGGGTGAGCCACCACGACTGCTGGGACCAGACGGCCGGCTCAGGGGACACTAGACGAGTGTCTGACGACAAGGACGAGAAGGAAACAAGACGAGACAAGACGTAGGTGCAAGGTAACTTCATTAGAATAACTCAGGATCACATACAGTGTAAACAAGCAAAACGTGAAAGGTGTGCGCGTGGGCACGCCAAGGTCCATAGCATGGTACGTGCCAGGTGGCACGCCTAGGTACAGGTAACGGCACGATGGTATCTGACTCCGGACTGCTGGCAACGATCGACATCATCAAGGCATCAGGCTGCGGACATCAGCTCCGGACGTCAGGCCGCAGTCATCCAGCTCATGATCTCTGGCAGCGATCGGCAGGTTCCGGGCATCCGGCAGGCAAACCTGGTTCCAGGCAAGGAAGCACGACAGATGTCCAAGCAGGGTGCGTGTTAGGGAACACGCCAAGGTCCAAGGCTAGGTGCGTGTGTAGGGGACACGCCAGGGTTCAAGGCTAGGTGCGCGTGTAGGGGACACGCCAGGGTTCAAAGCTAGGTGCGCGTGTAGGGGACACGCCAGGGTTCACAGACGAGACAGGGTGCGTGTGTGGAGACACGCCAAGGCATGAGACAGAGTGCGAGTGTAGACACACGCCAAGGCACAGGGTACGAGACAGAGTGCGTGTGTAGAGACACGCCAAGGCACAAGACAGAGTCCTGAGCGTGCAAAGGGCACGCCAGGGTCAGGCGAGGCAGAGTCCTGCGCGTGCAGAGAGGAACGCGAGGAACAGGGTTCAAGGACCAGGCAAGACAGGAATCAGAGCAGAGCAGATCAGCGTTTCAGACATGACGAGATGATTGCCGAACCAGACAGTGCAGGATCTTTAGGAAATGTCACATGATCAGCGTTTCAGACATGACGAGATGATTGCAGAACCAGACAGTTCAGGATCCAGGCAGGAACACATGATCAGGCATCCTAGACATGACGAGAAGATCACAGAAGGCAGAGCAGAAACGCAGGCATCCTGCAGCTCAGACATGAGGTGAGTGTGCACACTGCTCTAGGGAACAAGCAGGATAGCAGACAAGATATGCGCATGCACATCGCTCCAGGAGTTCTTGAGAGAAAACAGACAGGGCAGACATGACAAACATGGCGAACATGACATAACAATTATGTCAAATAAAATAATGCTAACCTGATAAGGTTGTGTGACACACAACCATGAATACACAATAAACAGCTGCTGCAGGAAATAGAGGGAAAAAAGGAGCCAAGTGTGGTTTAACTGCTCTGCTGGTAGACAAAACCTTGGCTCCTTTTTTCCCCTAATGTATGAATAGGATGCAGCTGCAGTGAGGCACAAATTCTGACTGCGTGTCTGCAACCCATATCTGTGGGAGTAATGAGCTAAAAACCACTGTGTGTACTCTGCAACCCATATCTATGGGAGTACTGTGCTAAAACCACTGTGTGTACACCGCAACTCATATCTGTGGGAGTACTGTGATAAAACCCAATGTGTGTACTCTGCAACCCATATCTGTGGGAGTACTGTGCCAAAAACCACTGTATGTACTCTGCAACCCATATCTGTGGGAGTACTGTGCCAAAAACCACTGTGTGCTCTGCAACCCATATCTGTGGGAGAACTGTTGCCAAAAAGCTGCTGTGTGCTCTGCAACCCGTATCTGTGGGAGTACTATTTCAAAAAGCCACTGTGTGTATTCTGCACCCCCACCTGTTGGAGGACTGTGCCTTTAAGCTGCTCTGTGAGAAGCTGTACATGTAGTGCAGTTGGTGCAGAGCTGTAAATATAGAACACTCTGTGCAGCGCTGTGTGTATATAGAGCACTTGGTACAGAGCTGTGTATATAGAGCACTCACTACAGAGCTGTGTATAAAGAGCACTCGGTGAGAAGCTGTACATGTAGATCAGTTGGTGCAGAGCTGTAAATATAGAACACTGTGCAGCGCTGTGTGTATATAGAGCACTTGGTGCAGAGCTGTGTATATAGAGCACACAGTGAGGACCTGTATACAGTGCCTTGCGAAAGTATTCGGCTCCCTGGAACTTTTCAACCTTTTCCCACATATCATGCTTCAAACATAAAGATACCAAATGTAAAATTTTGGTGAAGAATCAACAAGTGGGACACAATTGTGAAGCTGAATGAAATTTATTGGTTATTTTAAATTTATGTGTAAATTCAAAAACTGAAAAGTGGGGCGTGGTGAGCGCCGCTGATCGCGGTCGGGTGTCAGCTGATTATCACAGCTGACACTCGGCACAATGTGTCCCCTTGCACACCGCGATCAAACACGATTGCGGTGTACCGGGGGTTAAAGGGAAGCATCGGCAGGGAGGGGGCTCCCTCCGTGCTTCCCTGAGCCCCCCCACAGCAGCGCAATGTGCAGCGCTGCTGCGGGGGTCTCCTTCCCTGCAGGCCCCCGAATCCAAGATGGTGACGGGGACCTTCGGGGGCCTGCAGGGAACTGGCTTCCTCGGTGCCTGCAAAGCGCAGGCAAGAGGAAGTCTTCAATGCCTGTGACAGATCGCTGATCTGTCACAGTGATCTGTGATGTAAAACAGAAGCCGCGGAGACACCATCACGTGTTTCTCAATGCAAGCAATGACCAGCCAGGTCTTTGCCCGGGCTTCTGTTTTGCATGTTTTACATATTTCCCATAAGGGATGGGGGCAGTGCTCTAGAATCACTGCGTTGAGAAACACGTGATGTGTCTCCGCAGTGTCGGATGTTGATCTCCATGAGTTCATTCATCCTCCTCTTCATAGTCTTTTTACTAGGCATTGCTCCTACCAGCCAGTTTCCTACTCCACACTGATGAGGGGCAATACCCCGAAACAGCTGTATGTGGATGGATACCATGTTTTGGCATAGGTGGTTTCCTTCATTGGAGACTGCCCTTCCCGTGGTTGTTCCTTCCCGGGCAAAGACCTGGCTAGTCATTGCTTGCGTTGAGAAACACGTGATGGTGTCTCCGCGGCTTCTGTTTTGCATGTTTTACATATTTCCCATAAGGGATGGGGGCAGTGCTCTAGAATCACTGCGTTGAGAAACACGTGATGGTGTCTCCGCAGCTTCTGTTTTGCATGTTTTGCATATTTCCCATAAGGGATGGGGGCAGTGCTCTAGAATCACTGCGTTGAGAAACACGTGATGGTGTCTCCGCAGTGTCGGATGTTGATCTCCATGAGTTCATTCATCCGCCTCTTCATAGTCTTTTTACTAGGCATTGCTCCTACCAGCCAGTTTCCTACGCCACACTGATGAGGGGCAATACCCCGAAACAGCTGTATGTGGATGGATACCATGTTTTGGCATGGGTGGTTTCCTTCATTGGAGACTGCCCTTCCCGTGGTTGTTCCTTCCCGGGCAAAGACCTGGCTGGTCATTGCTTGCGTTGAGAAACACGTGATGGTGTCTCCGCGGCTTCTGTTTTGCATGTTTTACATATTTCCCATAAGGGATGGGGGCAGTGCTCTAGAATCACTGCGTTGAGAAACACGTGATGATGTCTCCGCAGTGTCGGATGTTGATCTCCATGAGTTCATTCATCTGCCTCTTCATAGTGATCTGTGATGTGACAGATCAGCGATCTGTCACAGGACAGTGATGTCCCGCCCTGGGACAACCTAATAAAGTAAAAAAAAAAAAAAAAATCGCTACATAAATTTAAAAAAAAAACGACCTGCCCTATAAAACTGTCCATTAGTTAACCCCTTTAGCGAACCTCTTAAATAAAAAACGAAGCAAAAAATAATGTTTTATTATCATATCGCCGAACAAAAAGTGCAATAACGCGCAATCAAAAAGACGCATATAAATATCCATGGTACCGTTGAAAACGTCATCTTGTACCGCAAAAAACGACCCGCCACACAGCATCAGAGAAAATAAAAAAGTTATAGCAGAATAAAGCGATGCAAAAATAATTATTTTTATATAAAATTGTTTTTATTGCATAAAAGCACCAAAACATAAAAAAGTGACATAAACGAGGTATTGCAGTAACCGTACTGACCCGAAGAATAAAACCGCTTTATCAATTTTACCACATGCGGAACGGTGTAAACACACCACCCAAAAGAAATTCTTGAAATGCTGGTTTTTGTTCATTCTGCGTCAAAATACGGAAAAATTATAGCTCTCAATATGTGGTGATGCAAAAACTATTTTTACAATAAAAAGCGTCTTTTAGCGTGTGACAGCTGCCAAACATAAAAACCGCCATAAATAGTAAATCAAACCCCCCGTTATCACCCCCTTAGTTAGGGAAAAATAATAAAATTAAAAAAATGTATTTATTTCCATTTTCCCATTAGGGTTAGGGTTAGGGGTGTGTTGGGGTTAGGGTTGGAGTTAGAATTGGGGGTTTCCACTGTCTGGGCACATCAGGGGCTCTCCAAATGCAACATGGCGTCTGATCTCAATTCCAGCCAATTCTGCGTTGAATAAGTCAAATGGTGCTCCTTCCCTTCCAAGCTCTGCCATGCGCCCAAACAGTGTTTTACTCCCACATATGAGGTATCAGCCTACTCAGGACAAATTGCAAAACAACTTTTGGGGTCCTATTTCTCCTATTGCCCTTAGGAAAATAAAAAATTGGAGGCAAAAATATCATTTTTGTGGAAAAAAAATGATTTTTTTATTTTCACGCCTGGGCGTTATAAACTTCTGTGAAGCACTTGGGGGTTCAAAGTGCTCACCACACATCTAGATAGGTTCCGTGGCGGGTCTAGTTTCCAAAATGGGATCACTTATGGGGAGTTTCAATAGTTTAGGCACATCAGGGGCTCTCCAAAGGCAACATGACACCCGCAGACCATTCCATCAAAGTCTGCATTCCAAAACATCACTACCTCCCTTTCGAACCCCGACGTGTGCCTATACAGTAGTTTTCTCCCACATATGGGGTATCAGTGTACTCAGGACAAATTGGTCAACAACTTTTGGGGTCCATTTTCTCCTGGTACCCTTGGGAAAATAAAAAAATTGGGGACTAAATGATCATGTTTGTGGAAAACTCCGATTTTTTTTATTTTCACGCCCGGGCATTATAAACTTGTGTGAAGCCCTTGAGGGTTCAAAGTGCTCACCACACATCTAGATAAGTTCCTTAGGTGGTCTAGTTTCCAAAATGGTGTCATTTGTGTGGGGTTTCCACTGTTTAGGTACATCAGGGGCTTTCCAAACGCGACATGGTGTCCGATCTCAATTCCAGCCAAAAAAGTCAAATGGCGCTGCTTCCCTTCCGAGCTCTGCCATGCGCCCAAATAGTCATTTACACCCACATATGGGGTATCAGCGTATTCAAGACAAATTGCACAATAACCTTTGGGGTTCTGTTACCCTTGGGAAAATAAAAATTGGGGTGAAAAGATCATTTTTGTGGAAAAAATATGATTTTTTTAATTGTACCGCTGTACGTTATAAGCTTCTGTGAATCCCTTGTGGGTTCTCACCACATATCTAGATAAGTTCCTTGGGGGGGTCTAGTTTCCAAAATGGGGTCACTTGTGGGGGGTTTCCACTGTTTAGGTACATCAGGGGCTCTCCAAACGTGACATGGCGTCCGATCTGAATTCCTGCCAATTTTGCATTGAAAAAGTCAAACGGCGCTCCTTCCATTCTGAGCTCTGCCATGCGCCGAAACAGTCGTTCCCCCCACATATCAGGTATCAGCGTACTCAGGACAAATTGCACAATAACTTTTCCAGTCCAATTTCTCCTTTTACCCTTGGTAAAATAAAAAAAATTGAACCTGAAGTAATTTTTTTGTGAAAAAAAATTAAATGTTCTTTTTTTAAATATTCAAAAAATTCCTGTGAAGCACCTGAAGGGTTAATACACTTCTTGAATGTGGTTTTGAGCACCTTAAGGGGTGCAGTTTTTAGAATGGTGTCACTTTTGGGTATTTTCTATCATATAGACCCCTCAAAGTGGCTTCAAATGTGATGTGGTCCGTAAAAATAAAATGGTGTTGTAAAAATGAGAAATCGCTGGTCAACTTTTAACCCTTATAACTTCCTAACAAAAAAAAATTTTGGTTACAAAATTGTGCTGATGTAAAGTAAACATGTGGGAAATGTTAGTTATCAAGTTTTTTTGTGTGCTGTATCTCTGTGATTTAAGGGCATAAAAATTCAAAGTTGGAAAATTGCGAAATTTTCAAAATTTTCGCCAAATTTCCATTTTTTTCACAAATAAATGCAAGTTATTTGAATGAAATTTTACCACTAACATGAAGTACAATATGTTATGAGAAAACAATGTCAGAATCACCGGGATCCATGGAAGCGTTCCAGAGTTATTACCTCATAAAGGGACAGTGGTCAGAATTGTAAAAATTGGCCTGGTCATGAACGTGCAAACCACCCTTGGGGGTTAAGGGGTTAAAGTTTTGGAAATCATTTTGTATCCAAATCCAGCTTTAAACTTCTCCACAACAGTACCACGAATGTGATGGTCAGTGTGACTGGACACACCGCCTCCAGCAGGGCGAATTTCTCTGACACACGTGACCCTGCAAACACCACCTCCAGTAGGGCGAATTTAAATAATATAACGTGCAGCCAGCAGGCAAATTTCAGAATTACACGCGTATCTGGATACACCACCTCCAGCAAGGTGAATTTAAATAATAAAGGGAGCAGGCGTCAAAACGCAGTGGAATCCGCAGAAAGAATTGATATGCTGCGGATTTGAACCCGCAAAAAATCCGCAGCATGTGCACAGCGTTTTTTAAAATAGACTTGAATGGAAATTGAAACGCTGCAGATCTGCAGGGCCATATCTGCTGTGGATCTGAGCAGAATACGCAGCGGATTAGGCCCTGCAGATCCGCAGCAGTTTCTGCTGCATTGTACAGTACCTTTATTTTCAATGCAAAATGGAAACCGCAGTGCACATGCTGCGGAATTTTCCGCCCGGATTTGCTGTGGTTTCAAATCCGCAGAAAGAATTGACATGTCACTTCTTTCTGCGGTTTCCCATCTCCTCCATTGTAGAGATGATAAACCACAGGGCAAAACCGCAGGTCAGGCGCTGACAAATCCGCAGAGCATTCCGCAGTGTGCACACACCCTAAAACACTGTGCAGCGCTGTGTGTATATAGAGCACATGGTGCAGAGCTGTGTATATGGAGCACACAGTGAGGAGCTGTATATAGAGCACATGGTGCAGAGCTGTGTATATGGAGCACACAGTGAGGAGCTGTATATAGAGCACATGGTGCAGAGCTGTGTATATGGAGCACACAGTGAGGAGCTGTATATAGAGTACATGGTGCAGAGCTGTGTATATGGAGCACACAGTGAGGAGCTGTGTATATATAGAGCACATGGTGCAGAGCTGTGTATATGGAGCACACAGTGAGGAGCTGTGTATATATAGAGCACATGGTGCAGAGCTGTGTATATGGAGCACACAGTGAGGAGCTGTGTATAGAGTACATGGTGCAGAGATGTGTATATGGAGCACACAGTGAAGAGCTGTATATAGAGTACATGGTGCAGAGCTGTGTATATGGAGCACACAGTGAGGAGCTGTATATAGAGTACATGGTGCAGAGCTGTGTATATGGAGCACACAGTGAGGAGCTGTATATAGAGCACATGGTGCAGAGCTGTGTATATGGAGCACACAGTGTGGAGCTGTATATAGAGTACATGGTGCAGAGCTGTGTATATGGAGCACACAGTGAGGAGCTGTATATAGAGCACATGGTGCAGAGCTGTGTATATGGAGCACACAGTGTGGAGCTGTGTATATAGAGTACATGGTGCAGAGCTGTGTATATGGAGCACACAGTGAGGAGCTGTATATAGAGTACATGGTGCAGAGCTGTGTATATGGAGCACACAGTGAGGAGCTGTATATAGAGTACATGGTGCAGAGCTGTGTATATGGAGCACACAGTGAGGAGCTGTATATAGAGTACATGGTGCAGAGCTGTGTATATGGAGCACACAGTGAGGAGCTGTATATAGAGTACATGGTGCAGAGCTGTGTATATGGAGCACACAGTGTGGAGCTGTGTATATAGAGTACATGGTGCAGAGCTGTGTATATGGAGCACACAGTAAGGAGCTGTATATAGAGTACATGGTGCAGAGCTGTGTATATGGAGCACACAGTGAGGAGCTGTATATAGAGCACATGGTGCAGAGCTGTGTATATGGAGCACACAGTGAGGAGCTGTATATAGAGCACATGGTGCAGAGCTGTGTATATGGAGCACACAGTGAGGAGCTGTATATAGAGCACATGGTGCAGAGCTGTGTATATGGAGCACACAGTGTAGAGCTGTATATAGAGCACATGGTGCAGAGCTGTGTATATGGAGCACACAGTGAGGAGCTGTATATAGAGTACAATGTGCAGAGCTGTGTATATGGAGCACACAGTGAGGAGCTGTATATAGAGCACATGGTGCAGAGCTGTGTATATGGAGCACACAGTGTGGAGCTGTATATAGAGCACATGGTGCAGAGCTGTGTATATGGAGCACACAGTGTGGAGCTGTGTATATAGAGCACATGGTGCAGAGCTGTGTATATGGAGCACACAGTGTGGAGCTGTATATAGAGCACATGGTGCAGAGCTGTGTATATGGAGCACACAGTGAGGAGCTGTATATAGAGCACATGGTGCAGAGCTGTGTATATGGAGCACACAGTGTGGAGCTGTATATAGAGCACATGGTGCAGAGCTGTGTATATGGAGCACACAGTGTGGAGCTGTGTATATAGAGCACATGGTGCAGAGCTGTGTATATGGAGCACACAGTGAGGAGCTGTATATAGAGCACATGGTGCAGAGCTGTGTATATGGAGCACACAGTGAGGAGCTGTATATAGAGCACATGGTGCAGAGCTGTGTATATGGAGCACACAGTGTGGAGCTGTATATAGAGCACATGGTGCAGAGCTGTGTATATGGAGCACACAGTGTGGAGCTGTGTATATAGAGCACATGGTGCAGAGCTGTGTATATGGAGCACACAGTGTGGAGCTGTGTATATAGAGCACATGGTGCAGAGCTGTGTATATGGAGCACACAGTGAGGAGCTGTATATAGAGCACATGGTGCAGAGCTGTGTATATGGAGCACACAGTGTGGAGCTGTGTATATAGAGTACATGGTGCAGAGCTGTGTATATGGAGCACACAGTGAGGAGCTGTATATAGAGTACATGGTGCAGAGCTGTGTATATGGAGCACACAGTGAGGAGCTGTATATAGAGTACATGGTGCAGAGCTGTGTATATGGAGCACACAGTGAGGAGCTGTATATAGAGTACATGGTGCAGAGCTGTGTATATGGAGCACACAGTGAGGAGCTGTATATAGAGTACATGGTGCAGAGCTGTGTATATGGAGCACACAGTGAGGAGCTGTATATAGAGTACATGGTGCAGAGCTGTGTATATGGAGCACACAGTGTGGAGCTGTGTATATAGAGTACATGGTGCAGAGCTGTGTATATGGAGCACACAGTGAGGAGCTGTATATAGAGCACATGGTGCAGAGCTGTGTATATGGAGCACACAGTGAGGAGCTGTATATAGATCACATGGTGCAGAGCTGTGTATATGGAGCACACAGTGAGGGGCTGTATATAGAGTACATGGTGCAGAGCTGTGTATATGGAGCACACAGTGAGGAGCTGTATATAGAGCACATGGTGCAGAGCTGTGTATATGGAGCACACAGTGAGGAGCTGTATATAGAGCACATGGTGCAGAGCTGTGTATATGGAGCACACAGTGAGGAGCTGTATATAGAGCACATGGTGCAGAGCTGTGTATATGGAGCACACAGTGAGGAGCTGTATATAGAGCACATGGTGCAGAGCTGTGTATATGGAGCACACAGTGAGGAGCTGTATATAGAGCACATGGTGCAGAGCTGTGTATATGGAGCACACAGTGAGGAGCTGTATATAGAGCACATGGTGCAGAGCTGTGTATATGGAGCACACAGTGAGGAGCTGTATATAGAGCACATGGTGCAGAGCTGTGTATATGGAGCACACAGTGAGGAGCTGTATATAGAGCACATGGTGCAGAGCTGTGTATATGGAGCACACAGTGAGGAGCTGTATATAGAGTACAATGTGCAGAGCTGTGTATATGGAGCACACAGTGTGGAGCTGTATATACAGCACATGGTGCAGAGCTGTGTATATGGAGCACACAGTGAGGAGCTGTATATAGAGTACATGGTGCAGAGCTGTGTATATGGAGCACACAGTGAGGAGCTGTATATAGAGCACATGGTGCAGAGCTGTGTATATGGAGCACACAGTGAGGAGCTGTATATAGAGTACATGGTGCAGAGCTGTGTATATGGAGCACACAGTGAGGAGCTGTATATAGAGCACATGGTGCAGAGCTGTGTATATGGAGCACACAGGGAGGAGCTGTATATATAGAGCACATGGTGCAGAGCTGTGTATATGGAGCACACAGTGAGGAGCTGTATATAGAGTACAATGTGCAGAGCTGTGTATATGGAGCACACAGTGAGGAGCTGTATATAGAGCACATGGTGCAGAGCTGTGTATATGGAGCACACAGTGTGGAGCTGTATATAGAGCACATGGTGCAGAGCTGTGTATATGGAGCACACAGTGAGGAGCTGTATATAGAGTACAATGTGCAGAGCTGTGTATATGGAGCACACAGTGAGGAGCTGTATATAGAGTACATGGTGCAGAGCTGTGTATATGGAGCACACAGTGTGGAGCTGTGAATAGAGTACAATGTGCAGAGCTGTGTATATGGAGCACACAGTGAGGAGCTGTATATAGAGTACAATGTGCAGAGCTGTGTATATGGAGCACAAAGTGAGGAGCTGTATATAGAGTACATGGTGCAGAGCTGTGTATATGGAGCACACAGTGAGGAGCTGTATATAGAGTACAATGTGCAGAGCTGTGTATATGGAGCACACAGTGAGGAGCTGTATATAGAGTACATGGTGCAGAGCTGTGTATATGGAGCACACAGTGAGTAGCTGTATATAGAGCACATGGTGCAGAGCTGTGTATATGGAGCACACAGTGTGGAGCTGTATATAGAGCACATGGTGCAGAGCTGTGTATATGGAGCACACAGTGAGGAGCTGTATATAGAGCACATGGTGCAGATCTGTGTATATGGAGCACACAGTGTGGAGCTGTGTATATAGAGTACATGGTGCAGAGCTGTGTATATGGAGCACACAGTGAGGAGATGTATATAGAGTACATGGTGCAGAGCTGTGTATATGGAGCACACAGTGAGGAGCTGTGTATATAGAGCACATGGTGCAGAGCTGTGTATATGGAGCACACAGTGTGGAGCTGTATATAGAGCACATGGTGCAGAGCTGTGTATATGGAGCACACAGTGAGGAGCTGTATATAGAGTACATGGTGCAGAGCTGTGTATATGGAGCACACAGTGAGGAGCTGTATATAGAGCACATGGTGCAGAGCTGTGTATATGGAGCACACAGTGTGGAGCTGTGTATATAGAGTACATGGTGCAGAGCTGTGTATATGGAGCACACAGTGAGGAGCTGTATATAGAGTACAATATGCAGAGCTGTGTATATGGAGCACACAGTGTGGAGCTGTGTATATAGAGCACATGGTGCAGAGCTGTGTATATGGAGCACACAGTGAGGAGCTGAATATAGAGTACAATGTGCAGAGCTGTGTATATGGAGCACACAGTGTGGAGCTGTGTATATAGAGCACATGGTGCAGAGCTGTGTATATGGAGCACACAGTGAGGAGCTGTATATATAGAGCACATGGTGCAGAGCTGTGTATATGGAGCACACAGTGAGGAGCTGTATATAGAGTACATGGTGCAGAGCTGTGTATATGGAGCACACAGTGAGGAGCTGTATATAGAGCACATGGTGCAGAGCTGTGTATATGGAGCACACAGTAAGGAGCTGTATATAGAGTACAATGTGCAGAGCTGTGTATATGGAGCACACAGTGAGGAGCTGTATATAGAGTACAATGTGCAGAGCTGTGTATATGGAGCACACAGTGAGGAGCTGTATATATAGAGCACATGGTGCAGAGCTGTGTATATGGAGCACACAGTGAGGAGCTGTATATAGAGTACAATGTGCAGAGCTGTGTATATAGAGCACACAGTGAGGAGCTGTATATAGAGTACAATGTGCAGAGCTGTGTATATGGAGCACACAGTGTGGAGCTGTGTATATAGAGCACATGGTGCAGAGCTGTGTATATGGAGCACACAGTGTTGAGCTGTATAGAGTACAATGTGCAGAGCTGTGTATATGGAGCACACAGTGAGGAGCTGTATATAGAGTACAATGTGCAGAGCTGTGTATATGGAGCACACAGTGAGGAGCTGTATATAGAGTACAATGTGCAGAGCTGTGTATATGGAGCACACAGTGAGGAGCTGTATATAGAGTACAATGTGCAGAGCTGTGTATATGGAGCACACAGTGAGGAGCTGTATATAGAGTACAATGTGCAGAGCTGTGTATATGGAGCACACAGTGAGGAGCTGTATATAGAGTACAATGTGCAGAGCTGTGTATATGGAGCACACAGTGAGGAGCTGTATATAGAGTACAATGTGCAGAGCTGTGTATATGGAGCACACAGTGAGGAGCTGTATATAGAGTACAATGTGCAGAGCTGTGTATATGGAGCACACAGTGAGGAGCTGTATATATAGCGCTGTGTGTATATAGAGCACATGGTGCAGAGCTGTGTATATGGAGCACACAGTGAGGAGCTGTATATAGAGTACAATGTGCAGAGCTGTGTATATGGAGCACACAGTGTGGAGCTGTGTATATAGAGCACATGGTGCAGAGCTGTGTATATGGAGCACACAGTGTGGAGCTGTGTATATAGAGCACATGGTGCAGAGCTGTGTATATGGAGCACACAGTGAGGAGCTGTATATAGAGTACATGGTGCAGAGCTGTGTATATGGAGCACACAGTGAGGAGCTGTATATAGAGTACAATGTGCAGAGCTGTGTATATGGATCACACAGTGAGGAGCTGTATATAGAGCACATGGTGCAGAGCTGTGTATATGGAGCACACAGTGTAGAGCTGTGTATATAGAGCACATGGTGCAGAGCTGTGTATATGGAGCACACAGTGATGAGCTGTATATAGAGTACAATGTGCAGAGCTGTGTATATGGAGCACACAGTGTGGAGCTGTGTATATAGAGTACATGGTGCAGAGCTGTGTATATGGAGCACACAGTGAGGAGCTGTATATAGAGTACAATGTGCAGAGCTGTGTATATGGAGCACACAGTGTGGAGCTGTGTATATAGAGCACATGGTGCAGAGCTGTGTATATGGAGCACACAGTGTGGAGCTGTGTATATAGAGCACATGGTGCAGAGCTGTGTATATGGAGCACACAGTGAGGAGCTGTATATAGAGTACATGGTGCAGAGCTGTGTATATGGGGCACACAGTGAGGAACTGTATATAGAGTACAATGTGCAGAGCTGTGTATATGGAGCACACAGTGAGGAGCTGTATATAGAGTACAATGTGCAGAGCTGTGTATATGGAGCACACAGTGTGGAGCTGTGTATATAGAGTACATGGTGCAGAGCTGTGTATATGGAGCACACAGTGAGGAGCTGTATATAGAGTACAATGTGCAGAGCTGTGTATATGGAGCACACAGTGTGGAGCTGTGTATATAGAGCACATGGTGCAGAGCTGTGTATATGGAGCACACAGTGTGGAGCTGTGTATATAGAGCACATGGTGCAGAGCTGTGTATATGGAGCACACAGTGAGGAGCTGTATATAGAGTACATGGTGCAGAGCTGTGTATATGGAGCACACAGTGAGGAGCTGTATATAGAGTACATGGTGCAGAGCTGTGTATATGGAGCACACAGTGAGGAGCTGTGTATATATAGAGCACATGGTGCAGAGCTGTGTATATGGAGCACACAGTGAGGAGCTGTATATAGAGTACAATGTGCAGAGCTGTGTATATGGAGCACACAGTGAGGAGCTGTATATATAGCGCTGTGTGTATATAGAGCACATGGTGCAGAGCTGTGTATATGGAGCACACAGTGAGGAGCTGTATATAGAGTACAATGTGCAGAGCTGTGTATATGGAGCACACAGTGTGGAGCTGTGTATATAGAGCACATGGTGCAGAGCTGTGTATATGGAGCACACAGTGTGGAGCTGTGTATATAGAGCACATGGTGCAGAGCTGTGTATATGGAGCACACAGTGAGGAGCTGTATATAGAGTACATGGTGCAGAGCTGTGTATATGGAGCACACAGTGAGGAGCTGTATATAGAGTACAATGTGCAGAGCTGTGTATATGGATCACACAGTGAGGAGCTGTATATAGAGCACATGGTGCAGAGCTGTGTATATGGAGCACACAGTGTAGAGCTGTGTATATAGAGCACATGGTGCAGAGCTGTGTATATGGAGCACACAGTGATGAGCTGTATATAGAGTACAATGTGCAGAGCTGTGTATATGGAGCACACAGTGTGGAGCTGTGTATATAGAGTACATGGTGCAGAGCTGTGTATATGGAGCACACAGTGAGGAGCTGTATATAGAGTACAATGTGCAGAGCTGTGTATATGGAGCACACAGTGTGGAGCTGTGTATATAGAGCACATGGTGCAGAGCTGTGTATATGGAGCACACAGTGTGGAGCTGTGTATATAGAGCACATGGTGCAGAGCTGTGTATATGGAGCACACAGTGAGGAGCTGTATATAGAGTACATGGTGCAGAGCTGTGTATATGGAGCACACAGTGTGGAGCTGTGTATATAGAGCACATGGTGCAGAGCTGTGTATATGGAGCACACAGTGAGGAGCTGTATATAGAGTACATGGTGCAGAGCTGTGTATATGGCGCACACAGTGAGGAGCTGTGTATATATAGAGCACATGGTGCAGAGCTGTGTATATGGAGCACACAGTGAGGAGCTGTGTATATATAGAGCACATGGTGCAGAGCTGTGTATATGGAGCACACAGTGAGGAGCTGTATATAGAGTACATGGTGCAGAGCTGTGTATATGGAGCACACAGTGAGGAGCTGTATATAGAGTACATGGTGCAGAGCTGTGTATATGGAGCACACAGTGAGGAGCTGTATATAGAGTACATGGTGCAGAGCTGTGTATATGGAGCACACAGTGAGGAGCTGTATATAGAGCACATGGTGCAGAGCTGTGTATATGGAGCACACAGTGTGGAGCTGTATATAGAGTACATGGTGCAGAGCTGTGTATATGGAGCACACAGTGAGGAGCTGTATATAGAGCACATGGTGCAGAGCTGTGTATATGGAGCACACAGTGAGGAGCTGTATATAGAGTACATGGTGCAGAGCTGTGTATATGGAGCACACAGTGAGGAGCTGTATATAGAGTACATGGTGCAGAGCTGTGTATATGGAGCACACAGTGAGGAGCTGTATATAGAGTACATGGTGCAGAGCTGTGTATATGGAGCACACAGTGAGGAGCTGTATATAGAGCACATGGTGCAGAGCTGTGTATATGGAGCACACAGTGTGGAGCTGTATATAGAGTACATGGTGCAGAGCTGTGTATATGGAGCACACAGTGTGGAGCTGTGTATATAGAGTACATGGTGCAGAGCTGTGTATATGGAGCACACAGTGAGGAGCTGTATATAGAGTACATGGTGCAGAGCTGTGTATATGGAGCACACAGTGAGGAGCTGTATATAGAGTACATGGTACAGAGCTGTGTATATGGAGCACACAGTGAGGAGCTGTATATAGAGTACATGGTGCAGAGCTGTGTATATGGAGCACACAGTGAGGAGCTGTATATAGAGTACATGGTGCAGAGCTGTGTATATGGAGCACACAGTGTGGAGCTGTATATAGAGTACATGGTGCAGAGCTGTGTATATGGAGCACACAGTGAGGAGCTGTATATAGAGTACATGGTGCAGAGCTGTGTATATGGAGCACACAGTGAGGAGCTGTATATAGAGTACATGGTGCAGAGCTGTGTATATGGAGCACACAGTGTGGAGCTGTGTATATAGAGTACATGGTGCAGAGCTGTGTATATGGAGCACACAGTGAGGAGCTGTATATAGAGTACATGGTGCAGAGCTGTGTATATGGAGCACACAGTGAGGAGCTGTATATAGAGTACATGGTGCAGAGCTGTGTATATGGAGCACACAGTGAGGAGCTGTATATAGAGTACATGGTGCAGAGCTGAGTATATGGAGCACACAGTGAGGAGCTGTATATAGAGCACATGGTGCAGAGCTGTGTATATGGAGCACACAGTGTGGCGCTGTGTATATAGAGTACATGGTGCAGAGCTGTGTATATGGAGCACACAGTGAGGAGCTGTATATAGAGTACATGGTGCAGAGCTGTGTATATGGAGCACACAGTGGGGAGTTGTATATAGAGTACATGGTGCAGAGCTGTGTATATGGAGCACACAGTGAGGAGCTGTATATAGAGTACATGGTGCAGAGCTGTGTATATGGAGCACACAGTGAGGAGCTGTATATAGAGTACATGGTGCAGAGCTGTGTATATGGAGCACACAGTGAGGAGCTGTATATAGAGTACATGGTGCAGAGCTGTGTATATGGAGCACACAGTGTGGAGCTGTGTATATAGAGTACATGGTGCAGAGCTGTGTATATGGAGCACACAGTAAGGAGCTGTATATAGAGTACATGGTGCAGAGCTGTGTATATGGAGCACATGGTGAGGAGCTGTATATAGAGCACATGGTGCAGAGCTGTGTATATGGAGCACACAGTGAGGAGCTGTATATAGAGCACATGGTGCAGAGCTGTGTATATGGAGCACACAGTGAGGAGCTGTATATAGAGCACATGGTGCAGAGCTGTGTATATGGAGCACACAGTGTGGAGCTGTATATAGAGCACATGGTGCAGAGCTGTGTATATGGAGCACACAGTGAGGAGCTGTATATAGAGTACAATGTGCAGAGCTGTGTATATGGAGCACACAGTGAGGAGCTGTATATAGAGTACAATGTGCAGAGCTGTGTATATGGAGCACACAGTGTGGAGCTGTGTATATAGAGCACATGGTGCAGAGCTGTGTATATGGAGCACACAGTGTGGAGCTGTGTATATAGAGCACATGGTGCAGAGCTGTGTATATGGAGCACACAGTGAGGAGCTGTATATAGAGCACATGGTGCAGAGCTGTGTATATGGAGCACACAGTGTGGAGCTGTGTATATAGAGTACATGGTGCAGAGCTGTGTATATGGAGCACACAGTGAGGAGCTGTATATAGAGTACATGGTGCAGAGCTGTGTATATGGAGCACACAGTGAGGAGCTGTATATAGAGTACATGGTGCAGAGCTGTGTATATGGAGCACACAGTGAGGAGCTGTATATAGAGTACATGGTGCAGAGCTGTGTATATGGAGCACACAGTGAGGAGCTGTATATAGAGTACATGGTGCAGAGCTGTGTATATGGAGCACACAGTGAGGAGCTGTATATAGAGTACATGGTGCAGAGCTGTGTATATGGAGCACACAGTGTGGAGCTGTGTATATAGAGTACATGGTGCAGAGCTGTGTATATGGAGCACACAGTGAGGAGCTGTATATAGAGCACATGGTGCAGAGCTGTGTATATGGAGCACACAGGGAGGAGCTGTATATATAGAGCACATGGTGCAGAGCTGTGTATATGGAGCACACAGTGAGGAGCTGTATATAGAGTACAATGTGCAGAGCTGTGTATATGGAGCACACAGTGAGGAGCTGTATATAGAGCACATGGTGCAGAGCTGTGTATATGGAGCACACAGTGTGGAGCTGTATATAGAGCACATGGTGCAGAGCTGTGTATATGGAGCACACAGTGAGGAGCTGTATATAGAGTACAATGTGCAGAGCTGTGTATATGGAGCACACAGTGAGGAGCTGTATATAGAGTACATGGTGCAGAGCTGTGTATATGGAGCACACAGTGTGGAGCTGTGAATAGAGTACAATGTGCAGAGCTGTGTATATGGAGCACACAGTGAGGAGCTGTATATAGAGTACAATGTGCAGAGCTGTGTATATGGAGCACAAAGTGAGGAGCTGTATATAGAGTACATGGTGCAGAGCTGTGTATATGGAGCACACAGTGTGGAGCTGTGTATATAGAGTACATGGTGCAGAGCTGTGTATATGGAGCACACAGTGAGGAGCTGTATATAGAGTACATGGTGCAGAGCTGTGTATATGGAGCACACAGTGAGGAGCTGTGTATATAGAGCACATGGTGCAGAGCTGTGTATATGGAGCACACAGTGTGGAGCTGTATATAGAGCACATGGTGCAGAGCTGTGTATATGGAGCACACAGTGAGGAGCTGTATATAGAGTACATGGTGCAGAGCTGTGTATATGGAGCACACAGTGAGGAGCTGTATATAGAGTACATGGTGCAGAGCTGTGTATATGGAGCACACAGTGAGGAGCTGTATATAGAGCACATGGTGCAGAGCTGTGTATATGGAGCACACAGTGAGGAGCTGTATATAGAGTACATGGTGCAGAGCTGTGTATATGGAGCACACAGTGAGGAGCTGTATATAGAGCACATGGTGCAGAGTTGTGTATATGGAGCACACAGTGAGGAGCTGTATATAGAGTACAATGTGCAGAGCTGTGTATATGGAGCACACAGTGTGGAGCTGTGTATATAGAGCACATGGTGCAGAGCTGTGTATATGGAGCACACAGTGAGGAGCTGTATATAGATCACATGGTGCAGAGCTGTGTATATGGAGCACACAGTGAGGAGCTGTATATAGAGTACATGGTGCAGAGCTGTGTATATGGAGCACACAGTGTGGAGCTGTGTATATAGAGTACAATGTGCAGAGCTGTGTGTATGGAGCACACAGTGAGGAGCTGTATATATAGAGCACATGGTGCAGAGCTGTGTATATGGAGCACACAGTGAGGAGCTGTATATAGAGTACATGGTGCAGAGCTGTGTATATGGAGCACACAGTGAGGAGCTGTATATAGAGCACATGGTGCAGAGCTGTGTATATGGAGCACACAGTGTGGAGCTGTGTATATAGAGCACATGGTGCAGAGCTGTGTATATGGAGCACACAGTGTGGAGCTGTATATAGAGCACATGGTGCAGAGCTGTGTATATGGAGCACACAGTGAGGAGCTGTACATAGAGTACATGGTGCAGAGCTGTGTATATGGAGCACACAGTGAGGAGTTGTATATAGAGTACAATGTGCAGAGCTGTGTATATGGAGAATACAGTGAGGAGCTGTATATAGAGCACATGGTGCAGAGCTGTGTATATGGAGCACACAGTGTGGAGCTGTGTATATAGAGCACATGGTGCAGAGCTGTGTATATGGAGCACACAGTGAGGATCTGTATATAGAGTACAATGTGCAGAGCTGTGTATATGGAGCACACAGTGTGGAGCTGTGTATATAGAGTACATGGTGCAGAGCTGTGTATATGGAGCACACAGTGAGGAGCTGTATATAGAGTACAATGTGCAGAGCTGTGTATATGGAGCACACAGTGTGGAGCTGTGTATATAGAGCACATGGTGCAGAGCTGTGTATATGGAGCACACAGTGTGGAGCTGTGTATATAGAGCACATGGTTCAGAGCTGTGTATATGGAGCACACAGTGAGGAGCTGTATATAGAGTACATGGTGCAGAGCTGTGTATATGGGGCACACAGTGAGGAACTGTATATAGAGTACAATGTGCAGAGCTGTGTATATGGAGCACACAGTGTGGAGCTGTGTATATAGAGAACATGGTGCAGAGCTGTGTATATGGAGCACACAGTGTGGAGCTGTGTATATAGAGCACATGGTGCAGAGCTGTGTATATGGAGCACACAGTGAGGAGCTGTATATAGAGTACAATGTGCAGAGCTGTGTATATGGAGCACACAGTGTGGAGCTGTGTATATAGAGTACATGGTGCAGAGCTGTGTATATGGAGCACACAGTGAGGAGCTGTATATAGAGTACAATGTGCAGAGCTGTGTATATGGAGCACACAGTGTGGAGCTGTGTATATAGAGCACATGGTGCAGAGCTGTGTATATGGAACACACAGTGTGGAGCTGTGTATATAGAGCATATGGTGCAGAGCTGTGTATATGGAGCACACAGTGAGGAGCTGTATATAGAGCACATGGTGCAGAGCTGTGTATATGGAGCACACAGTGAGGAGCTGTATATAGAGTACAATGTGCAGAGCTGTGTATATGGAGCACACAGTGTGGAGCTGTGTATATAGAGCACATGGTGCAGAGCTGTGTATATGGAGCACACAGTGTGCAGCTGTGTATATAGAGCACATGGTGCAGAGCTGTGTATATGGAGCACACAGTGAGGAGCTGTATATAGAGTACATGGTGCAGAGCTGTGTATATGGAGCACACAGTGAGGAGCTGTATATAGAGTACATGGTGCAGAGCTGTGTATATGGAGCACACAGTGAGGAGCTGTGTATATATAGAGCACATGGTGCAGAGCTGTGTATATGGAGCACACAGTGAGGAGCTGTGTATATATAGAGCACATGGTGCAGAGCTGTGTATATAGAGCACATGGTTCAGACCTGTGTATAAGGAGCACACAGTGTGGAGCTGTGTATATAGAGCACATGGTGCAGAGCTGTGTATATGGAGCACACAGTGAGGAGCTGTATATAGAGTACATGGTGCAGAGCTGTGTATATGGAGCACACAGTGAGGAGCTGTGTTTATATAGAGCACATGGTGCAGAGCTGTGTATATAGAGCACATGGTGCAGAGCTGTGTATATGGAGCACACAGTGTGGAGCTGTGTATATAGAGCACATGGTGCAGAGCTGTGTATATGGAGCACACAGTGAGGAGCTGTATATAGAGTACATGGTGCAGAGCTGTGTATATGGAGCACACAGTGAGGAGCTGTGTATATATAGAGCACATGGTGCAGAGCTGTGTATATGGAGCACACAGTGAGGAGCTGTGTATATATAGAGCACATGGTGCAGAGCTGTGTATATGGAGCACACAGTGAGGAGCTGTATATAGAGTACATGGTGCAGAGCTGTGTATATGGAGCACACAGTGAGGAGCTGTATATAGAGTACATGGTGCAGAGCTGTGTATATGGAGCACACAGTGAGGAGCTGTATATAGAGTACATGGTGCAGAGCTGTGTATATGGAGCACACAGTGAGGAGCTGTATATAGAGCACATGGTGCAGAGCTGTGTATATGGAGCACACAGTGTGGAGCTGTTTATAGAGTACATGGTGCAGAGCTGTGTAGATGGAGCACACAGTGAGGAGCTGTATATAGAGCACATGGTGCAGAGCTGTGTATATGGAGCACACAGTGTGGAGCTGTGTATATAGAGTACATGGTGCAGAGCTGTGTATATGGAGCACACAGTGAGGAGCTGTACATAGAGTACATGGTGCAGAGCTGTGTATATGGAGCACACAGTGAGGAGCTGTATATAGAGTACATGGTGCAGAGCTGTGTACATGGAGCACACAGTGAGGAGCTGTATATAGAGTACATGGTGCAGAGCTGTGTATATGGAGCACACAGTGAGGAGCTGTATATAGAGCACATGGTGCAGAGCTGTGTATATGGAGCACACAGTGTGGCGCTGTGTATATAGAGTACATGGTGCAGAGCTGTGTATATGGAGCACACAGTGAGGAGCTGTATATAGAGTACATGGTGCAGAGCTGTGTATATGGAGCACACAGTGAGGAGCTGTATATAGAGTACATGGTGCAGAGCTGTGTATATGGAGCACACAGTGAGGAGCTGTATATAGAGTACATGGTGCAGAGCTGTGTATATGGAGCACACAGTGAGGAGCTGTATATAGAGCACATGGTGCAGAGCTGTGTATATGGAGCACACAGTGAGGAGCTGTATATAGAGCACATGGTGCAGAGCTGTGTATATGGAGCACACAGTGAGGAGCTGTATATAGAGCACATGGTGCAGAGCTGTGTATATGGAGCACACAGTGAGGAGCTGTATATAGAGTACATGGCGCAGAGCTGTGTATATGGAGCACACAGTGAGGAGCTGTATATATAGAGTACAATGTGCAGAGCTGTGTATATGGAGCACACAGCGAGGAGCTGTAGAGTACATGGTGCAGAGCTGTGTATATGGAGCACACAGTGAGGAGCTGTATATAGAGTACAATGTGCAGAGCTGTGTATATGGAGCACACAGTGAGGAGCTGTAGAGTACATGGTGCAGAGCTGTGTATATGGAGCACACAGTGAGGAGCTGTATATAGAGTACATGGTGCAGAGCTGTGTATATGGAGCACACAGTGAGGAGCTGTATATAGAGCACATGGTGCAGAGCTGTGTATATGGAGCACACAGTGTGGAGCTGTATATAGAGCACATGTTGCAGAGCTGTGTATATGGAGCACACAGTGTGGAGCTGTATATAGAGTACATGGTGCAGAGCTGTGTATATGGAGCACACAGTGAGGAGCTTTATATAGAGCACATGGTGCAGAGCTGTGTATATGGAGCACACAGTGAGGAGCTTTATATAGAGTACATGGTGCAGAGCTGTGTATATGGAGCACACAGTGAGGAGCTGTATATATAGAGCACATGGTGCAGAGCTGTGTATATGGAGCACACAGTGAGGAGCTGTATATAGAGCACATGGTGCAGAGCTGTGTATATGGAGCACACAGTGAGGAGCTGTGTATATAGAGCATATGGTGCAGAGCTGTGTATATGGAGCACACAGTGAGGAGCTGTATATAGAGTACATGGTGCAGAGCTGTGTATATGGAGCACACAGTGAGGAGCTGTATATAGAGCACATGGTGCAGAGCTGTGTATATGGAGCACACAGTGAGGAGCTGTATATAGAGTACAATGTGCAGAGCTGTGTATATGGAGCACACAGTGAGGAGCTGTATATAGAGCACATGGTGCAGAGCTGTGTATATGGAGCACACAGTGAGGAGCTGTATATAGAGCACATGGTGCAGAGCTGTGTATATGGAGCACACAGTGTGGAGCTGTATATAGAGCACATGGTGCAGAGCTGTGTATATGGAGCACACAGTGAGGAGCTGTATATAGAGCACATGGTGCAGAGCTGTGTATATGGAGCACACAGTGAGGAGCTGTATATATAGAGCACATGGTGCAGAGCTGTGTATATGGAGCACACAGTGAGGAGCTGTATATAGAGCACATGGTGCAGAGCTGTGTATATGGAGCACACAGTGAGGAGCTGTATATAGAGTACATGGTGCAGAGCTGTGTATATGGAGCACACAGTGTGGAGCTGTATATAGAGTACATGGTGCAGAGCTGTGCATATGGAGCACACAGTGAGGAGCTGTATATAGAGTACATGGTGCAGAGCTGTGTATATGGAGCACACAGTGTGGAGCTGTATATAGAGCACATGGTGCAGAGCTGTGTATATGGAGCACACAGTGAGGAGCTGTATATAGAGTACAATGTGCAGAGCTGTGTATATGGAGCACACAGTGTGATGTACAATGTCTGTGAGGTATGGGGTTTTGTCTACAAAATATGATGTTTTCTGTTGTAACTTTCCAGAAAAATCCAGCCCTCTATGCCAATGCAGGCTGTCAGCTCATGCAGCACCTTCCCCCCTCCTCTTTTCGCCCATGGCTCACTCACACACTGACCAGTGCCCCCCTGCCTGGGCTAGCTCTGAAACCTTAAACCAACTTCCTCTCGAAGAGCAGGGGGAAGGGATCCCTTTGTTCGGAAAAACACAGGCTGTATGCCGGTATATGGGAAACATAAAAGTCATATTACGAAAACCATACCCCCTAGAGATATGAAAATCATATTTTTGTAACCTGAGCGGTCCCAGCTTCGAGACCGCGTATGTTTCGAAGTTCTACCCTGTCCAGAACCTGAGATATGATTTGCGCCCAAATGGACGGTCATATCGCATAGATGTTTGATGTTTTCTTGATGGGCTCATTACGCTGGGAAACATGATACCACTGATGAGTCCATACCAGCTTCTCCCATAAAGTTATAGCTAATCTAAGTTTTGTAGCCAAAACATAACTTGGATAAGAGAGGTGGGATCAACCCAGAATGCACCTCTCCGTGATGTCACATAGGAAAGTCTATAAGGCATTTCCTGGGCAAACCAGCTCAGAACAGCTCAAGTCGTCGTGCTGACAAGAACTCCAGATGAATGGAGACGTGTGGCTCCTCCCCCCTTAAAGCCGCATGGTCTGCCTAAGGAACAATATGGAACTGTGAGTGTAATCTCTTTGTTTTCTCCACTTTTATTTTATACCTGTACTGTACATATTTTATGTCTCAATTTTATAGCAACTTTTATCTGTAATCACTGTCCTCTTTCGGAAAATAAATGAAATTATTTAGATCTGTCTCCATGCTCTAAGAATCGAACTATACGCCTTTGATAGATAATCGCTACTAATTCAAGGGGTTTGCCACGGACCCACTTAATTTAACACTGTGAATTAAGTAACCGTGACTGGTGGCAGCGCGTTGTGTACGGCTATTACGGCTTGCTGGCAGTCTAGAAGGGTCTTATATTGCTGAGTAAGGGGCTTCAGCCACAGCATTGATAATTCCCTTACTGCAGAAGCCTAATTGCCGGTTCACAACAGGCAGCCCGTCCGGCGACTAATTATCCTAGGTGCAGTTCCCTGACTGACCTGAGGGTAAGGGGGGCGCCGGAGAGCTGCGAGTTCCAAAGTGGAACTGGGAAAGTGGGATATACACAAATCCCCGCAGAACTTGGAAGATTGATAGCAGTGGTGGGGCATCCAAATTAAACTCCCCCTGCGGCAAATTGTAGAGCGAGATTAGCTTGCTGGATATTTTTGTCACATGGTGCCAGTGGTGGGATAACTAAGATAAGCCCCACTGCGCCTGTGATAGCCGTGTGCCGGCATTGTGTCACGTCCCTCCGTCCGCTGATACACCGGTGTCAGTGGTGGGATCGTGACATAGTGGTGACACAGGGTCCGCTGTCCGTCGCGTTTTGGTGGCAGCGGGACCCCCGTTAGTGTCGCCCGTAAGTAGACGAACGGCGGTGGGCTGTTCGTCACATATTGGTGGCAGAGCGGTGGGATAATCCTAGAGCATTAGTGATTTGGTTTGAGCAATCATTCCTCTCACTAAAGACCTGCACGGTTCCTGCGGGAATCCTGCATCATAGGTTTTGGAGAACAGACTCAGTGGTTACTAGTCCTGAGACATTAGTGTGTACTTGCAAGTATCCCCCTCCCGTTTCTTCGTTTTTCTTTTTCTATCTTTTATTTGGCAACCATGGCGGCGATGACAGTGGAGTGGTATCAGAAGCAGAAAAAGGACACCCTTGCTGGGTTATGCACGTACCGAGGCATAGACGCCGCAGGCGGAACCAAAGATCAAATGATCGCGGCTCTAGTGCAGCTGGACAACGGCCAGAATCCAGCGAGCGCAGAAGTTGGCCCAAGTTGCCATGGGGCTGCAGCAGAGGCTCCACTCCTGAGCGCTGGCCCCACATTCAACCAGAACGGGGTGGACCCCTATCTGCAAATGGCCTTGGACGAACTCCCCGCCGAAGACAGGGATGGGCGGGTGAGGCTGATCCAGCAATATCGGCAGGAGGCCCAAGCCGAACGTGAGCGCCAAGCTGAGGCTGAGAGGGTCGAGCGTCAAGCCCAGGCTGAGAGAGCTGAGCGCCATGCAGAAGCTCAGAGGGCCCATGAGCTGGAGATGCTCCAGCGGGGGTGGAATGCCCCCACAGCCCGAAGCCGTGAGCCCAGCAGCGTCCAGACTCCTAAACCCCGGCCAGAGCATTTTCCCGTGATGGAAAAGGACGGGGACTTGGACACATTTCTGCGAGCCTTTGAGAAAGCCTGCAGACAGTACCAGCTGCCTAGAGACCAATGGGCAAGGTACTTGACCCCAGGGCTAAAAGGCAAAGCCCTGGAGGCATTTGCTTCTCTTCCGCCAGAAGCCGATGACGACTATGACGCCATAAAGCAGGCGCTGATCGCCAAATACCGGCTGACACCTGAGGTATACCGAAAGAAGTTCCGACACCTCCAACGTGGCCCACACGATAGCTACAGTGATGTGGTGCAAGGACTCAGGACCCACTTTGACCAGTGGATCCATGGACTGTCCGTTGAAACCTTTGAGCAGCTACGGGACCTGATGATCAAAGACCAGTTCCTGCATCTCTGCCCAGCTGAGGTCCGACAGTTCATCCTGGACCGCGAACCAACGAACGCGGACAAAGCGGCGCAGATCGCCGACAACCACGAGGCCAACCGGAAGCCCGAGACGCGGAGGCCAGTCACCACCAGCTGGAAAGGGGGTAAGCCAGCAACCAACCCCAATGCCCCAGCTAGCCGTCCCTCCGGAGGCCCAGTCCCTGTTGCCAACAGCAGGCCGGCTACTGACAGTCGCCTGTGTCACCACTGCAAGCGGCCTGGTCACTTCTCTTACACCTGTCCGGATAGGCCGAAGAACCCCCCAGCCAAGGCCCCCGGGCCCAACGCCTCTGTTCTTTTGGTGGGAGGTGTGGTTGGGAGGGCTGACGACAACGTTCAACCTGTTCAGGTGGGGGCCCGTCTTGCTACAGGCCTCAAGGACACCGGGGCTGAACGAACCCTCAGCCGTCCTGGACTGGCGGCCCCTGAAGAGTTTGTTGAGGGGAAAACCCTGACTGTCACCGGGATTGGAGGCACCCGTTGTCCCTTGCCAGTGGCACGAGTTTTTCTTGACTGGGGTGCTGGGAGCGGGTTGAGGGAGGTGGGAGTGTCTGAAAATTTGCCCACTGATGTTTTATTGGGGACTGACTTGGGGAGGATGGTTGCATACTATGTCCCTGACACCCTTCCCCAAACTGATAATAAGGGTAACGTTAACCCTGATGATGTTGATGATGGGAAACTGAATGTGTTACCTGCTAATGCCTTGATGAGTAATGATGCAACTAACAACCATTCTTTCCCAAGGTATGATGCTGATGTGATTGTACCAAAGCAAACTGATAACCATTCTTTTCCTAGGAATGATGATGTTGATGTATCTGTGCCGACTGAACCCGTTAACCCTTTCTTTGAAACGGTAGATGTGTCCACAGGTACCGAGGTGCTCAGCCCCGTCACTCTGCGGAGTGAGACGGCTGAGGAACCCCTGGCAGGAGCAAGCAACGGTGCTCAAGAGAATGGGGAGGTGCATGGGGACCATGAGGAAGGTAATGCCATGCAGCTGACCAGTGCCACCGAGGAAGGTAACTGGCCCATAAGTAGCACTGCTCCTAAAGTGTTGGGGGTGGATGGGGAGGTAGAGCCCAGGGCAGCACCAGCTGGTGGGTCTGCAGAAATCCCCAGGGAGACAGCATACATAGCAGCTGTCACACGCAGTCAGAGTGCCCATATCGCAGGTAACGCACTGTCTTCTGGACCCTCTGCTGCTACAGGAGAGACTGAACCAGAGGTGAACCCAGAGCCGGTTCCAGAGGGTCCCAGTAAAGAGGGGACCCTGACGTCCCTTCTGGCAGCCTCCAGCATGGAGTTCCAGGCTGCTCTGCACTCAGATGCCAGCCTGGAGAAATTGAGAGGTCTCGCCGAGACGCCCACCTCCAAGTCTGATAAGGAGAGGGTGTTCTGGGAACGAGGAAGGTTGTACCGGGAGACAGTACCCGGAGATCCTAAAAAGGAGTGGTTGAGGGAAAGACAGCTGGTCGTCCCCTATCAGTTCAGAACTGAGTTGTTGCGGATTGCCCATGAGATTCCACTCGCTGGACACTTGGGGATCAGCAAAACAAAGGCACGGCTGTCTCAACACTTCTATTGGCCCAAGATGGGGACAGATGTAACACACTACTGCCGCTCCTGTGCCACCTGTCAAAAAGTGGGTAAGGCGGGGCCTGCTCTTAAGGCTCCCCTTATTCCTTTGCCGGTGATAGAGGAGCCTTTCCAGAGAATCGCGGTGGACATTGTAGGACCGCTGTCCGTCCCCAGCAGCTCCGGAAAGCGATACATTCTCACCGTGGTAGACTACGCTACCCGGTACCCAGAGGCAGTAGCTCTGTCTTCAACCAGGGCAGAAAAGGTGGCTGACGCACTGGTGACCATCTTTTCAAGGGTAGGATTTCCCAGGGAGATGCTTACCGATCAAGGGCCCCAATTCATGTCTCGCCTAATGGAGGCTCTCTGTGAGAAAATGCAGGTGACGCACCTGGTATCGAGTCCGTATCACCCACAGACTAATGGTTTGTGTGAACGCTTCAACGGTACCCTCAAACAGATGCTCCGCATACTGGTTGAGACCCAAGGGCGCGACTGGGAGCGGTACCTCCCACACCTGCTGTTCGCTTACAGAGAAGTTCCGCAGGCCTCGACCGGGTTCTCCCCCTTCGAGCTCCTGTATGGCAGGCGAGTCCGGGGACCCCTTGGGTTGATAAGAGAATCCTGGGAAGATGAGCCAAACCCCACAGAAGTGTCCATCGTGGATTATGTCATGCGCTTCCGTGACAAGATGCAGACCTTGACGCAGTTCGTGCATGACAACATGACGCAGGCTCAGGCTGACCAGAAGCACTGGTACGACCAGAACGCCCGGGAGCGGACCTACCAGGTGGGTCAAAAGGTGTGGGCGCTGGTCCCTGTACCAACGGATAAGCTTCAGGCAGCCTGGGAAGGCCCATACGTCGTCCACCAACAGCTCAACCCGGTCACCTACGTGGTCACGCTTGACCATGCTCGGGGTAGGCGCAAGGCCTTTCACGTCAACATGCTGAAGGCGCACTACGAACGTGAAGCTTGCGTCCTACCGGTCTGCAATCTGCCAGAGGATGGGGAGGAAGATTCCCTCCTGGACATGCTGGCCCAGGCCAAGGCCAATGGGTCCATTGAGGACATGGAGATAAGTGGTTCGCTCACCGTGTCCCAGCGGTTGCAGTTGATGGCCACCCTGGAACTCTTCCGGCCCGTGTTCACCAACCGTCCTGGGAGGACGGAGTTAGCGGTTCATGAGGTGGACACCGGGAATCATGCCCCATTACGGCGAACACCTTATCGGATCTCTGAAACGGTGCAACAAGTCATGCGCCAAGAGGTCGATGAGATGTTAAGGCTGGGAGTGATTCGACGGTCAAAAGGTGCGTGGGCTTCACCTGTAGTCCTCGTGCCTAAAAAGGATCGAACCACCCGGTTCTGCGTGGACTACAGGGGGCTCAACGCCATCACAACCTCTGATGCCCACCCGATGCCGCGCATCGAGGATCTGCTCGAGCGGTTGACAAACGCCAACTACATATCCATCATGGATTTGAGTCGGGGATACTGGCAGATTCCCCTGAGCCCTGAGGCGCAGGAGAAATCCGCCTTTATCACCCCCTTTGGACTGTACGAGTCCACGGTCATGCCCTTCGGCATGAAGAATGCCCCTGCCACTTTCCAGCGGATGGTCAACCACCTGCTTCGGGGACTGGAGGAGTACGCAGTGGCGTACTTAGACGATATTGCCGTCTTCAGTTCCACCTGGGAGGAACACCTTCAGCACCTCCAGGAGGTGCTCAAGCGTCTTCACCAGGCAGGCCTGACCATCAAGCCGGGGAAGTGCCAGATAGGCATGCGCAAGGTCCACTACCTGGGGCACCGGGTAGGCGGGGGTTCCATGAGTCCGGAGCCAGGAAAAGTGGACGCAATCGTGTCCTGGCCCACCCCCAGGACCAAGAAACAGGTGAAGTCCTTCTTGGGCACTGCAGGGTACTATAGGCGGTTCGTACAGGACTATAGCGCCCTTGCCAAACCCTTGACTGACCTCACCAAGCAGAGGCTACCCCAAACAGTCAACTGGACAGATGACTGTGAGGCGGCTTTCCAAGCTTTGAAAGCAGCCCTGTGCAACTCTCCAGTGTTGAGAGCAGTCGACAGCAGTCGCCCGTTTCTGGTACAGACCGACGCCAGCGAGTTTGGCCTCGGTGCTGTGCTTAGCCAGGTCGACTCGGGGGACCAAGAGCACCCCGTGTTGTACCTGAGCCGGAAACTTTTGCCGAGGGAAGTGGCATACTCGACCATCGAGAAGGAGTGTCTGGCCATGGTGTGGGCACTGCAACGTTTGCAGCCCTACCTGTACGGGCGCGCCTTCACGGTGGTAACCGACCACAACCCTCTGAGCTGGTTGCACACAGTGTCCGGAACCAATGGAAGATTGCTCCGCTGGAGCCTTGCCCTTCAACAGTACGATTTTACTGTAAAACACAGGAAGGGCAGCGAAAACGGCAATGCCGATGGGTTGTCCCGCCGGGGCGAACCCGCTGAGGTGCGCATGGCCGATTACCGAGAGGTAATGCCTCCTTAGCGCCCTCTTAAGGGGGGAGGTGTGATGTACAATGTCTGTGAGGTATGGGGTTTTGTCTACAAAATATGATGTTTTCTGTTGTAACTTTCCAGAAAAATCCAGCCCTCTATGCCAATGCAGGCTGTCAGCTCATGCAGCACCTTCCCCCCTCCTCTTTTCGCCCATGGCTCACTCACACACTGACCAGTGCCCCCCTGCCTGGGCTAGCTCTGAAACCTTAAACCAACTTCCTCTCGAAGAGCAGGGGGAAGGGATCCCTTTGTTCGGAAAAACACAGGCTGTATGCCGGTATATGGGAAACATAAAAGTCATATTACGAAAACCATACCCCCTAGAGATATGAAAATCATATTTTTGTAACCTGAGCGGTCCCAGCTTCGAGACCGCGTATGTTTCGAAGTTCTACCCTGTCCAGAACCTGAGATATGATTTGCGCCCAAATGGACGGTCATATCGCATAGATGTTTGATGTTTTCTTGATGGGCTCATTACGCTGGGAAACATGATACCACTGATGAGTCCATACCAGCTTCTCCCATAAAGTTATAGCTAATCTAAGTTTTGTAGCCAAAACATAACTTGGATAAGAGAGGTGGGATCAACCCAGAATGCACCTCTCCGTGATGTCACATAGGAAAGTCTATAAGGCATTTCCTGGGCAAACCAGCTCAGAACAGCTCAAGTCGTCGTGCTGACAAGAACTCCAGATGAATGGAGACGTGTGGCTCCTCCCCCCTTAAAGCCGCATGGTCTGCCTAAGGAACAATATGGAACTGTGAGTGTAATCTCTTTGTTTTCTCCACTTTTATTTTATACCTGTACTGTACATATTTTATGTCTCAATTTTATAGCAACTTTTATCTGTAATCACTGTCCTCTTTCGGAAAATAAATGAAATTATTTAGATCTGTCTCCATGCTCTAAGAATCGAACTATACGCCTTTGATAGATAATCGCTACTAATTCAAGGGGTTTGCCACGGACCCACTTAATTTAACACTGTGAATTAAGTAACCGTGACTGGTGGCAGCGCGTTGTGTACGGCTATTACGGCTTGCTGGCAGTCTAGAAGGGTCTTATATTGCTGAGTAAGGGGCTTCAGCCACAGCATTGATAATTCCCTTACTGCAGAAGCCTAATTGCCGGTTCACAACAGGCAGCCCGTCCGGCGACTAATTATCCTAGGTGCAGTTCCCTGACTGACCTGAGGGTAAGGGGGGCGCCGGAGAGCTGCGAGTTCCAAAGTGGAACTGGGAAAGTGGGATATACACAAATCCCCGCAGAACTTGGAAGATTGATAGCAGTGGTGGGGCATCCAAATTAAACTCCCCCTGCGGCAAATTGTAGAGCGAGATTAGCTTGCTGGATATTTTTGTCACATGGTGCCAGTGGTGGGATAACTAAGATAAGCCCCACTGCGCCTGTGATAGCCGTGTGCCGGCATTGTGTCACGTCCCTCCGTCCGCTGATACACCGGTGTCAGTGGTGGGATCGTGACATAGTGGTGACACAGGGTCCGCTGTCCGTCGCGTTTTGGTGGCAGCGGGACCCCCGTTAGTGTCGCCCGTAAGTAGACGAACGGCGGTGGGCTGTTCGTCACACACAGTGAGGAGCTGTATATAGAGCACATGGTGCAGAGCTGTGTATATGGAGCACACAGTGAGGAGCTGTATATATAGAGCACATGGTGCAGAGCTGTGTATATGGAGCACACAGTGAGGAGCTGTATATAGAGTACATGGTGCAGAGCTGTGTATATGGAGCACACAGTGAGGAGCTGTATATAGAGCACATGGTGCAGAGCTGTGTATATGGAGCACACAGTGTGGAGCTGTATATAGAGCACATGGTGCAGAGCTGTGTATATGGAGCACACAGTGAGGAGCTGTATATAGAGTACATGGTGCAGAGCTGTGTATATGGAGCACACAGTGAGGAGCTGTATATAGAGTACATGGTGCAGAGCTGTGTATATGGAGCACACAGTGTGGAGCTGTATATAGAGTACATGGTGCAGAGCTGTGTATATGGAGCACACAGTGTGGAGCTGTATATAGAGCACATGGTGCAGAGCTGTGTATATGGAGCACACAGTGAGGAGCTGTATATAGAGTACAATGTGCAGAGCTGTGTATATGGAGCACACAGTGAGGAGCTGTATATAGAGCACATGGTGCAGAGCTGTGTATATGGAGCACACAGTGAGGAGCTGTATATAGAGTACAATGTGCAGAGCTGTGTATATGGAGCACACAGTGAGGAGCTGTATATAGAGCACATGGTGCAGAGCTGTGTATATGGAGCACACAGTGAGGAGCTGTATATATAGAGCACATGGTGCAGAGCTGTGTATATGGAGCACACAGTGAGGAGCTGTATATAGAGTACATGGTGCAGAGCTGTGTATATGGAGCACACAGTGAGGAGCTGTATATAGAGCACATGGTGCACAGCTGTGTATATGGAGCACACAGTGAGGAGCTGTGTATATAGAGCACATGGTGCAGAGCTGTGTATATGGAGCACACAGTGTGGAGCTGTATATAGAGCACATGGTGCAGAGCTGTGTATATGGAGCACACAGTGAGGAGCTGTATATAGAGCACATGGTGCAGAGCTGTGTATATGGAGCACACAGTGAGGAGCTGTATATAGAGTACATGGTGCAGAGCTGTGTATATGGAGCACACAGTGTGGAGCTGTATATAGAGCACATGGTGCAGAGCTGTGTATATGGAGCACACAGTGAGGAGCTGTATATAGAGCACATGGTGCAGAGCTGTGTATATGGAGCACACAGTGAGGAGCTGTATATAGAGTACATGGTGCAGAGCTGTGTATATGGAGCACACAGTGAGGAGCTGTATATAGAGTACATGGTGCAGAGCTGTGTATATAGAGCACATGGTGCAGAGCTGTGTATATGGAGCACACAGTGTGGAGCTGTATATAGAGCACATGGTGCAGAGCTGTGTATATGGAGCACACAGTGAGGAGCTGTATATAGAGTACATGGTGCAGAGCTGTGTATATGGAGCACACAGTGAGGAGCTGTATATAGAGTACATGGTGCAGAGCTGTGTATATAGAGCACATGGTGCAGAGCTGTGTATATGGAGCACACAGTGTGGAGCTGTATATAGAGCACATGGTGCAGAGCTGTGTATATGGAGCACACAGTGAGGAGCTGTATATAGAGTACATGGTGCAGAGCTGTGTATATGGAGCACACAGTGTGGAGCTGTATATAGAGCACATGGTGCAGAGCTGTGTATATGGAGCACACAGTGAGGAGCTGTATATAGAGTACATGGTGCAGAGCTGTGTATATGGAGCACACAGTGAGGAGCTGTATATAGAGTACATGGTGCAGAGCTGTGTATATAGAGCACATGGTGCAGAGCTGTGTATATGGAGCACACAGTGTGGAGCTGTATATAGAGCACATGGTGCAGAGCTGTGTATATGGAGCACACAGTGAGGAGCTGTATATAGAGCACATGGTGCAGAGCTGTGTATATGGAGCACACAGTGAGGAGCTGTATATAGAGTACATGGTGCAGAGCTGTGTATATGGAGCACACAGTGTGGAGCTGTATATAGAGTACATGGTGCAGAGCTGTGTATATGGAGCACACAGTGAGGAGCTGTATATAGAGCACATGGTGCAGAGCTGTGTATATGGAGCACACAGTGAGGAGCTGTATATAGAGTACATGGTGCAGAGCTGTGTATATGGAGCACACAGTGAGGAGCTGTATATAGAGTACATGGTGCAGAGCTGTGTATATAGAGCACATGGTGCAGAGCTGTGTATATGGAGCACACAGTGTGGAGCTGTGTATATAGAGCACATGGTGCAGAGCTGTGTATATGGAGCACACAGTGAGGAGCTGTATATAGAGTACATGGTGCAGAGCTGTGTATATGGAGCACACAGTGAGGAGCTGTATATAGAGCACATGGTGCAGAGCTGTGTATATGGAGCACAGTGAGGAGCTGTGTATATAGAGCACATGGTGCAGAGCTGTGTATATGGAGCACACAGTGTGGAGCTGTATATAGAGCACATGGTGCAGAGCTGTGTATATGGAGCACACAGTGAGGAGCTGTATATAGAGCACATGGTGCAGAGCTGTGTATATGGAGCACACAGTGAGGAGCTGTATATAGAGTACATGGTGCATGGCTGTGTATATGGAGCACACAGTGTGGAGCTGTATATAGAGCACATGGTGCAGAGCTGTGTATATGGAGCACACAGTGAGGAGCTGTATATAGAGCACATGGTGCAGAGCTGTGTATATGGAGCACACAGTGAGGAGCTGTATATAGAGTACATGGTGCAGAGCTGTGTATATGGAGCACACAGTGAGGAGCTGTATATAGAGTACATGGTGCAGAGCTGTGTATATAGAGCACATGGTGCAGAGCTGTGTATATGGAGCACACAGTGTGGAGCTGTGTATATAGAGCACATGGTGCAGAGCTGTGTATATGGAGCACACAGTGAGGAGCTGTATATAGAGTACATGGTGCAGAGCTGTGTATATGGAGCACACAGTGTGGAGCTGTGTATATAGAGCACATGGTGCAGAGCTGTGTATATGGAGCACACAGTGAGGAGCTGTATATAGAGTACATGGTGCAGAGCTGTGTATATGGAGCACACAGTGAGGAGCTGTATATAGAGTACATGGTGCAGAGCTGTGTATATGGAGCACACAGTGAGGAGCTGTGTATATAGAGCACATGGTGCAGAGCTGTGTATATGGAGCACACAGTGAGGAGCTGTATATAGAGTACATGGTGCAGAGCTGTGTATATGGAGCACACAGTGAGGAGCTGTATATAGAGCACATGGTGCAGAGCTGTGTATATGGAGCACACAGTGAGGAGCTGTATATAGAGTACATGGTGCAGAGCTGTGTATATGGAGCACACAGTGAGGAGCTGTATATAGAGCACATGGTGCAGAGCTGTGTATATGGAGCACACAGTGAGGAGCTGTATATAGAGTACATGGTGCAGAGCTGTGTATATGGAGCACACAGTGAGGATCTGTATATAGAGCACATGGTGCAGAGCTGTGTATATGGAGCACACAGTGAGGAGCTGTATATAGAGTACATGGTGCAGAGCTGTGTATATGGAGCACACAGTGAGGAGCTGTATATAGAGTACATGGTGCAGAGCTGTGTATATGGAGCACACAGTGAGGAGCTGTGTATATAGAGCACATGGTGCAGAGCTGTGTATATGGAGCACACAGTGAGGAGCTGTATATAGAGTACATGGTGCAGAGCTGTGTATATGGAGCACACAGTGAGGAGCTGTATATAGAGTACATGGTGCAGAGCTGTGTATATAGAGCACATGGTGCAGAGCTGTGTATATGGAGCACACAGTGTGGAGCTGTATATAGAGCACATGGTGCAGAGCTGTGTATATGGAGCACACAGTGAGGAGCTGTATATAGAGCACATGGTGCAGAGCTGTGTATATGGAGCACACAGTGAGGAGCTGTATATAGAGTACATGGTGCAGAGCTGTGTATATGGAGCACACAGTGTGGAGCTGTATATAGAGCACATGGTGCAGAGCTGTGTATATGGAGCACACAGTGAGGAGCTGTATATAGAGCACATGGTGCAGAGCTGTGTATATGGAGCACACAGTGAGGAGCTGTATATAGAGTACATGGTGCAGAGCTGTGTATATGGAGCACACAGTGAGGAGCTGTATATAGAGTACATGGTGCAGAGCTGTGTATATAGAGCACATGGTGCAGAGCTGTGTATATGGAGCACACAGTGAGGAGCTGTGTATATAGAGCACATGGTGCAGAGCTGTGTATATGGAGCACACAGTGAGGAGCTGTATATAGAGTACATGGTGCAGAGCTGTGTATATAGAGCACATGGTGCAGAGCTGTGTATATGGAGCACACAGTGTGGAGCTGTGTATATAGAGCACATGGTGCAGAGCTGTGTATATGGAGCACACAGTGAGGAGCTGTATATAGAGTACATGGTGCAGAGCTGTGTATATGGAGCACACAGTGAGGAGCTGTATATAGAGCACATGGTGCAGAGCTGTGTATATGGAGCACACAGTGAGGAGCTGTGTATATAGAGCACATGGTGCAGAGCTGTGTATATGGAGCACACAGTGTGGAGCTGTATATAGAGCACATGGTGCAGAGCTGTGTATATGGAGCACACAGTGAGGAGCTGTATATAGAGCACATGGTGCAGAGCTGTGTATATGGAGCACACAGTGAGGAGCTGTATATAGAGTACATGGTGCAGAGCTGTGTATATGGAGCACACAGTGTGGAGCTGTATATAGAGCACATGGTGCAGAGCTGTGTATATGGAGCACACAGTGAGGAGCTGTATATAGAGCACATGGTGCAGAGCTGTGTATATGGAGCACACAGTGAGGAGCTGTATATAGAGTGCATGGTGCAGAGCTGTGTATATGGAGCACACAGTGAGGAGCTGTATATAGAGTACATGGTGCAGAGCTGTGTATATAGAGCACATGGTGCAGAGCTGTGTATATGGAGCACACAGTGTGGAGCTGTGTATATAGAGCACATGGTGCAGAGCTGTGTATATGGAGCACACAGTGAGGAGCTGTATATAGAGTACATGGTGCAGAGCTGTGTATATGGAGCACACAGTGTGGAGCTGTGTATATAGAGCACATGGTGCAGAGCTGTGTATATGGAGCACACAGTGAGGAGCTGTATATAGAGCACATGGTGCAGAGCTGTGTATATGGAGCACACAGTGAGGAGCTGTATATAGAGTACATGGTGCAGAGCTGTGTATATGGAGCACACAGTGAGGAGCTGTATATAGAGCACATGGTGCAGAGCTGTGTATATGGAGCACACAGTGAGGAGCTGTATATAGAGTACATGGTGCAGAGCTGTGTATATGGAGCACACAGTGAGGAGCTGTATATAGAGTACATGGTGCAGAGCTGTGTATATGGAGCACACAGTGAGGAGCTGTGTATATAGAGCACATGGTGCAGAGCTGTGTATATGGAGCACACAGTGAGGAGCTGTATATAGAGCACATGGTGCAGAGCTGTGTATATGGAGCACACAGTGTGGAGCTGTGTATATAGAGCACATGGTGCAGAGCTGTGTATATGGAGCACACAGTGAGGAGCTGTATATAGAGTACATGGTGCAGAGCTGTGTATATGGAGCACACAGTGTGGAGCTGTATATAGAGTACATGGTGCAGAGCTGTGTATATGGAGCACACAGTGAGGAGCTGTATATAGAGTACATGGTGCAGAGCTGTGTATATGGAGCACACAGTGAGGAGCTGTATATAGAGTACATGGTACAGAGCTGTGTATATGGAGCACACAGTGTGGAGCTGTGTATATAGAGTACATGGTGCAGAGCTGTGTATATGGAGCACACAGTGAGGAGCTGTATATAGAGCACATGGTGCAGAGCTGTGTATATGGAGCACACAGTGAGGGGCTGTATATAGAGTACATGGTGCAGAGCTGTGTATATGGAGCACACAGTGAGGAGCTGTATATAGAGCACATGGTGCAGAGCTGTGTATATGGAGCACACAGTGAGGAGCTGTATATATAGAGCACATGGTGCAGAGCTGTGTATATGGAGCACACAGTGTGGAGCTGTATATAGAGTACATGGTGCAGAGCTGTGTATATGGAGCACACAGTGAGGAGCTGTATATAGATCACATGGTGCAGAGCTGTGTATATGGAGCACACAGTGTGGAGCTGTTTATAGAGTACATGGTGCAGAGCTGTGTAGATGGAGCACACAGTGAGTAGCTGTATATAGAGCACATGGTGCAGAGCTGTGTATATGGAGCACACAGTGTGGAGCTGTGTATATAGAGTACATGGTGCAGAGCTGTGTATATGGAGCACACAGTGAGGAGCTGTATATAGAGTACATGGTGCAGAGCTGTGTATATGGAGCACACAGTGAGGAGCTGTATATAGAGTACATGGTGCAGAGCTGTGTATATGGAGCACACAGTGAGGAGCTGTATATAGAGTACATGGTGCAGAGCTGAGTATATGGAGCACACAGTGAGGAGCTGTATATAGAGCACATGGTGCAGAGCTGTGTATATGGAGCACACAGTGAGGAGCTGTATATAGAGTACATGGTGCAGAGCTGTGTATATGGAGCACACAGTGAGGAGCTGTATATAGAGCACATGGTGCAGAGCTGTGTATATGGAGCACACAGTGTGGAGCTGTATATAGAGTACATGGTGCAGAGCTGTGTATATGGAGCACACAGTGAGGAGCTGTATATAGATCACATGGTGCAGAGCTGTGTATATGGAGCACACAGTGTGGAGCTGTTTATAGAGTACATGGTGCAGAGCTGTGTAGATGGAGCACACAGTGAGGAGCTGTATATAGAGCACATGGTGCAGAGCTGTGTATATGGAGCACACAGTGTGGAGCTGTGTATATAGAGTACATGGTGCAGAGCTGTGTATATGGAGCACACAGTGAGGAGCTGTATATAGAGTACATGGTGCAGAGCTGTGTATATGGAGCACACAGTGAGGAGCTGTATATAGAGTACATGGTGCAGAGCTGTGTATATGGAGCACACAGTGAGGAGCTGTATATAGAGTACATGGTGCAGAGCTGAGTATATGGAGCACACAGTGAGGAGCTGTATATAGAGCACATGGTGCAGAGCTGTATATAGAGTACATGGTGCAGAGCTGTGTATATGGAGCACACAGTGAGGAGCTGTGTATATAGAGTACATGGTGCAGAGCTGTGTATATGGAGCACACAGTGAGGAGCTGTATATAGAGTACATGGTGCAGAGCTGTGTATATGGAGCACACAGTGAGGAGCTGTATATAGAGTACATGGTGCAGAGCTGTGTATATGGAGCACACAGTGAGGAGCTGTGTATATAGAGTACATGGTGCAGAGCTGTGTATATGGAGCACACAGTGAGGAGCTGTATATAGAGTACATGGTGCAGAGCTGTGTATATGGAGCACACAGTGAGGAGCTGTATATAGAGTACATGGTGCAGAGCTGTGTATATGGAGCACACAGTGAGGAGCTGTGTATATAGAGCACATGGTGCAGAGCTGTGTATATGGAGCACACAGTGAGGAGCTGTATATAGAGTACATGGTGCAGAGCTGTGTATATGGAGCACACAGTGAGGAGCTGTATATAGAGTACATGGTGCAGAGCTGTGTATATGGAGCACACAGTGAGGAGCTGTATATAGAGCACATGGTGCAGAGCTGTGTATATGGAGCACACAGTGAGGAGCTGTATATAGAGTACATGGTGCAGAGCTGTATATATAGAGCACACAGTGAGGAGCTGTATATAGAGCACATGGTGCAGAGCTGTGTATATGGAGCACACAGTGAGGAGCTGTATATAGAGCACATGGTGCAGAGCTGTGTATATGGAGCACACAGTGAGGAGCTGTATATAGAGCACATGGTGCAGAGCTGTGTATATGGAGCACACAGTGAGGAGCTGTATATAGAGCACATGGTGCAGAGCTGTGTATATGGAGCACACAGTGAGGAGCTGTATATAGAGTACATGGTGCAGAGCTGAGTATATGGAGCACACAGTGAGGAGCTGTATATAGAGCACATGGTGCAGAGCTGTGTATATGGAGCACACAGTGAGGAGCTGTATATAGAGTACATGGTGCAGAGCTGTGTATATGGAGCACACAGTGAGGAGCTGTATATAGAGCACATGGTGCAGAGCTGTGTATATGGAGCACACTGTGGAGCTGTATATAGAGTACATGGTGCAGAGCTGTGTATATGGAGCACACAGTGAGGAGCTGTATATAGAGTACATGGTGCAGAGCTGTGTATATGGAGCACACAGTGAGGAGCTGTATATAGAGTACATGGTGCAGAGCTGAGTATATGGAGCACACAGTGAGGAGCTGTATATAGAGCACATGGTGCAGAGCTGTATATAGAGTACATGGTGCAGAGCTGTGTATATGGAGCACACAGTGAGGAGCTGTGTATATAGAGTACATGGTGCAGAGCTGTGTATATGGAGCACACAGTGAGGAGCTGTATATAGAGTACATGGTGCAGAGCTGTGTATATGGAGCACACAGTGAGGAGCTGTATATAGAGTACATGGTGCAGAGCTGTGTATATGGAGCACACAGTGAGGAGCTGTATATAGAGTACATGGTGCAGAGCTGTGTATATGGAGCACACAGTGAGGAGCTGTGTATATAGAGTACATGGTGCAGAGCTGTGTATATGGAGCACACAGTGAGGAGCTGTATATAGAGTACATGGTGCAGAGCTGTGTATATGGAGCACACAGTGAGGAGCTGTATATAGAGTACATGGTGCAGAGCTGTGTATATGGAGCACACAGTGAGGAGCTGTGTATATAGAGCACATGGTGCAGAGCTGTGTATATGGAGCACACAGTGAGGAGCTGTATATAGAGTACATGGTGCAGAGCTGTGTATATGGAGCACACAGTGAGGAGCTGTATATAGAGTACATGGTGCAGAGCTGTGTATATGGAGCACACAGTGAGGAGCTGTATATAGAGTACATGGTGCAGAGCTGAGTATATGGAGCACACAGTGAGGAGCTGTATATAGAGCACATGGTGCAGAGCTGTATATAGAGTACATGGTGCAGAGCTGTGTATATGGAGCACACAGTGAGGAGCTGTGTATATAGAGTACATGGTGCAGAGCTGTGTATATGGAGCACACAGTGAGGAGCTGTATATAGAGTACATGGTGCAGAGCTGTGTATATGGAGCACACAGTGAGGAGCTGTATATAGAGTACATGGTGCAGAGCTGTGTATATGGAGCACACAGTGAGGAGCTGTATATAGAGTACATGGTGCAGAGCTGTGTATATGGAGCACACAGTGAGGAGCTGTGTATATAGAGTACATGGTGCAGAGCTGTGTATATGGAGCACACAGTGAGGAGCTGTATATAGAGTACATGGTGCAGAGCTGTGTATATGGAGCACACAGTGAGGAGCTGTATATAGAGTACATGGTGCAGAGCTGTGTATATGGAGCACACAGTGAGGAGCTGTGTATATAGAGCACATGGTGCAGAGCTGTGTATATGGAGCACACAGTGAGGAGCTGTATATAGAGTACATGGTGCAGAGCTGTGTATATGGAGCACACAGTGAGGAGCTGTATATAGAGTACATGGTGCAGAGCTGTGTATATGGAGCACACAGTGAGGAGCTGTATATAGAGCACATGGTGCAGAGCTGTGTATATGGAGCACACAGTGAGGAGCTGTATATAGAGTACATGGTGCAGAGCTGTATATATAGAGCACACAGTGAGGAGCTGTATATAGAGCACATGGTGCAGAGCTGTGTATATGGAGCACACAGTGAGGAGCTGTATATAGAGCACATGGTGCAGAGCTGTGTATATGGAGCACACAGTGAGGAGCTGTATATAGAGCACATGGTGCAGAGCTGTGTATATGGAGCACACAGTGAGGAGCTGTATATAGAGCACATGGTGCAGAGCTGTGTATATGGAGCACACAGTGAGGAGCTGTATATAGAGTACATGGTGCAGAGCTGAGTATATGGAGCACACAGTGAGGAGCTGTATATAGAGCACATGGTGCAGAGCTGTGTATATGGAGCACACAGTGAGGAGCTGTATATAGAGTACATGGTGCAGAGCTGTGTATATGGAGCACACAGTGAGGAGCTGTATATAGAGCGCATGGTGCAGAGCTGTGTATATGGAGCACACAGTGTGGAGCTGTATATAGAGTACATGGTGCAGAGCTGTGTATATGGAGCACACAGTGAGGAGCTGTATATAGATCACATGGTGCAGAGCTGTGTATATGGAGCACACAGTGTGGAGCTGTTTATAGAGTACATGGTGCAGAGCTGTGTAGATGGAGCACACAGTGAGGAGCTGTATATAGAGCACATGGTGCAGAGCTGTGTATATGGAGCACACAGTGTGGAGCTGTGTATATAGAGTACATGGTGCAGAGCTGTGTATATGGAGCACACAGTGAGGAGCTGTATATAGAGTACATGGTGCAGAGCTGTGTATATGGAGCACACAGTGAGGAGCTGTATATAGAGTACATGGTGCAGAGCTGTGTATATGGAGCACACAGTGAGGAGCTGTAAATAGAGTACATGGTGCAGAGCTGAGTATATGGAGCACACAGTGAGGAGCTGTATATAGAGCACATGGTGCAGAGCTGTATATAGAGTACATGGTGCAGAGCTGTGTATATGGAGCACACAGTGAGGAGCTGTGTATATAGAGTACATGGTGCAGAGCTGTGTATATGGAGCACACAGTGAGGAGCTGTATATAGAGTACATGGTGCAGAGCTGTGTATATGGAGCACACAGTGAGGAGCTGTATATAGAGTACATGGTGCAGAGCTGTGTATATGGAGCACACAGTGAGGAGCTGTATATAGAGTACATGGTGCAGAGCTGTGTATATGGAGCACACAGTGAGGAGCTGTGTATATAGAGTACATGGTGCAGAGCTGTGTATATGGAGCACACAGTGAGGAGCTGTATATAGAGTACATGGTGCAGAGCTGTGTATATGGAGCACACAGTGAGGAGCTGTATATAGAGTACATGGTGCAGAGCTGTGTATATGGAGCACACAGTGAGGAGCTGTGTATATAGAGCACATGGTGCAGAGCTGTGTATATGGAGCACACAGTGAGGAGCTGTATATAGAGTACATGGTGCAGAGCTGTGTATATGGAGCACACAGTGAGGAGCTGTATATAGAGTACATGGTGCAGAGCTGTGTATATGGAGCACACAGTGAGGAGCTGTATATAGAGCACATGGTGCAGAGCTGTGTATATGGAGCACACAGTGAGGAGCTGTATATAGAGTACATGGTGCAGAGCTGTATATATAGAGCACACAGTGAGGAGCTGTATATAGAGCACATGGTGCAGAGCTGTGTATATGGAGCACACAGTGAGGAGCTGTATATAGAGCACATGGTGCAGAGCTGTGTATATGGAGCACACAGTGAGGAGCTGTATATAGAGCACATGGTGCAGAGCTGTGTATATGGAGCACACAGTGAGGAGCTGTATATAGAGCACATGGTGCAGAGCTGTGTATATGGAGCACACAGTGAGGAGCTGTATATAGAGTACATGGTGCAGAGCTGAGTATATGGAGCACACAGTGAGGAGCTGTATATAGAGCACATGGTGCAGAGCTGTGTATATGGAGCACACAGTGAGGAGCTGTATATAGAGTACATGGTGCAGAGCTGTGTATATGGAGCACACAGTGAGGAGCTGTATATAGAGCACATGGTGCAGAGCTGTGTATATGGAGCACACAGTGTGGAGCTGTATATAGAGTACATGGTGCAGAGCTGTGTATATGGAGCACACAGTGAGGAGCTGTATATAGATCACATGGTGCAGAGCTGTGTATATGGAGCACACAGTGTGGAGCTGTTTATAGAGTACATGGTGCAGAGCTGTGTAGATGGAGCACACAGTGAGGAGCTGTATATAGAGCACATGGTGCAGAGCTGTGTATATGGAGCACACAGTGTGGAGCTGTGTATATAGAGTACATGGTGCAGAGCTGTGTATATGGAGCACACAGTGAGGAGCTGTATATAGAGTACATGGTGCAGAGCTGTGTATATGGAGCACACAGTGAGGAGCTGTATATAGAGTACATGGTGCAGAGCTGTGTATATGGAGCACACAGTGAGGAGCTGTATATAGAGTACATGGTGCAGAGCTGAGTATATGGAGCACACAGTGAGGAGCTGTATATAGAGCACATGGTGCAGAGCTGTATATAGAGTACATGGTGCAGAGCTGTGTATATGGAGCACACAGTGAGGAGCTGTGTATATAGAGTACATGGTGCAGAGCTGTGTATATGGAGCACACAGTGAGGAGCTGTATATAGAGTACATGGTGCAGAGCTGTGTATATGGAGCACACAGTGAGGAGCTGTATATAGAGTACATGGTGCAGAGCTGTGTATATGGAGCACACAGTGAGGAGCTGTGTATATAGAGTACATGGTGCAGAGCTGTGTATATGGAGCACACAGTGAGGAGCTGTATATAGAGTACATGGTGCAGAGCTGTGTATATGGAGCACACAGTGAGGAGCTGTATATAGAGTACATGGTGCAGAGCTGTGTATATGGAGCACACAGTGAGGAGCTGTGTATATAGAGCACATGGTGCAGAGCTGTGTATATGGAGCACACAGTGAGGAGCTGTATATAGAGTACATGGTGCAGAGCTGTGTATATGGAGCACACAGTGAGGAGCTGTATATAGAGTACATGGTGCAGAGCTGTGTATATGGAGCACACAGTGAGGAGCTGTATATAGAGCACATGGTGCAGAGCTGTGTATATGGAGCACACAGTGAGGAGCTGTATATAGAGTACATGGTGCAGAGCTGTATATATAGAGCACACAGTGAGGAGCTGTATATAGAGCACATGGTGCAGAGCTGTGTATATGGAGCACACAGTGAGGAGCTGTATATAGAGCACATGGTGCAGAGCTGTGTATATGGAGCACACAGTGAGGAGCTGTATATAGAGTACATGGTGCAGAGCTGTGTATATGGAGCACACAGTGAAGAGCTGTATATAGAGCACATGGTGCAGAGCTGTGTATATGGAGCACACAGTGTGGAGCTGTATATAGAGTACATGGTGCAGAGCTGTGTATATGGAGCACACAGTGAGGAGCTGTATATAGATCACATGGTGCAGAGCTGTGTATATGGAGCACACAGTGTGGAGCTGTTTATAGAGTACATGGTGCAGAGCTGTGTAGATGGAGCACACAGTGAGGAGCTGTATATAGAGCACATGGTGCAGAGCTGTGTATATGGAGCACACAGTGTGGAGCTGTGTATATAGAGTACATGGTGCAGAGCTGTGTATATGGAGCACACAGTGAGGAGCTGTATATAGAGTACATGGTGCAGAGCTGTGTATATGGAGCACACAGTGAGGAGCTGTATATAGAGTACATGGTGCAGAGCTGTGTATATGGAGCACACAGTGAGGAGCTGTATATAGAGTACATGGTGCAGAGCTGAGTATATGGAGCACACAGTGAGGAGCTGTATATAGAGCACATGGTGCAGAGCTGTATATAGAGTACATGGTGCAGAGCTGTGTATATGGAGCACACAGTGAGGAGCTGTGTATATAGAGTACATGGTGCAGAGCTGTGTATATGGAGCACGCAGTGAGGAGCTGTATATAGAGTACATGGTGCAGAGCTGTGTATATGGAGCACACAGTGAGGAGCTGTATATAGAGTACATGGTGCAGAGCTGTGTATATGGAGCACACAGTGAGGAGCTGTGTATATAGAGTACATGGTGCAGAGCTGTGTATATGGAGCACACAGTGAGGAGCTGTATATAGAGTACATGGTGCAGAGCTGTGTATATGGAGCACACAGTGAGGAGCTGTATATAGAGTACATGGTGCAGAGCTGTGTATATGGAGCACACAGTGAGGAGCTGTGTATATAGAGCACATGGTGCAGAGCTGTGTATATGGAGCACACAGTGAGGAGCTGTATATAGAGTACATGGTGCAGAGCTGTGTATATGGAGCACACAGTGAGGAGCTGTATATAGAGTACATGGTGCAGAGCTGTGTATATGGAGCACACAGTGAGGAGCTGTATATAGAGCACATGGTGCAGAGCTGTGTATATGGAGCACACAGTGAGGAGCTGTATATAGAGTACATGGTGCAGAGCTGTATATATAGAGCACACAGTGAGGAGCTGTATATAGAGCACATGGTGCAGAGCTGTGTATATGGAGCACACAGTGAGGAGCTGTATATAGAGCACATGGTGCAGAGCTGTGTATATGGAGCACACAGTGAGGAGCTGTATATAGAGTACATGGTGCAGAGCTGTGTATATGGAGCACACAGTGAGGAGCTGTATATAGAGTACATGGTGCAGAGCTGTATATATAGAGCACACAGTGAGGAGCTGTATATAGAGCACATGGTGCAGAGCTGTGTATATGGAGCACACAGTGAGGAGCTGTATATAGAGTACATGGTGCAGAGCTGTGTATATGGAGCACACAGTGAAGAGCTGTATATAGAGTACATGGTGCAGAGCTGTGTATATGGAGCACACAGTGAGGAGCTGTATATAGAGTACATGGTGCAGAGCTGTATATATAGAGCACACAGTGAGGAGCTGTATATAGAGCACATGGTGCAGAGCTGTGTATATGGAGCACACAGTGAGGAGCTGTATATAGAGCACATGGTGCAGAGCTGTGTATATGGAGCACACAGTGAGGAGCTGTATATAGAGCACATGGTGCAGAGCTGTGTATATGGAGCACACAGTGAGGAGCTGTATATAGAGCACATGGTGCAGAGCTGTGTATATGGAGCACACAGTGAGGAGCTGTATATAGAGTACATGGTGCAGAGCTGAGTATATGGAGCACACAGTGAGGAGCTGTATATAGAGCACATGGTGCAGAGCTGTGTATATGGAGCACACAGTGAGGAGCTGTATATAGAGTACATGGTGCAGAGCTGTGTATATGGAGCACACAGTGAGGAGCTGTATATAGAGCACATGGTGCAGAGCTGTGTATATGGAGCACACAGTGTGGAGCTGTATATAGAGTACATGGTGCAGAGCTGTGTATATGGAGCACACAGTGAGGAGCTGTATATAGATCACATGGTGCAGAGCTGTGTATATGGAGCACACAGTGTGGAGCTGTTTATAGAGTACATGGTGCAGAGCTGTGTAGATGGAGCACACAGTGAGGAGCTGTATATAGAGCACATGGTGCAGAGCTGTGTATATGGAGCACACAGTGTGGAGCTGTGTATATAGAGTACATGGTGCAGAGCTGTGTATATGGAGCACACAGTGAGGAGCTGTATATAGAGTACATGGTGCAGAGCTGTGTATATGGAGCACACAGTGAGGAGCTGTATATAGAGTACATGGTGCAGAGCTGTGTATATGGAGCACACAGTGAGGAGCTGTATATAGAGTACATGGTGCAGAGCTGAGTATATGGAGCACACAGTGAGGAGCTGTATATAGAGCACATGGTGCAGAGCTGTATATAGAGTACATGGTGCAGAGCTGTGTATATGGAGCACACAGTGAGGAGCTGTGTATATAGAGTACATGGTGCAGAGCTGTGTATATGGAGCACACAGTGAGGAGCTGTATATAGAGTACATGGTGCAGAGCTGTGTATATGGAGCACACAGTGAGGAGCTGTATATAGAGTACATGGTGCAGAGCTGTGTATATGGAGCACACAGTGAGGAGCTGTGTATATAGAGTACATGGTGCAGAGCTGTGTATATGGAGCACACAGTGAGGAGCTGTATATAGAGTACATGGTGCAGAGCTGTGTATATGGAGCACACAGTGAGGAGCTGTATATAGAGTACATGGTGCAGAGCTGTGTATATGGAGCACACAGTGAGGAGCTGTATATAGAGTACATGGTGCAGAGCTGTGTATATGGAGCACACAGTGAGGAGCTGTATATGGAGTACATGGTGCAGAGCTGTATATATAGAGCACACAGTGAGGAGCTGTATATAGAGCACATGGTGCAGAGCTGTGTATATGGAGCACACAGTGAGGAGCTGTATATAGAGCACATGGTGCAGAGCTGTGTATATGGAGCACACAGTGAGGAGCTGTATATAGAGTACATGGTGCAGAGCTGTGTATATGGAGCACACAGTGAGGAGCTGTATATAGAGTACATGGTGCAGAGCTGTATATATGGAGCACACAGTGAGGAGCTGTATATAGAGCACATGGTGCAGAGCTGTGTATATGGAGCACACAGTGAGGAGCTGTATATAGAGTACATGGTGCAGAGCTGTGTATATGGAGCACACAGTGAAGAGCTGTATATAGAGTACATGGTGCAGAGCTGTGTATATGGAGCACACAGTGAGGAGCTGTATATAGAGTACATGGTGCAGAGCTGTGTATATGGAGCACACAGTGAAGAGCTGTATATAGAGTACATGGTGCAGAGCTGTATATATAGAGCACACAGTGAGGAGCTGTATATAGAGTACATGGTGCAGAGCTGTGTATATAGAGCACACAGTGAGGAGCTGTATATAGAGCACATGGTGCAGAGCTGTGTATATAGAGCACACAGTGAGGAGCTGTATATAGAGTACATGGTGCAGAGCTGTATATATAGAGCACACAGTGAGGAGCTGTATATAGAGTACATGGTGCAGAGCTGTGTATATGGAGCACACAGTGAGGAGCTGTGTATATAGAGTACATGGTGCAGAGCTGTGTATATGGAGCACACAGTGAGGAGCTGTATATAGAGTACATGGTGCAGAGCTGTGTATATGGAGCACACAGTGAGGAGCTGTATATAGAGTACATGGTGCAGAGCTGTGTATATGGAGCACACAGTGAGGAGCTGTATATAGAGTACATGGTGCAGAGCTGTGTATATGGAGCACACAGTGAGGAGCTGTATATAGAGCACATGGTGCAGAGCTGTGTATATGGAGCACACAGTGAGGAGCTGTATATAGAGTACATGGTGCAGAGCTGTGTATATGGAGCACACAGTGAGGAGCTGTATATAGAGTACATGGTGCAGAGCTGTGTATATGGAGCACACAGTGAGGAGCTGTATATAGAGTACATGGTGCAGAGCTGAGTATATGGAGCACACAGTGAGGAGCTGTATATAGAGCACATGGTGCAGAGCTGTATATAGAGTACATGGTGCAGAGCTGTGTATATGGAGCACACAGTGAGGAGCTGTGTATATAGAGTACATGGTGCAGAGCTGTGTATATGGAGCACACAGTGAGGAGCTGTATATAGAGTACATGGTGCAGAGCTGTGTATATGGAGCACACAGTGAGGAGCTGTATATAGAGCACATGGTGCAGAGCTGTGTATATGGAGCACACAGTGAGGAGCTGTATATAGAGTACATGGTGCAGAGCTGTGTATATGGAGCACACAGTGAGGAGCTGTATATAGAGTACATGGTGCAGAGCTGTGTATATGGAGCACACAGTGAGGAGCTGTATATAGAGCACATGGTGCAGAGCTGTGTATATGGAGCACACAGTGTGGAGCTGTATATAGAGTACATGGTGCAGAGCTGTGTATATGGAGCACACAGTGAGGAGCTGTATATAGAGTACATGGTGCAGAGCTGTGTATATGGAGCACACAGTGAGGAGCTGTATATAGAGCACATGGTGCAGAGCTGTGTATATGGAGCACACAGTGTGGAGCTGTATATAGAGTACATGGTGCAGAGCTGTGTATATGGAGCACACAGTGAGGAGCTGTATATAGAGTACATGGTGCAGAGCTGTGTATATGGAGCACACAGTGAGGAGCTGTATATAGAGTACATGGTGCAGAGCTGTGTATATGGAGCACACAGTGAGGAGCTGTATATAGAGTACATGGTGCAGAGCTGTGTATATGGAGCACACAGTGAGGAGCTGTATATAGAGCACATGGTGCAGAGCTGTGTATATGGAGCACACAGTGAGGAGCTGTATATAGAGTACATGGTGCAGAGCTGTGTATATGGAGCACACAGTGAGGAGCTGTATATAGAGTACATGGTGCAGAGCTGTGTATATGGAGCACACAGTGAGGAGCTGTATATAGAGCACATGGTGCAGAGCTGTGTATATGGAGCACACAGTGTGGAGCTGTATATAGAGTACATGGTGCAGAGCTGTGTATATGGAGCACACAGTGAGGAGCTGTATATAGAGTACATGGTGCAGAGCTGTGTATATGGAGCACACAGTGAGGAGCTGTATATAGAGCACATGGTGCAGAGCTGTGTATATGGAGCACACAGTGTGGAGCTGTATATAGAGTACATGGTGCAGAGCTGTGTATATGGAGCACACAGTGAGGAGCTGTATATAGAGTACATGGTGCAGAGCTGTGTATATGGAGCACACAGTGAGGAGCTGTATATAGAGTACATGGTGCAGAGCTGAGTATATGGAGCACACAGTGAGGAGCTGTATATAGAGCACATGGTGCAGAGCTGTATATAGAGTACATGGTGCAGAGCTGTGTATATGGAGCACACAGTGAGGAGCTGTGTATATAGAGTACATGGTGCAGAGCTGTGTATATGGAGCACACAGTGAGGAGCTGTATATAGAGTACATGGTGCAGAGCTGTGTATATGGAGCACACAGTGAGGAGCTGTATATAGAGCACATGGTGCAGAGCTGTGTATATGGAGCACACAGTGAGGAGCTGTATATAGAGTACATGGTGCAGAGCTGTGTATATGGAGCACACAGTGAGGAGCTGTATATAGAGTACATGGTGCAGAGCTGTGTATATGGAGCACACAGTGAGGAGCTGTATATAGAGCACATGGTGCAGAGCTGTGTATATGGAGCACACAGTGTGGAGCTGTATATAGAGTACATGGTGCAGAGCTGTGTATATGGAGCACACAGTGAGGAGCTGTATATAGAGTACATGGTGCAGAGCTGTGTATATGGAGCACACAGTGAGGAGCTGTATATAGAGCACATGGTGCAGAGCTGTGTATATGGAGCACACAGTGTGGAGCTGTATATAGAGTACATGGTGCAGAGCTGTGTATATGGAGCACACAGTGAGGAGCTGTATATAGAGTACATGGTGCAGAGCTGTGTATATGGAGCACACAGTGAGGAGCTGTATATAGAGTACATGGTGCAGAGCTGTGTATATGGAGCACACAGTGAGGAGCTGTATATAGAGTACATGGTGCAGAGCTGTGTATATGGAGCACACAGTGAGGAGCTGTATATAGAGCACATGGTGCAGAGCTGTGTATATGGAGCACACAGTGAGGAGCTGTATATAGAGTACATGGTGCAGAGCTGTGTATATGGAGCACACAGTGAGGAGCTGTATATAGAGTACATGGTGCAGAGCTGTGTATATGGAGCACACAGTGAGGAGCTGTATATAGAGCACATGGTGCAGAGCTGTGTATATGGAGCACACAGTGTGGAGCTGTATATAGAGTACATGGTGCAGAGCTGTGTATATGGAGCACACAGTGAGGAGCTGTATATAGAGTACATGGTGCAGAGCTGTGTATATGGAGCACACAGTGAGGAGCTGTATATAGAGCACATGGTGCAGAGCTGTGTATATGGAGCACACAGTGTGGAGCTGTATATAGAGTACATGGTGCAGAGCTGTGTATATGGAGCACACAGTGAGGAGCTGTATATAGAGTACATGGTGCAGAGCTGTGTATATGGAGCACACAGTGAGGAGCTGTATATAGAGTACATGGTGCAGAGCTGTGTATATGGAGCACACAGTGAGGAGCTGTATATAGAGCACATGGTGCAGAGCTGTGTATATGGAGCACACAGTGTGGAGCTGTATATAGAGTACATGGTGCAGAGCTGTGTATATGGAGCACACAGTGAGGAGCTGTATATAGAGTACATGGTGCAGAGCTGTGTATATGGAGCACACAGTGAGGAGCTGTATATAGAGCACATGGTGCAGAGCTGTGTATATGGAGCACACAGTGTGGAGCTGTATATAGAGTACATGGTGCAGAGCTGTGTATATGGAGCACACAGTGAGGAGCTGTATATAGAGTACATGGTGCAGAGCTGTGTATATGGAGCACACAGTGAGGAGCTGTATATAGAGTACATGGTGCAGAGCTGTGTATATGGAGCACACAGTGAGGAGCTGTATATAGAGTACATGGTGCAGAGCTGTGTATATGGAGCACACAGTGAGGAGCTGTATATAGAGCACATGGTGCAGAGCTGTGTATATGGAGCACACAGTGAGGAGCTGTATATAGAGTACATGGTGCAGAGCTGTGTATATGGAGCACACAGTGAGGAGCTGTATATAGAGTACATGGTGCAGAGCTGTGTATATGGAGCACACAGTGAGGAGCTGTATATAGAGCACATGGTGCAGAGCTGTGTATATGGAGCACACAGTGAGGAGCTGTATATAGAGCACATGGTGCAGAGCTGTGTATATGGAGCACACAGTGAGGAGCTGTATATAGAGCACATGGTGCAGAGCTGTGTATATGGAGCACACAGTGTGGAGCTGTATATAGAGTACATGGTGCAGAGCTGTGTATATGGAGCACACAGTGAGGAGCTGTATATAGAGCACATGGTGCAGAGCTGTGTATATGGAGCACACAGTGAGGAGCTGTATATAGAGTACATGGTGCAGAGCTGTGTATATGGAGCACACAGTGAGGAGCTGTATATAGAGCACATGGTGCAGAGCTGTGTATATGGAGCACACAGTGTGGAGCTGTATATAGAGTACATGGTGCAGAGCTGTGTATATGGAGCACACAGTGAGGAGCTGTATATAGAGTACATGGTGCAGAGCTGTGTATATGGAGCACACAGTGAGGAGCTGTATATAGAGCACATGGTGCAGAGCTGTGTATATGGAGCACACAGTGTGGAGCTGTATATAGAGTACATGGTGCAGAGCTGTGTATATGGAGCACACAGTGAGGAGCTGTATATAGAGTACATGGTGCAGAGCTGTGTATATGGAGCACACAGTGAGGAGCTGTATATAGAGTACATGGTGCAGAGCTGTGTATATGGAGCACACAGTGAGGAGCTGTATATAGAGTACATGGTGCAGAGCTGTGTATATGGAGCACACAGTGAGGAGCTGTATATAGAGCACATGGTGCAGAGCTGTGTATATGGAGCACACAGTGAGGAGCTGTATATAGAGTACATGGTGCAGAGCTGTGTAT